>NC_090928.1:608407909-608775000 GCF_040938575.1 Ambystoma mexicanum
TGGTCTTTCCAGTATTGCAAAGAGGACATGCTCCACATAAAGTGTGGTGCTGCATCCCATGGTAATGCTCGCAATGTGTACATTGCAAATGTAGCAGCAGCCAGTCCCTGTTCACATGCATAGTGTCCTCTCATTACTGGGTCTAATTTCCCACTGTAGTATGCTAGAGGCCTGTGCCCCAGGCTCTTCTTCTGTGTCAATACTGTAGTCATCACCTCGCCATTGGAGTGTGAGAATAGGAAACATTCCTTTTGATAATCTGGGATCCCTTACACTGGTGCTGTGCATATTGCATCCTTCAGCTCGTCAAATGCCTAGTCATTTCTGTTGTCCATTGTAATACCTTCTCTCCTCTTTGTGCTTCCTTCAGTGCTCTCAATAAGGGCCTAGGGTAAGTGCTGAAGTCAAATACCCATGCCCTGCTGTAGTTACATAGTTATAGTGAATATGTAATGTGATTCACAGTCTCCTTGAGGAAGTCTTGTATGATTCCACTTTTAATTTCTATATTGAAATAAGGTTAAGTCCTGTGAATATGAGTGTTGTGGTATAGAGAATAATGCATTATTCAAATCTATGTCTGTGAAGTAGGCTGCTTCTGTGGGGATGCTACACAAAATAGTCAATGGATTCAGAACTAAAAGAAATGCTGCTTCTACAATTGGGTTAAGAGGGTGCAATTCCTGTATAAAACACCACAATCCCCATCACCTTTTTGGTAGGGTACACAGCCCTCTTGCATGATAATCCTGATGGTAGTAGGATTCCCTGCTTCACTAATGCTCTAATGGTCTTAGAGATACCCTCGCCTGCCTCCCTCAACAGTGGATACTGCCTAACTCTTGGTAAAATTGCTCCTGGCTTCAGCTTTATTTACACTGCCCCTATCCCTTTCAGAAGACCCACATCATAGGGACTTGTGGTCCGTACGATGCTGGGGACCTTTGCCAAATCCTCCTTGAGAAATGTTGGCGGTCCTTTTAGCATCATCGCCATTCTATGTGGTACCTCACTGTAATGTATTCTCACCCAATATGTGATGCTCATTTCGAATACCATCTTGTGATCTGATTTGTTGTCCTTGAATAGCTCTTTGTCTGTAACTGTAGTCAACCTGTATCGTTCTGCCACGGCAATCACTGCTTACCATGTTCGCCCTGTGTCATCTGTCCCATGTACTGCTATCCAGTCGTCTCCCACTATTACTGCCTCTAATTCTTGCAGCACTATTGTCCCTTCTTTCTCATCTAATGGTATTTCTGGCCTGAATAAGTACTCATTTGGAATGCGCCACATTTTCCCCCTAATCCCTGGGAGCCATGTTATTATTCGTTCACTCCCATACTGAAACAGTTCATCATCTACTGGCATCCCCCTCTGTACTGTCTGTCCACAATAAGCTTCAATAATCCCTTTCATGTTTGGAAGGTGTACCCTTTTGTGGAACACACTATCCCCTTCTCAGTGAATGAGGCACAATAAGCTTCAATAATCCCTTTCATGTTTGGAAGGTGTACCTTTTTGTGGAACACACTATCCCCTTGTCAGTGAATGAAATTGTCATGTTAAGTTTGCTCATGATATCTCTCCCCAGCATGTTTACGGGTTTCTGTATAGAATATAGATGGGGTAAAGCTAAGTCGTGTTCCCCTATAGAAAGTTAAATATTGTCTGTAAAAAGAACCAATTCCGTCACCCCAGAGAACTCTTGAGAATTCATGGAATCACCTGATATACTATACTTCCCCTACCGGACACAGGATCTAGTCACCCCTGTGTCTACAAGAAAGTAAAATGTTTTCCCCTTTAGGGAAGTAACAATACCTGAAGTCCTATTGATCATGAAACATATTAAACCTTTGCTTTGTAAAGGCGACATATGTCCAGCTAGTCTACTTAAAGAGTGTGCGGCAGCTCTGGCCCCATTTGTCACTACCTTTACTAATGCCTCCTTCGCTGCAAGTACCGTCCTACCTTCCCTCAAGGAAGCCTGGGTTCGGCCGCTGCTTAAGAAACCGATCCTCAACCCGGACTCCCCCAATAACTACCGTCCAATCACCACTGTTCTGTTCTTGCTGAAATTCTGGACAAGGCTGCCTATCTGCAGATTCAGTCTTACCTTGAAGCACACAACATCCTTGGACAAAAGACAGTCAGGCTTCCATCCTCGTCAGAGCACAGAATCAGCCTTGCTTGATCTTAAGAATCAGCTACTTGAAGCCATGGACAAGGGCAAATCCTCACTCCTCCTACTCCTTGATCTATTGGCTGCCTTTGACTTGGTAGACTACAAGATCTTGTGTAAACACCTCTCAGACACTGTACATTTTTCCCAAAAAGTAACCTCCTGGATCACATCCTTCTTGGAGGGTCGAGCCATGAGAGTCTTTTCATCAGCCACTCCATCCCCATTGGATGTGGAGTCCCACAAGGATCATGCACCTCCCCTACCCTCTATAATCTTTTCACTCTCGCCCTGTTCAGCAACCTGGAGGAGTTTGGCATAACCTTCACCAACTATGCCGACAACACAAAAACTCTTCTCCCGCTATCAGGTGACTATGAGCAAGACCTCTGCGCTCTCCAAAAGACATACACTTGCATCCAGGGCTGGATGGCAGCCAATGGCCTTTGTCTAAATGGGGATAAAACAGAGATTTTACTGGTAGGCCCCAAAGAATCCCTAAAAAACTAGATGACAAATACAGTTCCTTCAGTATTGAGAACACTGTTATCACAGTCTGTGCTGCGGTAAAAAACCTTGGTGTGTACTTGGATTCCACCTTATCAATTGAAAAATAAGTCAGCACCATTTCATCATCTGCTGCCCTCACGACAAAAATAATAAACACAGTGAAACCCCACCTATCACCAAAAAAACACTTTAACATTGCTAGAGCTGCCGTTGACGCAAAGCTGGACTGCTGCACCATCCTTATCCTAGGCACGTCTGCCAATAACATCAACAAACTGTAAACTGTGCAAAACAACGCCCTTAGAGCAGCCCTATGTATCCCTAGGAGGCAGCACATCTCTCAGGCCAGAAAAGACGCCCACTGGCTCCCAGTCAAAGAGCGCATAATATTCAAGGCCCTCACGATTACACACAGGTGCCTCTCTCAGACCGCCCCAGCCTACTTAGCGGAATGAATACGTCAGGTGCCCGTCCACAGACCAAAAAGAGACCTATACTCTCACCCACTCTCAGTCCTGACATTCAATAGAGCCAAAGCCGGCAGCACCAGCTTCGAAGTGCTAGCCCCAAAAGCCTGGAACGCCCTCCCACTCAGCCTATGAAAGGAAGACTCTCTCACGGCATTTAGAAAGGTGCTGAAAACTAAGCTTTTCAACTAGACTGTTCTTGATTGTGCCTAAAACTGTTTCCTCTGTAACAATGGAACATAACACCTGTTGTTGAACATTGTATCTGAACCCGTAATTCTTCCTTTGAAGTACCTGTCTTAAGCTGTATCTAAGTGAATATACTGTAACAGCGCCACAATGCCTCTGGGCCGCTGAGCGCTTTATAAATCCAACTAAATAAAATAATAATAAAATAATGTATCGTCACCCTTATGTGTGGTTCCTCTGCAGGGTTGGGTGTAATCGATAGCGTGGAACACATCAAGTCCATCTGTGGGCTGTCCCTTTGAGGGTATAATGACATTCCATTTCCCAAGCATGGGTTGCCCCCCACCACTGTGACCCCCAAGTTTCCCAACGTGAGTCGTTGTCATGGAGTCTGTGCGTGCCACTGTCCCGTCATTTGGTTGTGTGCTGTTATGCATCTGCGGTATCTGCTGTGCCGTGTATAATAGCTGCATTTTACCAAGCATCTGCGGTGTCTGTGGTGTCTGCGAATACCGCTGCAGAAGCACCTGCATTTCTGGTTGTCATGGGCTGGTGTGTCTGCAGGTGTGCATTCAGTGTCTGTCCTTGCTGCTGCATCTGATCATGGGCATCAAACTCATTTTGTTCCCCTGGATATGCTGACAGGTATTGCATTCCCCCATTCTGTTGCATCCCTCCTCTGCTTCTACATACCCTTGAGATGTGTCCGATCTGTCCACACACCCAGCACCGGGGCAGTTCTCTCATTTGCCTCTGATACCCTCCAGGAAACCCCTCTGGACCCTGATGCATTTGTTGCCCATATCCTTGATACCCTCCCGGAAATCCCCCTTGGCTCTGTTGCATTTGCTGCCCATACCCGAGTCCCCTTGGTGGCCCCGTCTGACACCGAATCCCATGCTGTGCATCCTTCTACCCCATGAACATCACTCCCACGGGCTGTGGTGTGTACTGTGTCTGTGGTGCCCCTTGTCTCCTGTGCTTGTTAATACTGCTCCTTCCAAGGCATATTTAGACAGCTTATTCTGCACTAACATTGTCTCCTCCTGCTTTCTTTCCTCATGCGTTTTCCTCATGTTTTCTTGCAATAGCCTGCGGTAATGTACTATTGTGAGTTCTATTTCTGACCACGGTTTTACTTCCATTCCCACCAACTTCTTTAGTGGCCTCTTTACCTGTTCTGGTAACACCTGGCATAATATATGAAAGAATAATGCCACTGGTTTGTGCCACAGCTCACATTTCAAGATGCCAGAGCTCTTGAATAGCCTCAAAATATTTGAAGGGGTCTTCGTCTTCCCCCATTCTACATGCCATAATCACACTAATGTCTGACGTGTCTGGGGTCTGTGTCCACAGAGCTTGCCGTGTTCTGGGTTCTTACTCCTGGGTACCCCAACCTTTTCCATACGTCATCAGCAGCTTCTCCGAGGACTGCCACTAATAACCCCTTTAAATCCCCTCCTGCTAATTTCTGCCCTGCCGTCATCCTTTCCATCTTGTATATCCATTTCCTGCACCCACAGTCAACGAGGGTAGCCTACACCTCAAGTTTTCGTTGTCTACATGCTTCCATGGTACGTATTGAGGTCGCCCTTCTCCCTTTTCCGGTAAGGGCATCTGTGTGAACCCAATCTCCCCGTCCAATCCTCTTGTCAACTGAATCTCCCCCTCTGATCTCCCAGTGGCTTTGGTGGCAGTGAACGCCTTTACCATTTCTCCCCTCTTTCATGCTGTGAGGTCCCCAAGCCTCTGTGCATATGGGGTTATCCCATCCCGGCTGCGCAATGTCTCCCTGGGCCATCATAATCTCTCATCCTTGTAGCCTCGGAATTCTCCAGCATCTCTGTCTGCTCCCCATGTCGAGTTTTGATGGTCTTATCCCCTGTTGATTGACAAACAGTTTCCCCCATCCCCTCGCCCTCGCTCTCTACCAAATCGTCTTCTGACTCTGTGTCTCCCAGGTCACTGTCAAAGTCATCATGGAAGTTTAGTCTCCTCAGTACCTTGTCTCCCTTTCGTTCCCCCCCTAGTCCATGAGGTTCCCGCTGTACCTCCTCATGGAGGACCCTGCTCTGGTTTTGTCTGGCAGCACGGTTGCATTATCATATGTCTTGTTGCGATCTTGATCTGCTTGCCTATCTCTTCCCGTGTTTTCATGAGACGCGGTCAATCCCCATTTCAGTCTTATGCCTCTTACTGTGTGCTCCTTCTCCTTCTTGCATTTGCGCTCTCTTGCAAGCTGCTCTAAATCCCACCTCCTCCTTTCCCTTCTTACCAAAACATGCTTTTCCTTCTCACCTTCCTCCCTTTGCCCCTCTATCTCATTAAGCTCCCTCTTTCTCCTCATCTCTCGTTGCTCCCACTCTTCTCTTCTCCCCTTCGCTTTTCTCTTTGCACCATTTCACATTCCTCCTTCTCTTCCTTCTCCTTTCTTTCTACTTCTTCCATTATCCCAGCCCACTCCCGTGCTTCACTGCTTCCCTTACACCCAGCTACTTCCTTACTTGACCCTCCTTTTTCTCCTGCTGTCTTCCCTTCTAATTCCAATAGTATTTACCCTCTTACACACTCGTTTGATGCTATATTTTCCCGCCCCTCCCTGGCGCTCATCTGGGTCTTGCTGTGTTCCCCTTTCTGCCCCCCCTCCTTGCTAAATGGTGGAGGTTCGAATTTTGGATTTGTGTACCCCTCTTCTTATTTCAATTCCTTTTTGGTGTATAATCCCTGTGCTTCTGTTATAGCTCCTTTTTTCTCATGATCAAGAGGAGGTGGGGGAGCAGGGTCTGAGGGTGCTGCACCCTGGGTCTCCTCCTGGCTCAGCATCAATTAACGCATCACTACTTCTGCCTCGTCCTCCTGAAACATTTTCTAGAGCTCAAATATTGCCATACAAATGTTCAACATTTTCTGCTTATAAGCCTCTTGTATGTGTGTGTAATGATTGCTGCTCATGTTTTGAGAAGCTCGCACATTGTGGACATGGCTTGGTCAATTCATCTTCTGTTTTTTTGTCCATTCCGTGCTATATTTACAAATCTTGTCCTTATATAGCGAAAGGGCCTTACATAGGTGCTGTGGGGGCTTAACTCCCCCGCACTTCCCCTGATACATTGAGCCTCATTACGAGTGTGCCGGTCCGATAACAACAGTGCCAGTAAGCCTACCGGCACCGTTGTTACCAGAACAGGCACACTACGGGTGTGCTTGCCGGAGCCGCTGTGCCCGACAGGGCAGGCCCTGCCGGACACAGTGGCCACAGTAAGTAAGCTGTAATGGAAGCACTGGCATAGTTATTAACGGTGCCGGTGCTTCTGTGTTCCCCATTCCCATTGAGCCCTACTGGAGTCCTATTGAATCCCATTGAGTGCTATTCGGCTCAATGGGAACGGGGAATTACAAAATTACTGGTGCCTGACTTCCCATCCACCGGACTTGGAATAGCCTGATGGCACTGTGGAAGTCAGGCACTGATAATTCCTTATGGGTCCAGCAGCAAACTGCCCGTTTTACTGGCATGCTTACCCCCAGACCCATAATGAGGCCCGTTGCTTTATACTCACTTGACCTCAAGTCAAGGCTTTCGACACATCCATTATTATTCAAAAACAAAAATACTTTTAATCTTGTTTTTCTCAACTTCACAAATATCAGTTCTTGTCAATTATCACAAGCCTCTCTGGCTCCAAACCAACCACCCTCCTACAACTCTCTGCCTCCCTAATCTCGCGCATGCGCCTTCCGTGCACTGCCACTGAACAGCTTATTCCATCAATTGTAAATTGTAAACACCTACTCCTATCCCTCCTTGTGCTCTCCTCGTCCTATGGAAAGGCCTTCTGGGTGACAACACTGCTTCACTACATAAGGGAATGATAGGAATCACTGACAAAGCTCACAACGCTATTGTTCCATCATACAGACATTTTCACAAACCTGACATGTACCCACATCTGTCTTCTTGCCTCCTAACAGGGGATCCAATATTTCTTGTGCTCAATCTGTACCTACAGTGTCACCTAGTAGATAAATCGCCTCCACAAGACTTAACCAGAAGAACACCTTCTGCAATTTAAGCTAGCTCCATTTGCTAAGCCCCATACACAGGGATACCATCATCCATGACCAAGCCAAAATGCCCATCCCACAGGGAATCCAATATTTACATAACTTTTGTCATCGTACCCTTAAGTCAATAGTCTAGGTTATTCGCCTGAACCTTTTGCCTCAAGACTGAATGCGCCCTACCCACAAAAATGACATGTACCTCCTCTCCTTTCCCTATTATACTTCACAGTACTCGGCACTACTAAACAATACTGAACAATACTTCAAAGATTCTGAACAACACTTGTCACCACCCCAAAATCCAACATTTATTTACCACCCCCTCAGTTGCTGTGTGGCTGAGTCAATACTTACACTCTGTGATCCACTGACGCTGCTTGGTTACCGGCTCTCCAAAGCTGCTGCATCACCCTTCTGGTCTGCTGGGCTCCTCACGGACCGTGGGCAGGATAATCTCCAAACTGGCTTCTGACAACCTCAGCACAGGGGTGCACCTCCTGTGAGACTCACACTCTGGAGGGGCTTGCAGCACACCAGGCGCTGTGAAAGAAGAGGCAGATTTACGCCGAAAGGGCGTAGCCAACCATACCTCTGCAACCAACATTCTGGCTTAGGTATACCAGAGGGACTGGGGTTCACACTACAAGCTCACTGTTCATTCACCAAGGGCCCTTACGAACCGTCCCCCAGTACACAGACGGAGGACTCAGCTGTAAGAGGATTCAATTCAATACTACAGCTAAGTCAATGCCTAGTCTGGGATACTGAATGGAAACCCTTATTGATATATCTTTATGTCCAGTTCATGCGTTCTGGATGACTACCCCTATATAACACCCCTCTCTTAGAATCCCCCTGACCCCCCTGAGCCAAGAAGTAGTTCTGTTTTGCAAGTTAAAAGGTTTATTTGATAATTTAAACAATATATATATATATATATATATATATATATATATATATATATATATATATATATATATATATATATATATATCACGCTTTATAATAAATTAATAATTGAATATCACACTGAATCTGAGCAGTAATCAATAATGGATAGTCTGGCACTAGCACACTTGTGAATAGGAACAGAAGAATAAGGTGGTAGAGAATACTTTATATAAGTTCAGATGGATGTAATGTTGAATGAAATGCAATACAGAAAATACTCAATATGATTTCAACAAAACAATGTAATCACTTTTCTCTGGCAATCCCCTCCCCCCTTTATGCAATGCAAGGAAATGGAAGGAAAGCACACAGTTCTCAGAAATGCAATCAACTGTAATTCAGTTCACCCCAGCAAGCTTAGACTACAGAAGTTGGAAACACAGGCCCAAAATGCTTTTATATGTGCTGGCAATGAAGTGAAAAATATGCTAAAATGCTTTTAATTCCCTCTAGAGGTTCAGGGTGAGTGGTATCAAGTTAATATTAGTCCAGGCTCACCTTAGCAAGGATCTAGGAGTAACTAGCAGGTTAAACGAATTTTTGGCAACTGAAAGCAAGAACTGCTGTTTTCACACATTGAGAAATTTGCAAATCGCGGCAAATTCGCGAGTGCGTTTTTCGCGATTGCGGCAAAAGTATCGGGGGTCACGGAGTTATGAACGATTAAATAAAGGTAGTTTTTCGGATTTGAAATTTTAAAGTTCAAAATGACAAATGACAGCTAGCAACTAGAAATGACAGGTGACAGCTTTGCAAATGACAGGTGACAGTTAGGAGGCAGTTCTACTTAGATTAAAATAGCTTGGATTAGATTATTTTATTTAAGAGATTGGTTCTGCACAGTTCTGCTAGGTACTCACACTATATTCTTGAATTAAATGGGCCTCGCCACGGATCTGGTCAGGTTTTAGACTGGACTCTGGTCTGGTCTCTGCACTTCACAGTGATCTGGGTCAGCCCTCTGGTTCTGCTAACAGTGGTCTGGGTCAGCTCTGCTCTCTCTCTGGGTACAGCCTCTCTGGATTCTCGAGATTGATGGATTTGAATTCTGGATCTCTGGATGTGGTATGGTCCGGCAGAGCGCGTTGCAGAAAATGGAATTGAAGGTCCCTATCTGTCCTGACTGTCTGCTTTTATGTGTTTTGAAAATGGGTGTGTGAGCAGCATCACTAAGCTCTACCCCTCTCCACTTGTCATTGGCCACTTCATCCTCTTCCCCTTGATTGGGGGAATGAAATGAAGTGTCATCATGATGAGGTCTGTTTATGATACAGAGAACCCACCCCTGTCAACTTTACACACAATCTATATTTGATCCAAAAGACATATTTGCACAGGTACACATTTGTTTAAAATTGCATGCACCCATCACATATCACAGGAGGTATACCCTGTCCAAATCTGCTCTTCCTGGGAGCTTGCATTCAGAAATGGCAACATTTGCACTTTTTAACTGGTTTCGTAATATCCGACATTACCCCAAATTTATACACATGTGCGCAAGGAGTATGGACATTACTTGATGAAGTGTCAGATTTTTAACATGCATACATTTTAAGTAATACCCTCTTAACTGCTAGCTTGCCCCCAGATCATGCCACCGGTTCTAAAAACCTCTTAAAATGTGGGCAGAAAAATCACAAGAATTATGGTATCATTTAAATAATTTTCACAAGTCCGCTCTATGAGTTATTCATCTTTTTCTAAAACCATATTCTGGCTACAGGGGTGTGGTTTCCCCCCAGCACAAGGTTGAATTTCTGGTTTTTCCAGTTCTGCCAAGCCAGCTTGCTCTCACGGGCAGTGCTCCTCCCCTTTACTTCCAGGAGGAAGCCACTTTTTACGGCCCCCATAATAAAACATTTGCCTGAGTCAGGACAGGGCTTTGTTCAATTTCCTGCAGAGCCCAGGTAATTCAATCAGGGAAGTGTCATATCCCTTTTGGTGGGAGCAGCAAAAGGGCAGCTAGGCCTGGGAACACAGCTGTTGTGCAAGTCTCATCTCCTGTCAGGGGTAGCTGGTGGGCAGAATTCAGTTCCTTAAGCCAGGCCCCAGCTAATGTCACTTTTGTTCCCCAGTTTAAGTCAAGACAATGTTTACATATGCAGCTAGAATGCTGATTCTAAGTTTAAAACTATGACATTTAAACAATTGCAACCTATGTGACACTCAAAAGTAGGTCACTCATTTCTTTTAAACATTTAGGTTTTTAGTGTCTTTCAGTCCAAATTTACTTAAACTGCTGAAATCCACAGCTCAGCCAGTCTTGTTATAAACCTTCAAGTCACTTCAGAATATAACTTTAGATTGTATCCACCTCTCAGTAAGTCTTTCTTTGGCTTGCCTTGGGTTCATTTATTCAGTTTTACACATATAAAAAAAATCTGGTGCTGTTTTAAAACGCCGGCTTTCTGATAGTGGTGAGTACTGGTACTGCACCCATTTTTGGGATTTAAGAAAATGAGTTCCCCACAATTCTAGGTTGCTTTTGGCAATCAGCATTGCCATTCCCAATGGTTTCAGACTACTGTGCGGGTAGTCCAATGGTGGTTTTAGGCAGTGCCCTTCTGTGCCCATAACATCCGCAAAAATGAGTGGCAGCCTATTCTTCATGCATTTCCCTGTGCATTTTCTGGGAAGCTCTGGTCATCATGATGTTTTCCATGTCAGTACTGCACAGTTTTTGAGGTAGGGCTCGGATGTATGGGTAAAAACATCCCACAAGCCCCCCTCTTGCGATGGCCATTCTGTTTCACTGATGGGACTCGCAAGACCTGGTATGTTTCCTCATCTTCTTCCAATAGATGGCACAGTTCAGCATCTTTTTCTCCATCCGGTCGGATCGATCGGTTCTCCTCGCCGGTCCTGATGGGAAGATTGGGCGGTACCCCGGGCCCCTTGCGTCTCTGCTCCCGGTCTCCGGATCATCCTCCTTGGCCCATCTCCAGGTTTTCTTTCTCCTAGGACCACAAAGGAAGATCGGCAATACCTATTCATGGACATTTTTCCCCCACCATTGATATAGTGGGGTGGCATATAAATTTATAGTCAAAACAGATGGACATGCACATTTCTTTTTGCATTCAAAAACGAAAACACCCACATTGAGAAACTCAGAATTGGATAGGCGATATGTAGGATATTTTAAGTTAGAACTGAATTAATCTGAGACAGTACCCTCTAGGATTCCAGAGGATTCCTCCAGTTGTTGCAGAGTGTGCCTGGGATGGCAACACTTCAACTGGTTTATGTGGACCCACTTGTCTTCCCCCTCTGCCAAACCGCCTTTGGGGATGCGGATCTTGTAGGCCACAGGGGAGATTTTGTCTATAATCTCAAAGGGTCCCTTCCATGTAGGCAAACATTTTCGCTGTTGGGCCTGGTTCCTTTGGAAATTGTATAGATAGACCCGGTCCCCCACCTGATATTCCTTCCTGGAAGTTTTCAGGTCATAGTGGGTCTTCATGCTATCAGCTGATCTTTCTAGATTCCTCTGAGCATAAGCAAAAGCATGTTGAAGGTGTTTCCTTAAATTCTCCACATACCACATGTGTTGTGGAGGCATTTATCAGTGTCTGCTCTTGGGTCCTGTAGAGCAAATGCTGAGGAAGCACCATCTTGCGTCCAGTCATCAACTCAAATGGTGACATTTTGGTTGCAGATGAAGGGGTAGATCTGATGGCCATTAGGACCAGAGGTAATCGGATATCCCAACTTGGCTCAGAATCTGCCACAAACTTCTTTTATATGCTCACAATGGTTCGGTTATATCTCTCTACTGCCCCAGAAGAAGCTGGCCGGTAAGCAATGTGTAGGTTTCTCTTGACCCCCAGTATCTCCCACATCTTTGTCATCACTTCACTGGTGAAGTGGCTACCTCTGTCTGACTCAATCCTTTGAGGTAGACCAAAACGGGAAAAGATGTGGTTAATCATCAGGGCAGCTGCAGTTTCTGCCTTGCAATTTGGGGCTGGGAGACATTCCACCCACTTGGTAAACAAGCATGTCACAGTCAACATGTACTTATTCCCCCTAGCAGAGCGAATCACGGGGCCTACAAAGTCGATTTGTAAATCTGACCATGGCAGTGTCATCCCCCTCTTTTGGAGAGGCGCGTGGTGTGTGAGGGACGTCGGCTGAAATTGTGCACACACAAGACACCCCTTCAGGTATTGGTCGAGGTCCTGCCCCATGTGTGGCCAGTATGCAACCTCTCTTAAGATTTCCAGTGTTGTGTGAAACCCCCGATGACCGGCGGTGGCCGCATCATGGGCGTGACTTGACATCAGGCTTCGGAATGAGGTAGGAACCACCCACTGATCGTGGCCAGCTTTGGATTTCCTTACCAGCAAACCGTCTTGGATTCGGAACATTTTTGGACATTTCATCAACACTCTTAGGTCCTCTTTCCCAATGTAATCGGTATCCGTCAGGGGAAAGTTCTCAGGGTCCTCAAGGTGTTGGTAAAACTTACCAATAATTGGATCCCCCTTCTGAGCTGTAATCAAATCAGCATCAGGGGTCTCCTTACTCCATTGTGCAATTGAAAGGTCGTTGTGAGCATTTGTCTGGGACCTAGTGATAGCAGTGACCTGGATTTCCCCCAACAGGGACTCAATCTCAATTAGATCCCCTTGGATGGCCCCGGTTTTGGCCAGCTGATCAGCTAAGTCGTTTCCAGTTTTGTATGGTCCCTCTACTTTGGAATGACCCTTGATCTTTTTCCAATAGATGGTCATCTCATTCGAGGTGACCAGATCATCAATGTTTTGGATCAACTTCCCATGTTTCAAGGGTTTGTTATTAGCACATAACATGCCTCTGGTTTTCCAATTAACCAGGTGCTCCACGAACCCGTTCCGTACATAATCCGAATCTGTGATTATGACCAGTTCGTGGAGTTGATGGTGGACAGCAGTGAGGATGGCCTGATGCACAGCCATCAATTCTGCCACCTGACTACTTCGGGGACCAATTTTGTATCCAGCGGAGGGTTCTGGGGACTCATTCACCCATGCATTCCCTACGCCGGCCACCAGTTCTTTCTCCCCGTTGTTGTCAATATGGTAAGAGCATCCATCCACATAGACAGTGGGCATTCCCTCACACTTGTCTTCTTCAAAGACTTTGTGGGGGGAATTAAGGTATGCCTCCATGTTGTCCTTTATTTTTAGACTTTCGTCCTCGAGACAGTTTTCTCTGGCACAATCATGCAAGTCAGCCAGACCTTGCGCGAGGGGACTCTTCTTGTTTTGGCCATATCTGACCTCTACAGTAAAGCCTTGCATTGACAGAATCCAGGAAGTAATTCGGGAATTACTCACATTTCCGGCCCGGATTCTATCACTTTGGAGATATTGCAGAGGCTGGTGTGGAGTCTCCACTATGATGTGTTCCCCCTGGATAAACGGGCGGTAATTCTTCAATGCCCACACCGTTGCCAGGAGTGCCTTCTCACAGTCGTTGAATTTTTCCTCCACAGAGGATAAAGTTTTGCTCGCATAGTAGATTACTTTATTGACCTTGTCATACTTTTGGTATAATACCGCCGTCAAGCACGTATTAGAGAACCCCGTCTCCAGGAAGAATTCCTTGTTTCTGACAGGGTAAGCTAGGCAAGGCGCTTGTGAGAGGCTTCTTTTGAGTTGTTTTACTGCCTCGGATTGTTCTGGACCCCATTCCCACTTGACCCCCCCCTTCAGGAGATGAATCAGGGGTCTGGTGATCTCTGCGTAGCCCTCAATGAACTTTCTGCTGTAATTAGTCAGTCCAAGGAGGCTCCTTAGTTCCCGCAGAGTTGTGGGGTCTTTCAGTTTCTGAAGTGCTTCCACTTTCTTTTCCTGGGGACAGAGACCCTGAGGAGTAATCTCATGCCCCAAGAAATTAACACGGGTTCTACACCACTGTGCTTTCTGAAAGGAAAGTTTTGCTCCGGCGGCCCTCAACTGGGTCAGAACATAACGGATCTCCGCTATGTGTTCCTCCACAGATGAACTTTTGATGAGGACATCATCTACATAAGCCAGGTTACCCCTCGCACCCAGGTCGGGCATGGCCTTATGTAGGAAAATATTGAATTCATTGCCGGAGTTGAGGTATCCGAAGGGAGTCCGGGTCCATGTGTACTGCTGGCCCCCAAAGGTAAAAGCCAGTTTGTATTGGTCCTCCCTGCTGACAGGCACGGTCCAGTATCCATTGGTCAGGTCTATTGCAGTGAATACCTGTGACCCCTGAATCTGGGCCAGCCCTTGGTCAATGTAGGGAAGAGGCCATCTGGAAGTATGGACCCGTTTGTTGAGTTCCCTGAGGTCGGCGCAGAGTCTCCACTGGCCGTTTGGCTTCAATATTCCCAGCACCGGATTATTGAAGGTGCTGTGGACTGGACGGATTATTCCCCGGGACTCAAGGTTCTTAATTATTTCAGTAAGGGACTCCATTGATGCGAGAGGCAAGCGATATTGCTTCACAAACACAGGAGTCATGCCAGGGTCCGTGGGGATTGTTGTTGTGTGGATGTCAGTGCGACCACAGTCATATGAGTCTACCGCAAAGAGATCTTGGAAATCCAAGAAAACTTGTTTCAACTTTTGCTTTTGTAGGTTGACTCTCTCTTCCACCATCTGCCTGAAGCCTGGAAAGACTTCTGGTTTGGCTATCTCAGCGGCCTCCTCCAGCTGGGTGGAGAAGTCCCTGGTCAGAGTGCTGATTTGGACTGGAGGCTTCAGGTGGGAAAGGCAGCCCTCATGGACCTGGAAAATCACCTCATCCCTTCTGAAGTCACAAGTCACATCTTCCTTACCATAAGGGCAAGAAGTGTACACCAGGAAGTTCCCCCCATGCCGGGTAAAAATCCTGTCTGGTGTTGTATTGTCATCACTGTCACTGTCAAAGCAGTCCTTGGGGATTGGCCCTAACAGTTCATTACCTAAATCTATGGAAAAATGTCGGTCATCAACCGCCATTCCAATACTGGTGCCTGCGGCTAGAGTAATACTCTTTAAGTCGCTGTTATCCACCTCTATTGGAATGGTGTCATGTTCTATGTTGACTAATGGTGTTGGGTTTACCCCTAACCCTTGCTGTTGGAGAGAAGCATTTAGATGTATGTAAGCATCAGGGTTTTGCAAATATTGTCCTCTTTTAACTTTCACTTCCAGGGAGAATTGTCGGGTCCTTTCTGGGATGGTGACTTCCTCTCTAATCTGAATTTCAACTGCATAAGGTAGCAATTGAGCTGACCTAAATGCTTTTTCTGGATCATCAAAGCCCATGGGATTATCCGCTAATCGGGACCAAGCTTTGAAGTTTATTAGGTCCAAACTAATGGCAAAGCGATTGAGAATGTCACTGCCTAAGTAAAAGGCGGCAGGGACGTCTCGTACGACCCAACAATTGTGGACTATGCTCTTGTTGCCAATGGAGATTTTGAGCATACACCTGCTTGGCAGGAGATGTTTGGAATTAGGCGCTTCCAGGTCCATTTCCCATTTGTCTATCAGTTTGAATGTGGGAATGGCTGGATCTTTTGGGAGTTGGCGGAACATGGCTTCGCTGATGAAGCTCTTACTGTTGTTCACACACACTCGAGCGAGAACAGAGTCCTTCCCACCATTTAACTGAACAGGGATGAACAACTGCTCTCCAATTTGCTGAATATCAGCCAGGCTCTGAGCTGATTTCACATCTTTCTGGACTATAGGAGTGGGAGTTTCTGATTGTGGATTGGTAAAGAATTTCAGGGTGTTTCCTTCCAGTGTGGAATACCACCTTAAACTGGAAGGAAGGTTGATTTTCAGAAATAGAGAGGACCCTCCATCACCAGTCTGTTGTCCTACTGCTATTACTGTCACGTCTGGAATTTGGCTATTCTGGAAGTGAAATTCTACTTGGTCAGGTTTTTGTTCAACCATGTGGCAGGTGCCGTTTAAACTAACATGGTTGACACTCTGTTTTAATTTTATTGGTCGGCTAGTCTGGGTCCAGAGGACCTTGTTTACGCAATCTATTAAGGGTGACAACCTCCTCAGGAGGTCATTCCCCAGTAAACAAGGGGTGCCCTCTGGAGTCACAACTATGACTGGGTGTTTCAACTTGTGTCGCCCAATTTTAATGTCCAAGTCTGCCGTCCCCTCGACGGGAATTTCCTTCCCGTCAAAGTTCTGGAGTTGTCCAGGAAGTGAGGTGAGAGGAATTTGGTAATTCCCTCCCCTTCCTGCATTCAGTTCATCAAAGGCCCTTCTGGACAGAAGGGTAGCTTGAGATCCTGTGTCCACCAGTGCCAAAATTGTACCCTGTCCCTGTACTTGTACCGGGGCATAGTATCTTCCCTCCTTCTCCTCAAGGGGACACAGATAATGCACATTTTTGGACAACTGGTGGGCTAACTTTCTGGTTTTGGACATCGCTAGCGAAGAGATTTGGGCAGAATTCTGTGGAGAGCCTTGGGAATCTGAAAGAAAAAATTGGCAACTGGAGATCAGAGCCATTGTGGGTTCCCCTGGTTCCGGTTCTGGGACGCCCCGCCCTTTTTGGAGGCAGTCATCAGGATGGGTTTGAACCAGGGGATTTTCTTGCGGTTGGTTCTGGGATGAGATGGTGGGCGGCGGTAGCTCAGTCTCCACCTCTCCCCAGTCTGGATTTGCATCCCTAGGGACCCATTTTTCTTTGGGAGGAGTTCCCCCCTCTCTGAAGGAGAAGATCCTTTTCCCAGGATCCTCTGAGGATCCCTCTCCCTCAAATTGGAAGATCTGTACCTCCTCCTCAAACTGTGTCTGTTTGGGTCTTTTGTTTCTCCTACGGCCCCCTCTGCTCCTTTGGAGGCAGACTTTCAGGGGCAGGATATTTTGTTTCCGGTTCCTGGGTTTCCAGGGGCTGTTTACAAGTGAGGAAGGAAGCTTCCTCCAAGGCTTTACACCCCCCTTCCCTTTGTGCCTCCTCCCTGGGAACCGGTGAGTTATCGGGGTGCTGCCCCCGTCATTGTTCTGGAGCACCAGGTCCAGAGTTGGGTGCGTTCTGCGCCGGCATGCCGATCTGAGGGTTCTGCTGAGCCCTCAGTATGTGACCCAGATCCCGCGCCATGTTTTGAACCTGGCGCTCTAACTGGGAAACCCGCTCGGGCTGATACGGGGCCCTGTTTTCTCCCCTGGGCTGATCCCGGGAAGGGTAGCTATCCCTTCTTTGGTAGTACCCCTGGTTGGGAAGATTTGGATACCCCTCCACCCTTGGCCTCCCCTCTCCCGGATTAGGTTGTCTGGGCTCAGGGAATTGGGGAAAGAAGGGTGGAGGATTTTGGGGCTGGAAATTGGGTGGATACCTGGGGAAAAAGTTCTGCCCAGGATTCGGAGAATTTCTGCCCTCCGGTGGGAAGTTAGGAGGAAAGTTCCCTGGGTTAGGTTCTTGGCTGGATATCCCCCCTTGGGCTGGAGGAGTCCACACATAACCCAGGATGGGTCGATTTCCCTTGTAACGGGGACTTACATAATCAGGAGAGCGAGGGACCCCATTTGTGGGGCTGCCTCCTTGACTCCCTGTTTGTGACTGGCCCGAGGAACTTCTGGGCCTAGCATTATTAGGTGCAGGTAGGTTTTTAGGCCCCTCCATCTCCAACTCCAAAACGGGGGTGACCTTTACCTCTGCCACCTTGGCAGCAGCAGGGGTGTTGTTGGCTTTGGGATTTTTCTGGGTATTGCTTTTATTTTCTATGGGCATCTGCACCTCATAGATCCGGGTAGCCTGTTCAATGACCCAGTCTAAAGATCTTTTCTCGTGAAAATCCCTCACGAGCTGGGTCATTATGTATTTGGGCAAGGCATGGAAAAACGTATTAATAAATTCTCTGCTATCCGTGTGCACCCTTCTTGTGGTCTGTGCAAAAGCACGCTTTAACTCCTGCACAAATTCTTGTGGGGCCTGATCCTCCCCACATTGTAAATTGTAGGCTGCCTTGCGAGCCTCTTGAGGATTTCTATGAGTAGAAAAATGTTTCAAGATGGCCGCCTTATAGGTGGACCACCTTAAATGATTTTGGTCCTCCAGCCCCGCAAAGAAACTGGAGTATTCCGGGGAGAAGGTCCACTTTACATATTGAATACAGCTTTGGCTGTCCTTCAAATGGAAAGTCTCCATCATTTGCTCAAACAACTCTAAGTGCTCCCAAACAGAATACTGGGCGTTCTTATGATAAGGCGTGATGACGCTCCTGATTGCCTTAATCTGCTTTAAGGGGTCCTTAAGCAAGGCCCTTTTTGTCTTATTGGCCCTTTTGGTCCGGGTAACCCTGGTCCATTCATCTTCTGACTCAGAGGCACTGCTCCCAGAGGTTCCTGTCTGATCTTCCAGGTTTTCCCGGATTCTGCGAGCCTGGGAATGGCTGGCAGAATATGGGGACCTGGTCTCCTGTGTCCTGTACCGCTCAGAGGAGTCTTCAGATCCCTCCTTGCTGCCAGGATTTGATGGGTACCCCCCCGACTGACCTAACTGGGCAGAGGTTTTCAGGATGCCCTTAATGGGCCTACTCTCCTGGGGTTCCCCATCAAATTGCACTGTGCTTGGGTGCCCATACCCGGATGCCCGCCCCTCCATTCCTGGGTGGTACTGGCCTATGAGCCCCATGCTTCTGGCTGGATAGTAATCTGCCATCCCTGTGGCCCTGTGCTCATGTGCGCCAGGGGACATGGGGGTGGCAGAGTCCAGGGACTGAGAGAAATAAAGGCCTCTGGTACTAGGGCTCCTGGGGTTATGCTCAGGAGTTTCTCTTTCCCATCGAACCTCATCTCTATCCGCCCCTGCTCCCTGTTGCAATGCAAGAGCCTGCGCCTTCAGTTCCTCAGTTAAGGCCTTACTAGACTCTATCAGTCTCTCCTGCATCGCTACCTGTTGTTGGAGCCTATCATTGTGCTGGCAGAGAGCCTCATTCTCTCTCTGCGTTTCCTGATTGGTCCTGGAGCACTGGGCCAGTCTTTGCTGCAGGAGGGTTACCTCCTGAGCTGTGTCCCTATTGGCCTGCTCCTTTCTTGCCAGAGCATCCTCCACCTTCCTGGTGTGCTCTAACAAATTCTGGTGTTCTTTTTGGAGGTCACCCAGTCCCTGGAGGGCCAGGTGATTTTCTTCCATTTTCCTTTTTAAGTGGCAGACTTCCTGGCCTAAGGTATCCCTTTCCTGACTAAGAGCCTGCATCTGTGCCGCCAGGTCATCCCTTTGCCTTTGGAAGGCACCAGCTTTCTGGCGCTCCTGGTCAAACTCTGCCTGGGTATCCAGGTCTTTCAAAATCAGTTTATTGCTCTCTGCCTTCTCCCTATCTAGGTGGCTTTGCAGGGTGACTACCTGCTCAGCACATGCCCTATTGAAGTCTAACTGTTGCTCCAGCTTTTTCTGGCTCTGCAGTAGGGAGTCCAAACCTTCTTGGTACTCCTTCTGCAAGGCCAGAAATCTGGTATCCTGGTCAGCCTTTTCCTGTTGCAGGATGTCCATATCCCTCTTTATTTTAATGATGTGCTGTCTACTCTCATTTTCTGACTCCTGGCTCCCCTGCAGCCTCTGCTCAGGAGAGACCAGGTCAGATTGGACCTTCTCTAACGCCATCTGTCGCTTATTCGCCAGATCTTGGCTTTCAGTACATTTATCCTGCATGTCTCCCATATATAGGTACAGGTATGCCGCTATCCTAACCATCTTGTCTTGTTCATCCTTAGCTTTAGGAGCCATGTATAGTTCACTCAGGGCCACATGTAAGGGACCCTGATCTCTCCATATATCTGACCCTGTTTCCGTGACCTGTTGCGTGATGGCCTGCAACCAGACCATGCGGTCCTGGTGAGTCCACTCACCTCTCACAAATAACTTATGTAAGAAGTGCTCTCTGGCTATTTTCATGTCTACTAAGGTCGTCATTCTGGAATTTGAGTTCCTTCCTGACTTACAGAAGTTTGTATTTTATTTTTGCAAAACAGAGCTTTTCCTTAGAGCGTTCCTTTGAGGAGTGCTTTACAGCGTAACACAGCGTGGTGATCTGACCGGATATGTGTATCTGGTCAGCTGGCACACTGTATTAATCTGCACAAGTGATAGATCTAACCCAAACGTCCGTCCCGAGCCCCCAATTTGTAAGAGGATTCAATTCAACACTACAGCTAAGTCAATGCCTAGTCTGGGATACTGAATGGAAACCCTTATTGATATATCTTTATGTCCAGTTCATGCGTTCTGGATGACTACCCCTATATAACACCCCTCTCTTAGAATCCCCCTGACCCCCCTGAGCCAAGAAGTAGTTCTGTTTTGCAAGTTAAAAGGTTTATTTGATAATTTAAACAATATATATATATATCACGCTTTATAATAAATTAATAATTGAATATCACACTGAATCTGAGCAGTAATCAATAATGGATAGTCTGGCACTAGCACACTTGTGAATAGGAACAGAAGAATAAGGTGGTAGAGAATACTTTATATAAGTTCAGATGGATGTAATGTTGAATGAAATGCAATACAGAAAATACTCAATATGATTTCAACAAAACAATGTAATCACTTTTCTCTGGCAATCCCCTCCCCCCTTTATGCAATGCAAGGAAATGGAAGGAAAGCACACAGTTCTCAGAAATGCAATCAACTGTAATTCAGTTCACCCCAGCAAGCTTAGACTACAGAAGTTGGAAACACAGGCCCAAAATGCTTTTATATGTGCTGGCAATGAAGTGAAAAATATGCTAAAATGCTTTTAATTCCCTCTAGAGGTTCAGGGTGAGTGGTATCAAGTTAATATTAGTCCAGGCTCACCTTAGCAAGGATCTAGGAGTAACTAGCAGGTTAAACGAATTTTTGGCAACTGAAAGCAAGAACTGCTGTTTTCACACGTTGAGAAATTTGCAAATTGCGGCAAATTCGCGAGTGCGTTTTTCGCGATTGCGGCAAAGGTAGGAATGCGGTTCTAGGTTCGTAGAAAAGCTACGATTCCCAGCTTTCAGAGGAAAGTTACTGCAAGTCTCTAGCACAAACGGTCACGGAGTTATGAACGATTAAATAAAGGTAGTTTTTCGGATTTGAAATTTTAAAGTTCAAAATGACAAATGACAGCTAGCAACTAGAAATGACAGGTGACAGCTTTGCAAATGACAGGTGACAGTTAGGAGGCAGTTCTACTTAGATTAAAATAGCTTGGATTAGATTATTTTAACTAAGAGATTGGTTCTGCACAGTTCTGCTAGGTACTCACACTATATTCTTGAATTAAATGGGCCTCGCCACGGATCTGGTCAGGTTTTAGACTGGACTCTGGTCTGGTCTCTGCACTTCACAGTGATCTGGGTCAGCCCTCTGGTTCTGCTAACAGTGGTCTGGGTCAGCTCTGCTCTCTCTCTGGGTACAGCCTCTCTGGATTCTGGAGATTGATGGATTTGAAGTCTGGATCTCTGGATGTGGTATGGTCCGGCAGAGCGCGTTGCAGCAAATGGAATTGAAGGTCCCTATCTGTCCTGACTGTCTGCTTTTATGTGTTTTGAAAATGGGTGTGTGAGCAGCATCACTAAGCTCTACCCCACTCCACTTGTCATTGGCCACTTCATCCTCTTCCCCTTGATTGGGGGAATGAAATGAAGTGTCATCATGATGAGGTCTGTTTATGATACAGAGAACCCACCCCTGTCAACTTTACACACAATCTATATTTGATCCAAAAGACATATTTGCACAGGTACACATTTGTTTAAAATTACATGCACCCATCACATATCACAGGAGGTATACCCTGTCCAAATCTGCTCTTCCTGGGAGCTTGCATTCAGAAATGGCAACATTTGCACTTTTTAACTAGTTTCGTAATATCGGACATTACCCCAAATTTATACACATGTGCGCAAGGAGTATGGACATTACTTGATGAAGTGTCAGATTTTTAACATGCATACATTTTAAGTAATACCCTCTTAACTGCTAGCTTGCCCCCAGATCATGCCACCGGTTCTAAAAACCTCTTAAAATGTGGGCAGAAAAATCACAAGAATTATGGTATCATTTAAATAATTTTCACAAGTCCGCTCTATGAGTTATTCATCTTTTTCTAAAACCATATTCTGGCTACAGGGGTGTGGTTTCCCCCCAGCACAAGGTTGAATTTCTGGTTTTTCCAGTTCTGCCAAGCCAGCTTGCTCTCACAGGCAGTGCTCCTCCCCTTTACTTCCAGGAGGAAGCCACTTTTTACGGCCCCCATAATAAAACATTTGCCTGAGTCAGGACAGGGCTTTGTTAAATTTCCTGCAGAGCCCAGGTAATTCAATCAGGGAAGTGTCATATCCCTTTTGGTGGGAGCAGCAAAAGGGCAGCTAGGCCTGGGAACACAGCTGTTGTGCAAGTCTCATCTCCTGTCGGGGGTAGCTGGTGGGCAGAATTCAGTTCCTTAAGCCAGGCCCCAGCTAATGTCACTTTTGTTCCCCAGTTTAAGTCAAGACAATGTTTACATATGCAGCTAGAATGCTGATTCTAAGTTTAAAACTATGACATTTAAACAATTGCAACCTATGTGACACTCAAAAGTAGGTCACTCATTTCTTTTAAACATTTAGGTTTTTAGTGTCTTTCAGTCCAAATTTACTTAAACTGCTGAAATCCACAGCTCAGCCAGTCTTGTTATAAACCTTCAAGTCACTTCAGAATATAACTTTAGATTGTATCCACCTCTCAGTAAGTCTTTCTTTGGCTTGCCTTGGGTTCATTTATTCAGTTTTACACATATAAAAAAAATCTGGTGCTGTTTTAAAACGCCGGCTTTCTGATGGTGGTGAGTACTGGTACTGCACCCATTTTTGGGATTTAAGAAAATGAGTTCCCCACAATTCTAGGTTGCTTTTGGCAATCAGCATTGCCATTCCCAATGGTTTCAGACTACTGTGTGGGTAGTCCAATGGTGGTTTTAGGCAGTGCCCTTCTGTGCCCATAACATCGGCAAAAATGAGTGGCAGCCTATTCTTCATGCATTTCCCTGTGCATTTTCTGGGAAGCTCTGGCCATCATGATGTTTTCCATGTCAGTACTGCACAGTTTTTGAGGTAGGGCTCGGATGTATAGGTAAAAACATCCCACACAGCCAAGGGAAAGATAGAACTGTTGTTTATTACACAAACAGACAGGGATCATAGGGGACATTGAGAATCTGCCCAACTCAAAGCTCATGAACCTGTGCTAGGCCATTTTGTTAATTTACCTTGTCACAACTTGGGGCTCTTCCCCAAAAACCTACGAAGGTGTGGGATTGCGTAGTTGAGGTGGTAGTGTCTGTACATGGCACCTATAGAGATTGGTCTATCGGCCCTCACATGTCAAGTGGCTTGCCCGATCCTTCCTCACTAAACTATCTATTTCATTTTTCCAGTATCGCAGGATTACCATTTGCCGTTGCCCCCTGCCATCCCCCCCTAGATTTGTGTTCCCTGATTGTCTGGAGCTGATCTCCCAAGGCCTGGGACCCAGCTTTGTTCTCAACTCTCAGTGCACCTTCTCAAGGTGATGAGAAAGACTGTGGGCCTCATTACAAATCCGGTGGTAGCCGTGCCGGTAAAAACGGCAGGCTACCGCTGGAGTTGTGTTTTTTTTCTCCAGCGCCTGGTTTTAGGTCATCACCGAAACATTACAGCCCTGGCGATCCATGAAGCCAGGCTCTGGGAAATGTAACTCCCCATTCCTATTTGAGTCCCATAGGACTCAATGGAAAAGGGGAGGACGGAAGCACTAGCACTGTGTGCAACAGCGGCTGCTGTGAGCAGGTCTGTCCTGGCAGGTGGGAACGCAGCTGCTCACAGAACTCGGAGTGTGCCGGTCCGGTAACAATGGTGCCAGTACACTTACCGGCACTGTTGTCATCGGACCGGTACACTCTAAATGAGGCCCTATGTGTTCCCAGTTTAGCCGTTAGTATTACCACTTTTGCCATTGAGAGTGCCTGCAGGGTTGCAACGTTGTTAAAGCCTACATGTTTCACTTCATGTCTGTGTCGATGGTAATGGCTCATCTTCCCACTGCGGGTGAATGACCGTTTTCTGGGTCAGCCAACCCACATCGTTGAGGGCCACGAAATCCAGCTCTCTAGTCTGCAATTTGTGAAAATGTATGCTTTTATTTTTAATTATTACTATTTGTTTCAGTTTATATAAACCTTTACAAAATACACAATTTAAATATTACAAATACAGTTAATCATTTCTTAAATTCATTACATGAACAGCATTTACCGTCCCAATTTATTTATTTTTTAATATTCAATCATTACAAAATTAACCAATTTTACAGACACAATTTAAAAATCTCAAGACTGTTAGAAACAATGGTACTGATTTCCTATGCATGATTTTCAGCCAGAACAAGTCCAAAAAGACCTGATTAGTACCTGGGACAAATTTGCTAAAAATACTCTATTATGCACGCTCGAGGCTGGACAAAAAAGCAACAAATGAGGCAGTGTTTCCACTTCATCTGTATTTTTACAATATCTGCAACAAACTTTAGTGTCCCCAGACTTTCTTCTTATTTTTAAAATCTTATTTGTTAAAAGAACATTGAACCTAAAACGCATACATTTGTTTCTTAGACCCTTGTTAGTAATACACTGTAAATACGGTTCCATCATACCAGGTTCCTTATGACTAGAAACCGTCTAGGCGGTTATCCAGTCTTTTCATCGAAAAATGTTTCATCTAAACATATTCCATTGAATATCTTTGAACCAAAACATTGTCATCTAATGCATTTTTGTGTGGGGGAAAGGGTTAATTTTGTTTGCCAAATGTTTGGGGTGTGTTTTTAAGGGTCCTAAATGGGTGGTTGGGTGGAAATCCCAAAAAAAGAAGAAAAAAAATGCATTTGATGGACATTTTTTCCTTACAAAATATTCGATGGAAAAATGTTTAGATGAAACATTTTTGATGAAAAGACATGGAACTGTCTGGGCGCATAGACTAGTACTTAGGACTTTTCCCACCATGTTTACCCAGTCTCTAAACCTAAAGATTTCTTTCACCTTTACAGCATTTACCAGGAGTAATTGAAGTGAAGCACCCACTGTATTCAGGACCTGCACACACTCCTCATGTAGATCATAAACAAAAGCCTTTTTGAGTTTCCCTACTTTCACAAACTTACGCAGTACGTGGTAAATAGAACTATCTGAGTTGTCATACAGTTTCCGCATCAAGTTCAGTCTCTTCCATATGACACTAGATAGATTGCAAATCTAGTTCATAGCACAGAACAGCAAATGTTACACATTATACATGCTAGTATTTTGCAGGTTGCTTCTTGTCTCTGTGCTAGGAATGTGCTGCTCACCTCTGACCTTGGCTTTGAATCCTGGTTTGGTGCAGCCTAATTCTGCTTTTCTTCATCTCTCGTTTCGAGGCTCATGGCCTCATATAACCTCACTACAGTTATATTATGATTTCTGTATATCTATACCGTGCTACATTTCTTATAGGTTAGTAGTATTGTGGTCTCTTCAGGTTCCGTATACAATCCAGTGGTTCCATATGGTTAGTTGCAATAAGCATCTGCAAGCTTGCTCTGCATCTCTTCTTTTTGCCTTGCTTTCTGCCTTTCTGCATTTGGCTAATGAAAAAATAATAAAGGATTTCAACATTATGTATATGTATCTATCCCCTATCTACAGAACTCTGTTAGCATGTTCATCGTGTATGCACATGTGTGTCCGTGTACCTTTGTGCATGGGTGAGAGTTTGCTTCATTACTAACGTTGCTATGTTGTGTTGCCACTAATGATATCAGCACAAAAGATTTCCATTATTAGTCAATCTGATCCACTGAGGCATTAGGATCCATGGTCAGTGTTGTGGCACCTGTATCCATAAAGACGTTGACGTAATAAGGTTTGAATGGTTGTCTGAGTGAATATCTGTTTGATATGTGGATGTTACCGCCCTCCTGGGGGCTGTCCTAACAGGGAGTTGCCTCTCGCATTCTTGACTCTTCGGCCGTCAGGTTCATGGGGGTGAGGAGGAGCACTCCAGGGACCCTCTCTTCAGTGTGATTGCAGATAAGCCATGCAGATATGAATACTCATGTTATTGCCACTGCAACCTGAATGATTTTCATTACAATGTGTAAAAGCACTGACTTTATTTACCTAGTAAAAGTTCTGACCCAGTCCACTGCAAAGACAATTGATTGACAAGTTCAATCATAGTAAACACAGCACAGTTTACTATGATTGAATTTGGAACTGACCGTAATGGGGATCTCTGATGATTGGGACAAATATCACACTGCGCTGATTAGAATCTAATGAAGGCAATGTGTTATATTGGGGGTTAAATGTGATGTTGCTGGTGACTACACTGATCAGATGCTCATTAACATGGGTCCACCTTTGGTGAGTAGCCTTCAAGTAACCAAGTCGTCCGAAGATATCACGTGCTGTAATAGTTATATGGGCTTTCATTACATCTACCATAATGGTATCATTGTCCAGATGTATCAGAGTCTCATAACTAGTGGTAAGTTTATATTACATTCTGGCTGCTATTCTCATGAGGTTGAATTGAAGGAATAAGTATGCAAATGACACAGTTTTTGGCTATCTACTATATCTTGCTGCCAAAACTTCCATCCCAAAGAGCATGCATGGAACAATCTGGCCGAATATAGCAACAATATACACTTCATGGAGCATCCACCATGATTACCAATAAAGTGGCTAATAGCATGACACATCTTCATACATGAATTTTTCATTTCATCCCATTGAATATCCCACTTCAATTTATCATGAAAGTATACTCCTAAGTATTTGTAGCATTTGGCTATTTCCACAGTTTTCTGATCAAGGCACCGGGATGTCCGGTTAAATTTATGTGTTTTAGCTTTACCCATAAAAGTGATAATTTTGGTTTTCTCTATATTTACCTTTAGACGGTTTTCCTTTCTAAACACACCCAAACAGTCAAGCTTCGCTTGTAACCCTGATGGTGTGTAGCCCAATAGCAGCAGATCATCCGCGTATCCAAGTCAGTCAATCTCAAGGGATCCGATTTTTAGTGGACAGGCTCTTACAGAATTGTAAGTCACTGCCACATCCGCGAAATATAGATTCAGCAATGTGGCTGCTAGGATGCAGCCCTGTTTGACTCCACGTAGCGTTGGAAAGTTGCCACTTACCCCTCACCATCTAATCTTGCATCACCCAACTGTGAGATGCCCCTCAATTAGGGAAAGAAGTGCTCTTTGGCCCAATAACAAAGTCGACAAGCTACATCTGCCAGCAGCCTGTAATTCCTCCCTATATTTGCGAATTTAAATTTTTGCCACCCACATGATTTTCCTTCCTGACCAAGAGTTCCAGTCTACCAGGGAGGCTGAGAACACCAGAACGGTCTGAAAGATGGCCGAGTGTCCCTGCCAGTTGGATGACCTGGAAGCCTTCTTTAAAAAGCAAAGAGACTAGGAACCAGAGTCTCAGGTTTCCCTCCAGCACCACAAGTGGCACTCAGTGAAAGACAGGGCGGTGAGTAAACATCAGAACGTCTATTCATCTCCTATAATAATGTAGGTGTAAAGCAGTCACTCACAGGACACAATCTACTCCTGCACAATACAAGCAGATGATGATGATTGAACGTAATTACTGAACGTATTCATGCCTGTGCACCGAGTGGAAGGAAGCTGAAAGAAAAAAGAAAAACACACATGTGTTGTTAGCATATTCTTAGTGCAAAAGGGTGCATGTGCTGGGGCGGGACATTTTAATGTCATACGGAATGTCATGGGAAAGAGGGAAAAGTGTCACGAGAGAATGATAAATTCAAATAATGGAAAGCAGAGCTCGACTTGAACAAATTAAATCTCAATTCTAATCAAGCTTACACACCTTCTATGCTGAGAAAGTGACACTCGGCTAAGTCAAAATACACTTCGGCATACTCAACATGGACTCTTGTTTGTCACTCACAAAAATGTGAGACGAAAGAAGACACCAGCAACATTGTACTGGCTTTAATGCGTAGACTGCTCGCTTTGAACCATGGCATCAACTCTAACCTTAAGTATGGTGGAAGACCTCGACAAGGGAGCATAGCATGTGGTATCAGAGGTCAATACCAAAGTTTTGGACATTCTTTTAAATTAATATTTGATATTCAATAGATCATTGATCAAAAGGTGTAAATATATTTCCAGTGCGTACTGCCCTGCAATGGACTTCGTCAATTATGCATGTAATTTGTTTTATAAAGTGCAAACCTATCAGAGAAGCAACAGTGAACTGACCAATGGGATACAATCATAGGATGCAATAATATCAATACAATTAGACGGATAAACTATTGAGAGTGAATCTAAAGGATTAAGGAGAGGGGAATGCAGAGGAGTGCAGCCAGTAAATTTCGGCTGGGGAAGGCAGGGCCAAATTAACCGGGAGGTTCGGCAGATTATCATTCCATGAGATGCTTTTGAGGTGCTGCATCTTTAGTCCTTTTCTGAATTGCAGAGGAGAGGGGGGCACAATCTCAGGAGTAATGTTGTTCCATATTGTTGCTGGATATTTGGAGAAGGCTTGCTTCCTGATCTCTTCTCTTTTGCTCTTTCTGGTTTGCTAGGTGGCAATGTCCATATGGCCTGTGTGCTGATGATCTGCAGAGACTGTACACTTTTCCGCGAGGTGAGCTGAGGGATGGTGCTTGGTGCGTTGCAAGTAATGAAGGCTGTCAAGGAGGTGATGTGAGCCTGGAAGGGCAGCCAGTGTCATTCTCTTGGAAGCCTGCTCGCTTAGTCCTTTCATGAGGGGGGCTGCTCTGGGCAGGTTGCCCTTCAGGGTACAAGAGTGGTGTTGCGAACCACCACCGAGGAGGGCAATGCAAGTGTCCAGTTTAGGGAGGACTGGTCCTTAGGATACGGTCCTGGAGTCTTTTTCAGGAAGGTAGGGCTTGAAAGGCCAGAGCAGGTGTCTGCAACCTTCGGCTGTCCAGCTGTTTTGGACTACAACTCCCATGACCATTTCCCATTTACTTGGATGGCTGCGGCTGATGGGAGCTGTAGTCCGAAACATCTGGAGAGCCAAATGTTTCAGACCCTTGTTCTCGTAGATGAAGAGTTACTGCCATGCAGATTTACTCTTATGTTGATGTGGCTAAAGGGCACATTTATAAAGACGAGTTTCTATTAAACGCGAGCAAAACATGTGTTGTTTCCAATCCTTGGGTTATCAAGAGGGACGCAGTGTGCAGTATATATAGGGCCTGATTCACAGAACGTTGTCCTATGGGATTGCACCATTATAAAAACGCTTCTGTGACTCAGGCCCACAATATTGTTGTTCCTGATAAGTAGCACTGCACTTGGAAAGTGACATTTCTCAAATATACAGAGCACACACCTGAATATGGCTGCACCATGAAAAGTAACACATCCATCAAAAGAGCACATTAAAGGTACATTTGATATATGTGCGTGTATGTATGTTTCATATTGCCGACAGACTTGCACCTGCGATAATGTATTATAAAAAAACGAAAACATTCTTTGAGGATTTAGGTTGGCAACTTGTTTCTGTCTCCTATCTGAATAATACTATAAATGGCATTTCTACAGAATAGCATTTATGTAAATGTAATTAAAAGAGAAAGATGATCAGGTGAGGAACGGCACAAGGGACAATTTATTGCTCCGAGGGGTATTGCTATAATCATTCAACTGCTATATTGAGTTACACCAGATTTAATGAAAACGTAATAAATTACAAAAGTCTAATGCCCTGCCTGGCAAAACCTGTCATAGAACAAAGTTACTCATGTACAAAGTGAACTCGAGCAGTGCAGCAGGCGGTTCGAACTCCAGGTCCAACTGGCCGCCATGTGTGGTGAGATGGGTTCTATTCCTGGCCTCTGGGTTTCATTCCTGCTCATCTGCCCGATTGTCAGTCAACGGTACAAAACAACAGAGCTAGCCCAGGCAAACGAGAAAACACATGCTGCCAGGACCATTCCTTGTGTCCAGTAGTTGACAGGGTGAACGTGTCAAACAATTCAGGTTATGACGCGTTATGGGCCGTGCAATTTAGTGGCCAGGCAGCTTATGAGAATACTAGCTTAGTATAGAATTCTCCCCTTGCCTAACTTCAGCAGATCCTAAGTATTACTTGGAATCCCACAATAGTTCAATTAATTCCAACTCACGCGGACAGAAATGGGCTGTCCTGCCCATCTCCCAGTGTTTCTCAGAAATAAAATATTTACATCAAGCAACTATTAGGTCAAATTATGCAACCACCTTTTCTTCAATACGTGCCCTTTTGGAAGTTCTCAGATTTGTGGGGGCAAAAGAATAATACATGTTTAGCCACTAACTGTATCAGTCTGCTCACTAGAGTCAGGTTCCCTTATTGTGTAAATGTTAAAAATATGTTTAAACCGACCACATCTGATGTCTGCCAGCATGGACAGTCAGACACTATTTCAAGCATCTAGTCCCCTTCTGTCACATCTAAAGGAAGGTTGCTCTACTCCAGGGGTCTGAACCCCGTGGTTCTCCAGCTGTCCCACAATCCCTCACCATAGGCTATGCTGCATAGGGCTGATGGGAGCCGTAGTCCAAAACATCTGGAGAGCCAAAGGTTGCAGTTGCCTGCTCTGCTCCATATTGCTCTGGTTTAGGAGAATCACTTTGGAATTAAATGATACTAGATAAGGGAATCGGGTAAAAGATTGTATACAAAGAAGTGAGGTACAAGATAGCAGAGAATATTCTCTGCAAGAAGCAAAACAACAATTATCAAAGATCTTTAGGTAACCACTGAAAGTATTTTTGGATTAAGAAAGATCAAATCAATGTTTCTTCATTCCTCTGAAATTAGCACAATTGGGCCTTATTACGAGGCTAGCGGTAGCCGGGTCATTACGGCCTTGCCAGACCCAGTATTTGTCCATTCCTGGGCGCTGGGAAAAATTCTTCCCCATTCCCATTTGAAGCCCCATAGGGCTCAATGGGAATGGGGAAGCCGGATGCACCATCACCGTTATGAGCGGTGACGGTGCATCCAACATGCTGTGCTTGCGGGAGCCGCTCAGCCTGCCAGGTCAGACCTGGCAGGCAGAAAGGAACCCGCAATGTACACATATTATAGTATGTGGTTGTTTTTAATGACTATCAAGCAACAATACAACACTGGATTATCACTCAGAGGGAGGTATGCTATCCAAACCTTTAGTAACTACTAGGAGGTTCCTCAATTGAATATAGTAAAAACTCCTACTATAGGAACTCTTGCAAAGCACAGATTAACTGGGAAGATAGAGTTAGCAATGTCTCAAATGAGTAGTGTATTCTTGTCTCTCCATATGGAAATACAAATGCAAACTGCAAGACATTTTAATGGAGAACTTGGTTAGCTACTGCAAGTGGATCTGCGTCAGGTTCACCTATGTCCTTCCCGTCAGCTAATAACTTCTATTCTGATGGGACACCTTTGATGCAGCTGTTGTTTTCCCGGCCCTTTATATCCCTTCTTAAGGTGCCTCCCAGCCTCTTTTCCTTTCCAGTTGTTCTACTGGTACAAGTGGACCTCGATCATGTGACGTGTGCCCCACCCACTTGCTAATCACTGCTAATCTTTTGATTCTCTCTGTGTGCTCTTTTTGACTACCCCCACATTTGTTACACGTTTTATTCTGCCTCCAAACCTCTTTTCCTTTACATTTAGTCAGCATGTGGAAGTGCATCTACGTCACGTGACTTGTGTACCACCCACCAACTAATCAGTACTACCCTTTTGGCACAGTTTTGGTGAATTTTATGCCTGCCCTGCCCCTTTCGTTCCTTCTCTTCTTAAGCTGCTTCTGAGCCTCTTTTCTTTTGTAGTTGGTCATCTGGCGCAGGTCTTGTGCACTAGCTAATCACTGATAATATTCTTTGTATTCCTTTTAGTGCTCTTTTTGTCATTTACACTCTTGCTTTCCTGTATTATTTAGGAGTTTTTCAGTTTGTGCAAGCAGATCAAGCTCACATGATCACTGCCCACCCCAACTGCGAAGCACTGTTAAACATGTCATTCAGTTTTTCGTGTTCTTATTTGTCTTTCCCCAAGTTATTGTTCTCTTTTAGTATGGTATGGTATGGTATTGTTTATTTATTTAGTACTATACACAGGCAAGTGTTTCAAAGTGCTCAAGGAGCGGGTGAACATGGGAGGAAACAAACAGTCACTCAGAGCCCTTGAAATTCTGAGACTATAATAGTCTGCACAGGCAGAGTAAGTGTGTGAAAGTACATCTAACACTGTGTGAGACAGCAAATATGCCTGACAGTGATTCTGCAACTTTAGCAGTGCAATTAAGAGGTGCAGACAGGGGAGACAGATGACTATCTTCAGGTGCAGTGCGTACAGTGTGATGAGGGTCACAGGGAGGGGGAGGGTCAAGTGCACTTGGTCGATTGAGACTGGGGTAAGTGCAGAGAGAGACACTCTATTGGTGTAAATTCTCAAGTGCATTGAGTGAAGGTGGGGTGTAGGGCCCTGAGGCAAGTGCGAGAGACGACTGGTGGGGGTGTCAGAGACCACTGAGACCCTGAGGTACACCAGGTGGCCATTCAGCATGCTCTAAGGAAGAGGAGGAAGGGAGGGAAAAACAGAACTGGGTTAGCAGGATAGAGGGAGAGAGAAGGAGGAGAAGAAGAGGAAAGTCTTGAAGAGTTTCCAGAATTTAAGGAGATTCAGTTCTAGACAGAGAGCAGCAGGGAGGTTATTCCAGAGGGAAGCACCTCCTGAGGATAAGGATCTCCGCTTGGAGAACCAGCTCATTCGCAAAAGGTTGGAGGTAGGTGTGTGGAGGGCTCATAAGGGACAGCATTTAGGTAGGCAGCATTGCAGGTAGGTAGGTCACAGGCCACAGAAAGCCTTGTGGACAATGCAAATGGTCTTGAATTTGATCATTGCAGCCAAAGGGAGCCAGGCAAGGGATTTCAGTGCCAGAGAGATGCTGTCCCTGGGCTTGAGGCCAAGGATAAATCTTGCAGTTCTGTTCTGGATAAGTTGCAAAGGGTGCAGGGCAGAAGAAGAGAGGTTGAGGAAGAGGCTGTTGCAATAGTCCAGCCTGGAGAGAACCAGGGCTCTGAAGACAGTGAGCCTCTGGGGGAAAGTGAGGAAAGTTAGAGTACCTCTGAGGGGGAGAAGCTGATAGTTAGACTTTTTAGAGATGTCTGTAATGTGGGAGGAGAAGGAGAGAGTGGAGTCAAAGATGACCCCAAGGTTTCTTGCTTCACATGAGTGTGCGGGCACAGGGTCAAGGGAGGCCAGCCAGAGCGAAAGTGGGGAAGCGGGAGCAGGGGTCGCAATGCAAACAATCTCAGTCTTGGTGGCATTGAGGCAGAGGTTGTTTGCAGCACACCAAGACTGAATAACAGACAGGCAGGTATGATCGAGGGGGAGGAGGCAGCTGCAGGTAGCCTGAAATATAGTTGCATGTCATCCCTGTAGCACTGGAATTTAGAGATGAATTTGGCAATCACACGTGCCAGGGCAGCGATATAGACGTTGAAGAACCAGGGGGATAGGTTAGATCCCTAGGGAACACCACATGTTGAGATAGTGATAGTTGAGTGAAAGGCTCTGAGTTCTACCTGGGATGGGCGGTCAGAGAGGAAGGAGGTTAACCATGCCACAGCATGATCTGTGATTCCCAGGGTGTCACTGAGATGTGTGATCAGGATGTCATGGTTAACCATGTCAAAGGCAGAGGAGAGGTCAAGGAGAATGAGGCTAGAAGGGGTGTTAGTATGAAGATTTGGGAGCAGGTCTTCACGAATGTTCAGAAGAGAAGTTTCCATGCCTCTGGATGCTCTAAAGCCAGATCGATGGTTGTGGAAGGAACCAATGGATTCAGTGTGGATGGTCAGCTGAGAGATAGCCAGCCTCTCAAGGAGTTTGCCCAGGAAAAGAGTGATGGAGATAGGGTGGTACTTTGCTGAAATGGAGGGGTCGGCAGAGGGTTTTTTGAGCAGAGGGTGCACAAGGGAATGCTTCAGGGCAGTTGGGAAAGCTCCAGTGGACAAGAAGAGATTGCAAAGATCAGCCAAGGCTGCGGCGAGGGAGTAGATATTGTCTTTAATGGTTTTGGATGGGCAGGGGTCCACCTTTCACATGTGAAGAATAGGGCAATTCCTATTTGGTCTATTCAAGGCCTGGAAAGAGCCAAAATTCCTTGTCGAGCTAGCACAGATAAGCCATCAGCTTGTGAATCACATCTCACTCATCCGTTTCCATCCACACCCTCACCTACACATGCAAACTCCCAGTCTGCACCCTGCTCGTATGCACCTCCAACCCACAGAATCTCCTCCAAGTCCAGCAATCACAGCAAATACTCCACTCCAAAACACACCTGAAACCTCATGCTCATTAATGTTCACTATTGGGGGCTGCCAGTTAATCGAATCAGACTCCAATTGGGTCTGATTTCGATAGAAGCGCAGATTAAGTGGCAAATATTACAGTTATACTTGAAACTTATGTTGACTTCATCTTGCTCATTACTAGAAAGGTTTACGGTAAAAATGGAATCTAACAATTGTTAAGTGTTGTCTAGCTGGGTGCAGGCTTATTTAAGAGGGTTTGGGTTGCACCTCAATGCAGTTGGTTGTTTCACCTGTTGAGGTGAAACGTAAATTATATGAACTGGATTGGATTTTAACCTGGGTCTCAGAATACCATCTGTTTTATTGTCCTCTCTTTGATAATATGAATTTAATGTACTGCTGTTGTATTTATGTAATCACTGTTCCCATGCTTTTAGAGAGACCTTTTTAAGATTTAAACAAAATCTTTTGTTAACAGAAGTGTCTGGGGCGAGATTGGGTGTTCTGAGACATGAAAGATTGCGTATGTTTGCCAGGCAGAGGTGGTTACATTCAAGCATCTGGTGGTATTCTGCCCAAATCTAAAACCTCTGAAATGTTTGCAAAATGTATTCACTATGAAATGTTGTTCTCTAAAGATTGCTTAAGGAACTGGGTCTTAAACTGTAATGAAATATCTTTATTGCAGTTTTTAATTATATTGATTCTGTTTTTGAAATAGTGTAAACTGTATGACTTGTTTTATTGGTATTTTTGTATTGTATTTATGATGTGTTTGTATAATTGTTTATTTTCTAAAGGTTATTTCTTAACCATAATGCAAATAAAGGAAAAATACATGTTCACTCAGCAGTACCACATGCAATTAGTAATTCTGACCTCATTGCCACTCATAACTAGAGACAGTTTATCACAGCGATATGGCTGAGACCACAGACACACCTATCATGACATCCTCCACAGAGGTGACAATATACAATACAAGGGCCACAAAAATAATTCTGGAAGAGGGCTCACTATTATATAGAAGGCCTCATGGAAATGTACCCTCCATGAGCACACCACAACAACAATAGAGCTCCTCACTTGCCACTTTCTGCACATTAATGAAAAAGGACTACCTTCAACTTTTTCTACCATCCAAAATCAAGATATTATTTCTCAATGAAATATCAGACATCATCACAAAAGCATCCAACAGCAGCAAAACAAACATCTTGATCAGAAACCTTAACCTCACTGGGGTCTTGCCATAATAAAAACTAGAGAAACTGTAACTGCTTGCTAGCTTGCCACTATGCACATCAAACAATTCATCACAGAATGAATCCCCAATGAATACAACACACTTGAACTGGTGATCAACCCCCCTCTTTTTTTAATATAATGGTTTTGTAGCTTTGTACTGGATAGACCACACATCCATCTCCATTCTGCTCCATCAATCACAGTCCCCGATAGGGCCATTCCAAACACAACAAAATGCCCCAAAGTTGTTTCACGAAATTCCACATGAAAGTATTATAAGGAAAACGCATGTTGGCTTCCACATTTGACCTTTCAGAGAATGTAAATGCCTAGCTTAGTGCACTCAATCACACACTAATTTAGACTACCAACCTTCCATCAACAAATGAATCTTCGAGTCAACAAACTTAAGTCCCCCACACCTGACGTACCCTCAAGAGTAAGACTGCCACATGTAGGCAGGAAAAGTGCTAGAGAAATTCCACAAACAAGAAGACCTCATCACCCTGAGAAGCCTCGATTCAACATGCAGAGCACTACTCATCACCACTGACAAGGCAAACTACTACACAACAATGATGCTGAAAGTGTCCAACATGAGCAGAGTGATCCTACAATCCTTGAAGCACTGCATGAACCCCCCTACCAATCCCTGCAATAGCACAATCTACTGACAAATGAAGCACGATAAAGATCTTCTTCACAGGTATGGAAATAGATTGGCAGCTGAAAGCACACTACTGACATCCCACCCATAGCAGCTTTTAATGTATCAAGATGAACAAAACACACAACACTCTTGTTTCATAAAAGGATCACTCAGCACTATCTCATGCAAAACTACCAACGGAGTTTCAGACCATGATCCAGCAAAGAGACCACCACCATGCAAGGTATCAGTAATGGTCTGCACAATCTGTACAAAGTAGACCCTGCTTTCTCATCCTTCTTTTTTATTATTTATTTATTTACAGTATTTACAATATTATACAGCAAGGAGATCAAAACAACAGGCCAACATTACCAAAGAAAAGCATCAGACAAAATCAAAAGAAACCATTAAACACATTCCAGATCTTCTCATATGAAGACAACTTACATTTCAATTTGTAAATCAACTTTTCAGTCCTAGACAGACCATGCATTTCCTGGACCCACTCCTCAAACGAAGGAGGAACCCGACTCTTCCACCCACGAAGAATCAGTCGCTTAGCCACAATGAAAGCTCTAAAAATCCACTTTTTAAGGGATGAACTGACATTAGCCAATTTGGAGTCATCACCTAAAATCACTGTTCTAAAATCTAGGTCAGACCCTCCACCCGTAATCCTGTCACACACATCACAGACCCTATTCCAAAAATCCCTGACATGCACACAACTCCATAGCATATGTTCCAATGACCCAGCTTCTTGGATGCAACCCCAACAATCATCAGTATCAGTCATACCTCTTCTATGTAGTGTTTCTCGGCACCAATACACGCGATTTAAAATCTTAATCTGTCGAGACCGTTCACTCAGATTCAGCGAACACAATGAGACATTACCACACATATTCTGCCAGGCCTCAACCTCAATTTCAGACCCAATTCTCTCACTCCAAACTCGCCGCAAGTTGTCATTACTCTTATAATGTTATACAATTAACTTGTAAAGTTTACTGGCCAAACCATCCCCCTTTCCATTAGAATCTGTCAGAAAAATGTCCACATCTGAAGAGTCCGCCCTCCCCCACAGACCTCTTCAGGCGTCTATAGGATGAATCGGACAATCCATCAAAACTCCACTTCTCTCTCAATTCAACAGCCGTCAACCACCTAACATCATTACCCAAATCGGAGATCTGTTTAATACCTGACAAGAACCATTCAGGCTAAGAAACAGTCCTGAAATCATCCCTAATTCCAGGATTCAGCCAGGTAGAGGCACCCCTGCATTTAAAGGCATCACAACCCAGCAATGACCAAATTTCCACCCATGTGGTGAGCAGAAATGACGTTGTCAACAAACTACCCCCTGGAATTTTAGTATTCCTGGTCAGCAAGGCACTGGGGCCCAAAGGCCCATAGGCATTCAATTCCGCAACCGCCCAGCTGTTAAATTCATCCTTCAAAAAAATTAACAAAAGAGTGTGCAGAAAAGGCCAAATGATAGGCACTCCCAAACCACCCAAATGGACTGGAAGCTGTAGCTTCCAAAGACTAAGGGCCTCATTACGACCCTGCCGCTAATGGGTTAACAGCGCTGTAAAAGGCTGCGGCGCCGTTAACCCATTAGCGCCTGATTACGAGGTCCCTTTGTGGGACCCGACCTTAACGGCTGGTCTACACCAGCCGTTAAAGTAGAGACCCGCAAAGGGACCTTGGTGCTAAGTACGGTACCGCAATTTGCGGTACCGTACTTAGCGCCTTCCCCATTCCCAAAGAGCCCTATTAATGGGGAAGGGCCATGGTTCAATGGGGAATTACCGCCCCGCCAACCTTGGAATGGGGTGGTAATTCCCCATTGAACCATGGCGGACCCGTTACAACAGCGGCACCAACCATGGTGCTAATAGCGCCATGGTTTAGCGCCGGTGTTGTAATGAGGGCCTAAGTCTCGGTGGTTTCCGCTCCTATAAGAATTCCTGAACAAGACGGTCCAGATCTCTCCAGTAACTATTCTTAATTTTCAATGGCAGCATGCTAGATACAAAGTTAATTATAGGCGTCAAATTAATTTTCAGGGCATTGACTTTACCCCAGAGGGAAAGATTAAGCAATGACCATCTTTCCAATTCCATCTTACAATCCCGAATAACCACACTCATGTTTTCATCCACCATACGGGAGACAGGATACGCCAGCCATACCCCCAAATAGCGCAAGCCCACATCACACAAATTAAACCCCAGCCCAGTAACCAGAGTCTTATCACACCTGTTGGACAGAGGCAACACTTCTGACTTCAAGCGGTTAATTTTGTAACCTGAACAATCGTGAGAGATGGTCAAAATCCTCATCAAACATGGTAGGGACACTTCCAAATTCTGCAGCACCAATAAGAGATCGTCTGCATAAAGCCAAGCCTTTTGCACAACACCCCAACAATTAACACCTTGTAAATCCAGTTCATTTTTGATGCAAACGGCCAGAGGCTCAATCACCAGAATGAATAACAGAGGAGAAAGAGGACAACCTTGACGCGTGCCCCGATTCAAACAAAAAGGCGCAGATACCACCCCATTAGTTTTAACATCAGCCATGGATTGGCATATAGAAGAGCAACCCAAGAGACAAAATCCTCACCCAGGTTCATCCTCCTCAATACCGAATACAAGTAATCCCAACTGACCCTGTCGAACGCTTTCTCCGCGTCGAGGGAAAAAACAGAAGCATCAGAGCCCAACCTATCCGCCATGTCCATCGTAATTAACAATCTCCTGATATTACTGGACGTACACTGATTTTTCATAAATCCAGATTGTTCCTCATCAATCAAAGTGGGCAAGAATCGAACCAGGCGCATAGCAAGAACCTTGGCAAGAATCTTATTATCGGTATTGATAAGGCTGATCGGACGATAACTAGCAGGATTATTACAGTCCTTACCCTTCTTCAAAAAGACCTAAATAGACGCATGGTTAGTACTTTTAGGCAACATCCCATCCAGCTGAAAGGATCTTATAAAACTCACAAGGGAGGCCGTCCGGGCCCGGGGATTTACCCACATTCAGCCCCGAAATCGCACTCCTGATCTCATCAACCGTTATCAAATCACCAAGTGGACCACGTTCAGCATCCTGAATCCTAGGCAAATTCAAATTTCCAAAGATGTCCTCACCCTCACCTGTTATACCAGCCTCATTGCTATATAAATTCTCGTAAAAATCACGAACAATTGAGTTAATTTTCTTTGGGTCAAATGTAAGCCTACCCTCCCGGTCAATCATAGAAGCGATTGCTGAGATCCTTTTCTTCAACCGGTATGCCAGCCATCTGTCACAACGTTCTCCCTTTTCGAAATAAGTACATTTAGAATAGAACAGACTACGTTCCGCCCTCATCGACAAAAAGTCACCCATCTCTTTTTCAAGTTTTTTCAAAGTGACCAATTTAACTGAGTCAGTTGGATCAAGCATTAGATTCCGAGAGACGTCACCAATACGTAGATCAAGATCACGCCTCTTACCCTCTTCTTTTTTCCATTTACCACTGGACAGCCCTAAACACACACCACGCATGCAGCATTTAAAGGCTTCCCATGTATTTGCCACACTAATCTCAGTGCGATTCTCCTTAACAAAATAGTTTACCTCCGAAACAACCCGCTCCAAAATATCATCATCCAATAAGATAGAGGTGTTCAGCTTCCATGAGAAACTTCTGTTACACTGAAATTTAAGTCTTAAATGCATCTCCACAGGTGCATGATCACTCAACAAAATATTTCTAATATCATTAGAAACAATACTCTCCGACACATTCCCACCAGTAAAAATCATGTCCAGACTAGAAAACACACCATGCGCATTAGAAAAGAAACTGTATTGACGCTTGTCCGGATTCTCCAGACGCCATGCATCTTTCAAATTGTGCTCTTCCAGGAGTGAACCAAGTACCTGATGATGATGATCACAATGCAACACACGCCTGGCCTGACTTCTATCCAACGTAGGATCAACTACCGTATTAAAGTCTCCACCAAGGATATTAGAATTATTTAAATCTAAAAGTGTCTGCGCCACCATTCTAAAAAAGGAACCGTCATCCACTGTAGGTGCATGCACATTGCAGAAAGTCAACAATTCCCCCTGAATCTCAACCAACAAGGCAACCATTCTACCATCCTTGTCCGCACACTGCTTTAAAATTTTAACTGGCAGTTTCTTGCGAAACGAAATGGCCACACCCCTTGATCTTGAAGAAAAGGAAGAGGCATATGCAGAACCAACCCACTCCTTTACCAACCTAGAGATCTCATCCGTCAAAATATGAGTCTCCTGCAAGAAACAGATGTCAGCATGCATGTCCTGTAACATTTGAAATACCTTCTTTTTCTTAAGCAAATTATTGACCCCATTCACATTCCAGGAGACAATACACAGGTCATTGACTGCCCCACCTGTGCGAGAAGTTGCCATTATATCATCAAGGTCTAGAACCTCAAAAGCAGAAAATATATAAAATAAACTAGATAAATGGAATACACACAAATATGAACACAAAACAAAAAGTAAAAAACAAAAAGAACTGATAAGACTGCGAAGTCTATTCAGCTCAAAAAGTAAATGAAACAACATTCAGAACCATCCCCAGGACCCCTCCCAAGGTACATTAAAAAAACATCAATGCATCAAAAGAAAATGGAACAAATTAAACCCAAAAAACCAATAAAGGTAACTCAAGAACCCCAAAATCCCCCATCCCCCAATAAAACCGTAAAAAATACTGCCAACTTGAACAACACTGCACCCATCACCCATAGAAAGCCCAAAGTGAGCCTCCGTTACACAACTAAAATGAGACAGCTCATAACGCTGATTTGAAAACCTGCAAGAAGAAGTAGATTAAAGCTATTATCTTGCAAAACCCCGGCACCATCCTTTTAGCATTGCCAGCATGGGAGAGTCCAATATCCTCCAGTTGTAAAAGAAAAGTCGTTTCCAGATCCACCCCGCTAATTCAACACCCACTCTGGCCACAGATAGTCTCCAGTCAAGATCGAATTCAATATGGAATCATCAACAAGAAATATTCCATTCCATTCCAAGGGCAGCAAGACCACAGCAACCAAATGCAGAAGTTGCTTGGGGTTTCGTTACAATTAATCAATACACGCAGTATCCGTATCGCCTGTCATGTCCCCAGTCGGCTCCATGCTCTCCCCATCAGCCACAGAAACATACCGCACAACGCTGGTGTCTGACAGCGATGGCCTCACTCCGTTGCAGTCCATCCATGAACAAAGCCGAACGAAAGCCATCTGCAGCCGTCCCCGTACTACGGCAGCGCACCAACAGAGGCGCGGCTAGCATCCGAAACAAAACCTGGCATGATCATCTGACCACGGTGATCCCTGCGTACGTTCCAAGTCACAGCAAAAAAGTTCTTTCCTCAACCAAAGCAGAGGAAACAAGGAGCGCGGACTGAGGCCGTGACACAGATTCCACGTAAGTCATAAAGACACGGCCATGTGAAGTTCCAAAGTATCTTTTAAATGCGTAGCAACGTTAACTGACATCTGCAAACGGCGCCATTTTAAATGCCCAAAATACAGCAAACTATTGGCAAAAAACAAAAACATATAATTAAAAAATTCAAGAGTCATGAAGGAGGATGTGGGGGACAGATGGGGGGAAGATGGGGGGGCAAATCCAAAGTCACTCAGTAGCAGGAACAAGCACAGCAAGGCTCCTCTTATATATGTCCAACCAATCCAGTGCTTGAACAGAATCAGATGTGCTCCTTTCACCGTCAGGAAATACAATGGTAAAAACATTATTCCTAATGAGAAAGGCCCTCAGAGTAAGCTGCCTGGCCACTTCTTTAGCACCCTGAAATGATCTCCGCAGGTGCAAGATTTATTTAGGATAATCAGGGTAAACAAAAACAGCTTTACCTTTAAAAGAGGCATTTCCAACCAGTCTGACAGCTTTCATCAGGCGTTCTTTTGACCGTAGATTCAGAAAAGAAACCAAATGTGCCTTGCTTTGTCCCCCAGGCGCTTCCCAATCCTAAACATATTATCAATGTCTCCATATTGACTGTAGCACATTGAAAACTTTCCCTAAACACCTGAAAAACCAAAGAAGGCAAGCCATCCTCTTCACCAGCTGAATCCTCCACTCCAAACAATCTGATGTTTCTCGCCCTGATCCTTAACTCCAAATCCAGGCGTAGTTCTCTTTCTTTCTGTAAATCAGACTTCAGATTATTGTAGGCCTGAAAGCTGCCTGCTATTTCAGAGTTCATAGCTTGATGGCACAGTCCTGAAGAGATTGTTGCATTGCTTTAAAACAGAGACCAAGTCGTCCAGATGGGCCTGAAAAGATCACAGCACTGCTTGGTATCTTGTGGTTTTCCACAAGGATGCATTCTGTCCCCTATCATCATCAACCTCTATATAGAACCTCTGGGGAAACTCTCTGTCAACACTAACATCATGATACACAAATATGCAAATGACACATACATTTATCTAAAGGTCCACTGCATCAACTGCATCCATTGCTTCAGAAACATCTGTCCCTCACCGAAACCTTGAATTTTAGCACCTACATGAAGCTCAACCCGACAAAACCAAATGAATTGTCTTAGGAACCCCACCAAGCATTCCCATCTCCAGAATTGGCTGACTGACGTAAAACTCAACAGATGCATCACTCAACTCTCAATCAGTGCAAAATATCAGCTTTACCATGAAGAGCAACCACTCTTTCAAAACACACATTGCCAAGAAGCATTGTACCAGATTGAACCTCTCTACAATGTCCAGCCTTTCATCACAGCACCAAATTTCAAAACAGTTTTCCAAGCCCTAGACATCTAACACCTTAACTATGTCAGCAGCCTCTCCAAAGTAATCACAACCAAATCACCACTCTAGCCAGTTGAGAGGTCATCATGCTTCCAAAGGACAAACCTTGCCATGCTATAGAAACTGCAAGATGGAATATTATCTGGAAACATGCATTTTCCATCTGTACGCCATGGTTCTGGAATAAGTTAACAATGAAGGTATGACTGACCACTCCAGTTTACATTTTACAAAAGACCAGGAGACCCTTCTCTTCAAAGTAAATCTCACCAATCACTTACCAATCAAAACAGCACTAATTCTCATCAGCAGTTCCCCTTCCCATTCTCTCTGTATTGATTCCAAATCACTTGCTACCCCAACAGTCTTTTCTTGAATCCCCTGGGTGATTCTGCTATATAAACCACTCAGTTGCTTCACAGCTAGGCTTGTGCTTCAAAAATCCCATCGATACATACCACAGAGTTTGAGAACATACATGGTTCAGGTGCATCTCCATATTAAATATTGGGAGGGCATTCTCAAATATGTGTTTTGGTTAAAGGAACGTTCTTTGAAAATGTGCTTCTAGGTGTGCTTTACATCTGTGTATCCTCCCTGTTATGCAGTATTCAAGAGTTGTGTTTTTTTTTAATTCAAATCTAGATGTGCTTTACATCTGTGTATCCTCCTGCCTCCCTCAGCTGCTAGGCTGCCTTGTGAGTTTGACCATGCATTATGCAGCCTCTCCAACTATCCCTATTTCTCTCCTCCTCAATGGCATCTCTATCTCTCCCATCTATTCTAACTGTTACTTTATCACATATACCTCTTCTCTCAAGAAGTCTGGAAGAAACATGTTTTTAAAAGATCTCTTGGCCTCTAATCCCGGCCTACCTGTTGCTGACACCTATGTCAGTGCTACTTCCAGACTATCACTGATATCCTCTTCTCTGTCCCTTCGCCAAACCTATGGACCTCCCATCTGATCTCTCCCCACTCCCGCACTGTTATGGCCCTGGGTTCGCAACCCAATCTTTTTCTCTTTGACCGGCACCTGCCAGCCCTGATCAACTTCCTACCTTCTCCTGCTACCCCTCCTTCCTGTCTCCCTAGACTTCCTTCATCACCTGTGATGGGTGTACGCCTCCTTGAAAAAACTTCAAAGGTGGTGACTGGCTACACTTAGCCACTCAAAATGTCTGCATTCTTCAAGGCTTTCATCTCGACATCCTCACTCTCACCAATACGTGGTTCAATGCCAGCTCTGTCACTGCTTTTGACTCCCTCCTCCTTGACGGCTACATGATCCTCTCCAAGCCTTCACCCAAACGTCCTGGTGGTGGAGTAGCCTTGATCTTCACTGAGTTGGCCCCAATCTCTCTCATGCCCACATAGCCCTATTCCTCATCTGAAAGCCTTGTCTGCAAGCTTGGTGTCTGTCCTGCTCTTTCTCTCTCTAACCCACGCCACTACCTATAGACCCCCTGGTCCTGTCTCTCTCTTCTTCTTGGAATTGGCTGACTTTGCCTTCTCTCTTCTGACTTCTTCCTCTAAACCCCTCCTCCTTAGAGACTTCAACATCCACCTTGACTCCACTGTCCATGTCTCCACACTCTTCTGTGATCTCTGTACTTCTCCCTGCCTCACTATTCTCCCTTCTGGCCCTACCCACTTTCCTGGACACACAGCTGGACACACTCTTGTTGCCTTCATCCCAGCTGATCTTCTGTTCTCTAACACTCTCACTACCCCTCTCTCCTGGTCTGACCACTCCCTCCTCTCTTCCCACATGGGACCTCTCAGCCCCCTGACTGAGCCTCCCCCAGCACTGCCAGTCTCCTTTGCTGTCATCTGACCAATGAAACGAGTGGCAGTTGCTGTGTTTGACTCCACCAAAGGCTATACTGTTTCTCCATCATCCCAAGAAGAGGGCCCACACCCAAGCCCGTACCTCTGGAGCCACTAACAACATAGCTGAACTCTTCAAAATCTGCAAGGAACTAGCCAATCCATCTGCAGTCTCTACCTCGCCTTTTCCTTCTCAGGCCCTCTCTGCTGCACTGGCCACCCATTTCTCCTCTAAAACTCAGGATATTCTGACCCCTCTCTCGTCTTCTACTCCCCTCCCTGTCACCCTGCCTCCCTTGGTTCCCCCCACCACCAACCTACTCTCTCCTCCTTCTCTCCTATCACAACAGTTGAGGTCTCTAGAGTAGTCTGCTCTATGAAGGTCTCTTCCAAACAGGTGTCTACCTCTTCTTCCAGAACCATTAATGACAACATCTCCCTTGCACCAGCTCTAGCTGACTTCTGAAACTACACCTTAGCCCCTGGTTCTTTCCCGTCCTCTATCAAGCACTCCCTTCTAAAAAGTCCTTCTGCTGACACCCCATGTCTGGCCAACTACCACCCTGTCTCTACTACACCCTTCCTTGGGAAACTTCTGGAGAATTTGGTCTTCCCCAAATGACCCAACACACTGAGCTCATTGGCTGTATACATGAAAATCAATTTGGATTCCGAGCATCCAGAGGCATGGAAACTGTTCTCCTGAACACCTGTGGAGAAATGATTGCAAATCTTGATGCTAAATCTCCTGTTGTTCTCATTCTGTTTGACCACTATTCCGCCTTTGACATAGTCAACCACTCTATCCTCATAAAGCGGCTCCAAGATACCATTGGTATCTCAGACTGGACACTAGATAGGTTGACCTCCTTCCTCATTGACTGCCTCTACCAGGTTCTACTGGGCTCCTTCTCCTCCACCACCACTCTCTCCACAAGTGGTATTCCCCAGGGCTCTATCATCTCACCCTGGCTCTTCAATATCTACCTTGCAACTCTTGTTCACCTGATTTTCGCCTTCTCTCCTAATTTCCAGTGTTATGCAGATGAGACACAACTGTTGTTCAAGTTCCGCTCCTCCTCCTCTTCCTCCTACTCTATCATCTGCAACTGCCTGTCTGCTATGCAGTCCTGGTGCACCTCCAATGATCTCTGTCTTGAAGCCACTAAGACTGAGATCCTTCCTAAGGGGTGACCTATTCCCTGTTTCCCCCCTGCACTCTGGCCTCCCTTTATGGGCTCTCCTCCTTCTCCTTCTACTGGAGCCAGAAACCTTGGGATCATCTTTGACTCCTCCCTCTCCTTCACTTCTCACATCTTGGACCTTGCCAATAAGGCCCACTTTAAACTTCACCTCCTTAGAGGCATTCTCCCTTTTCTCACATTCCCCCAGAAGCTCAATGTCACTAGAGCTCTGGTCCTCTTCAGTCTGGATAACGGCAACAGCGTCTTTCTCAACCTACCTCTTTCTTCCCTCTGACTTCTTCAACTAATCCACAACAGGGCTGCAAGTCTTATCCTTAGCCATAAGCCCAGGGATTGTATCTCTCCAGCCCTTAAATCTCTCCACTGGCTCCCAGTTGCAGCAAGGATGAAATTCAAGACCCTTTGCATCACCCATATGGCTGTCTGCAGCCTGGGACCTCTCTACTTGCAACTCTTCTTCCAGATCCCTTTGATCTTCTTGCTCCAATTCTCTGCTGTGCAAGCACTCCTCCAAGCAGAGAGCTGGGGGCAGATCTCTCTCCTCCACTGGCTCCCTCCTCTGGAACAGTCTCCCTCTCTCTCTTTATCTGTCTTCATCTTGAACCGGATCACTGTAAGTTCCACAAACAACTCAAGACCTTTCTCTTCACCTCATCTCTCTCCCTCCCGTGCTAACCATCCCCATAACCAAGGAGATTGGCGGCCCAGTCCCTCAAGAGGCTAATAGGGACCTGGCCATTTGCCCAATTGCCACCAACATCCACCCCCCCTGCACTGCCCTCTGGGCCACACCTGCTAGTTGGGAGGTTTGTCTCAGCCCTGCACTTACCCGGTGGGTGTTAGACCTCTCTCCCTCTCTGGCTTGGGATGCCTCTGCCCATGCACATACCTGTTGCTTCCCCAACAGGCACCTCTGACACGTCCCCCCACTGGGGGACCCTTTAACACTTACACTCCCACCCCGACCCCCTTCCTTTTCTCTGCACTTGCATGTTCTGAATGTCACAGGGCCTAGTAGAACCGATGTTTGTTTTCTAATTTATTCATTGTCATTTCCATTTTTTAATTGTTCCCTTGCTCCCTTCCCTTTTGCCTTGTGGCACCTTGAAACACTCTCTTGTTGTATAAGAGTCATATAAATAACTAATAATAAAATACAATAAATAAATAAGTGAACCTATGACAGTAAGTAACAAGACAATGACTGGGAGATTTACTTTTGCAGAAGAGATTGGGTGCCTAACTTCAATTCTGAATGCCCCTTACATGATATTATGCCCAGTTTGTCCACAGTTTTGCTCTTTAGTAGACTTTGTTTTAGAACCCCATTTCCCATTTGGCTGAAGGGAAGGATGGACCGTTAACACATGCCTGAGAGCAAGAGACTACCATCCTCTGCCCCTCTAGAGTTACTAGTGTGAGGATGTGGGATCATGTCCAATGGAACCAGCTAATCTGAGCCAGTGTGGAAATAAGACTGCTGTATGACACCGTCAGCCATCATGGCAGTGGTGGGAAAATGCCCCTTGGCTGATTCCACAGACCTGGAAGTACCCAGAAGGGAAGCAACCTCAACCCCCTGTAGACTTGGTCACACCAGAACTGTGCCTTATTTGTTCATCCATGAGCAGAGGCAATGAACACCTAGGGCCATGAATGGAGTTATTTGTAAAGGCAGGTGACCATGCCAGAAGGCCTAGGAGGTGGGGTTCTCAATTTTGTGATGTCATGTGACTGGAAGAGTGTATAGACTGTGGGCTTGAAAGATGGGTTAGGTTAGTTAGGTGGGACATTTGGGGTTGCATTGCTGAATTGGAAGCCAATGAATAAACCACCTCTGTTGGTCATCTTCAAAATAAAAGAACATGACTGGACTGATTTGTTCCACAGATTGGTGCTGCGACTCAGACCTGTCGTTCAACGTGGAGCCATTGCTGATCTTGCGGACGATCTACTCTAGAATGCCCCATATGCATGACTAAACAAAGGTAAGGAGTTCCACTTGAAAACTCAAAGGGATACTCAGGATTTGGAAATGGCGAAACAGGTGTGCTAGAACTAGGCGCACACGACAGTTGAGATTGGATATGATAGCTAAACAAGACTTTGATTTGTTTCAGGGTTATCTGAAAAGAGGGTGGACATTCTGGGTGGGGTACCGTATTTTTCTGCTTCTTTTTGCCTAGCTAATTATCATGATTCTAGGAGTTATATATATATTTTTAACAGTTTTATTAGTTTTTCAAACAAACAATCCAAACCAAACATGCAGTGCATATATCAACAGTCCAATTGTACATTGCGTAATCCGGATCACTGCTCCTCTTATCCCACCCCCCATTCCGAGCCTATTGCTTCCCCTTTTCCGTTCCTGCATCTTGTGGTAGGGTCTGCCCTTCCATGGGTTCTGCTGGGTCTTGTATTGACCCAAACAACTCTGCCATTAATAATTTCCAGGCCATCAGGGACTCCGTCTCCGCCTCCCCCCTGCGCTGTTCGCTTCTTGCCATTCCATGGTTTCCGCCTCTGCCCATTTCTGCAAGTCTTTGCACCACACCTCCACTCGTGGTCTGTGGCATGTCTTCCACCCCATATCAATTCTCTTCTTTGCAAGCACATATGCTAGATCTTTCAGTTTACTCACATGCTTAAGTGTCTGCGATCTGGGGAGCCCCCCCAACAAACAGGCCAACTCTGTATTCACCACAATCTTAATCCCCTTGTCCGCTAGTTTTTGTGCCACTTCGCTCCAGAAGCATTCAATAACCGGGCATGACCAAAACATGTGCACCATACCTGCCTTCTCTTCATTACATTTAGGGCATATTTGCCATCCTGCATTTGCAAACCTAGATATCCTCTGGGGTGTCATATACACCCTATGCGTAACATACAGTTGTATCTGCTTTAATCTCGCATTCCTCAACACCTTCTTATAGTATCCCTGGACTCGTTCCCACATCCCATCTTCCATCGGGGCTCCTACTTCCTCTTCCCAGTCTTGTCTCAATTGTGTTAACTCCTTCCCAACCTTAGACATCATCATCTCGTATATTCTGGATATCTCATGTCCCCCCTCTGTTACATCGTATATTATATCAATGGTAGCATCTGGTTCTTCATCCAATACAACTTCAGGCCATGTTCTCTTAATTCTCTGCACCATTCTATGATACGTGATATACTGGCCTGTGTGTAACCCAGTTTCCTCACCCAGCACCTCAAAATCTATGATGGAGCCCTTTCGCCAGATATCACCCATCGTTGCCAACCCAACCTGTTCCCAGTGACTTCTGATTATCATCCTCAGCTGCTTATCTCCCACCGTTAGTGCGACTAATGGTATCTGCAGGGAACATGGGGATGGGCTCTCCATCATCTGGCATGCCCTGCGCCACATCCTCCATCCAAGTACCATCATCTTAGGACGCCCTTCCATTTCTGTCCTGGGCAGCCACATCATCTCTCTCAGGTAAAATGGGGGCACAGTCATGTCCAAACAACCTGGATTCGGAGGTCACTTCATCTGACAGCCACTTGGCAACATACTGCAGTTGGCTGGCTACATAATAGACCTCATAATTTGGCAGTTTTATCCGCCCTTTCTCATAAAGGTTCTGTAGCTTCCATAGTGCCATACTCTGTTTCGAGTGCCATGCCACAGGCTACTACACATACTGTTCAGTTTGATGAAAAACTTCTTGGGTATCAAATATGGTATATTCCCAAAATAGTGCAGGAGCCTAGGTAAAACCACCATCTTTAGCATTGCCCCGCGTCCCATCATTGCCAGGGCAGCTTCTCCTAGAATCTCATGCATTTTTAAATTTTTTTAACGGCTACATCCGTATTGTACCTGTGCTCCTCTTCCACTGTGTGGTATACATCTACCCCCAAATAACGAAAGGTACTAATCGCCCATGGTACCTGTAACACTGGTAACTGTTCCATTGGAATCCCTTTATATCCTCCCAGTGGGAACATGCTGGACTTCTGGGGGTTCACCGCTATACCAGACAGCCCCGCATATCTCTCCATTACTTCTAGAACATACTGGAGATTGTCTTCCGGGTGCCACAAGTACAGCAGCATATCACCCGCATATAGCGAGATAAGATGCCGTTCCCCTCCCACCTCGATGCCTATGATGTCATATTGTTGTCTCAAGTATGTTGCATGGGGTTTGAGAGCCAATATGTAGAGCATTGGAGACCATGGACATCCTTGTCTGGTGCCACTCTGAAGCTGCCATCTTTCCAATATCACTGCTCCGGTTTTTACTCTAGCCAGCGGTTCACTATATAACATTTTTGCCCACCGTATATATCCAGGCCCCATCCCATAGCCCGCCAAGGACGCCAACAGCCATGGCCACCTGACCTAATTGAAGGCTTTTATTGCGTCCAAAGGTACAATTGCCATTTCAGCCTCGTTCTCGCCCCCAAACTAAATGACTCGTTGGAGGAGTCTGTGATTATTGGATATATTCCTATTCGGGACATAACCGGTCTGATCAGGGTGTATCAGTTTAACAATAACCCTCTTCAGACTATTTGCCAAAACAGCCGTCAATATCTTGCTATCTTGATTCAACATCAACAAAGTTCTATAGGAACCACAGCTATGCCCTGGCTTGCTAGGTTTGGGAAGCGGTATTATAATCACTTCCCTAAGTGACTCTGGTAGTCTTCCCAGCTCAAATGCTTCGTTCACCATTTCCAACAGTGGGGGAAGCACCTCTTCTTTAAATAATTTATAAAATTCACTTGGGAGTCCATCAGCCCCTGGGGTCTTACTAGTGGGCAACTGTCTCACCACCTGTTCCAGCTCCTACAATGTAATCGGTGCATCCAACTCCTCTCTCTCCTCCACACTTATCTTTGGCAATCCTATATCCTCCAATGTTTCCAATATCGTCTCGCGACCACTCTCCCCATCATCTCCATATAATTGCTTATTGCTCTGCAAACTCATGATTAACTCCCTCTTGGGTGTCGGCTACACTACTGGCTTGCCTTGTTATTGTTCTAATCGTGGGTGTAGGGGTTTCGCTCTTATATAACCACGCCAAAAGTCTTCCTGGTTTATCCCCTCCCACATGCTGTCTCTCTATATATTTCTTATATTTGAGCTTACACAGTCTTACCCAGTGATCCGCACATTTCTGCTGCAGCCCGAGTATCAGTTCCATTTCTTCCTTAGTGGTATTTCCTCCTCTCAATGCCTTTTCCAGTTCCCCTTCTGTCCCCTGTAGGTCAGCCAGGATCCCCCTTTGCAGACCCTTGGATTTTGCTATGGCTACCCCCGTATCACAACCTTAAAAGCTTCCCACAGTGTGCCCGCCGAGTCTACACTGTCAGTGTTCGTCTCAAAATAGGTAACAATCTCCTCCCTCATATCCTCTCTAAAAAAGGGGTCTCTCAGTGCTTCCACACGGAGGCGCCACGTCGGAATCCTTGCTCTCGGGGGCAGTATTGCCATCCGAGGATCAAGGGCGAGTGGTCCGAAAGGACTCTAGCTTTATATTCTACTTGTGTGACCTCCGTTATTACCTCTGGTGTGGCAAAGACGTAGTCCAGCCTCGTATGTAACTGCTGCGGGGCAGAATAATGCGAGTATTGCCTTTCCTGAGGGTTATCCTCCACACATCTCCCAAACCAAAGTCATCTAGTAAAGTCTGCAGCGCTTTAGCAGCTGGGGCGGGTCTGTCCATCTTCCCATCTGATCTATCTACCCTATGGTTTAGTACACAGTTAAAGTCCCCTCCCCAGATCACCGCGCTCCCCATGCACCTGCTAAGAGTACATAATGTCCTAAAGTACGCCGCTGTATTCTGATTCGGGGCGTACGTATTTACAATGCTTATCTCCCTATTTTCCACTAATCCCCTCAATATAACCATCCTCCCATCCTTCTCAACTATCTCCTGCAACTTCTGAAAAGGGACATGCGGCGCCACCCATATAAGCACTCCTCTGGCATAGGCAGAATATGATGAGCCCACCATCACCCACCATTTCTTGGCAATCGTCTCCATCTTATCCCGTGTCAGGAGGGTCTCCTGCAGTAGAGCAATGTCTATCTTTTGCCTGCGCAGGTACAACATGACTTTGTTCCTCTTTAAATAGCTATTAAGGCCTCTGACGTTCCAGGTGATTACCTTAAGGTCCCCCATGGCTTGTTAGAATCCCACCCCGCTCCCCACCGGTGCAGTCCAAATCCAAGTTCCATCTCAATCTATATAGGCTTGTTTCCCAATTTAAACTCCCCTTAACTAAGAACGTAACAAACTCCCCAACCTTCCCCCCGCCCACCTCCCTACCCATCCCCAACAATGCCCCCCCCAACTGTTGCCCAGCTCCATCCCTGGATTTCAGGCACCCCCGCATCTAGCTCTTTCTGGCAATAGCCTGTACTCGCAGCTCAGCCAGGTGAGGTCGCCCTAGTGTCTATCCTACTACTACTACTACTACTTAGGAGGCAGGGTGTCTTCGTCCTGCTGCTCCAAACCACTTCAATTCGACCCCGCATTGCTACTCAATTCACTTATGTAGTCGGCATTCTATATTCCATCTCCATCAAATTCAACAAAGCCAGGGATATCCCAGCCCAATATCAGCATTATTCGTCCACACCCCACCATCGTTATCTCTATCTTAGTCTCTACCGGGGTGCCCCGCTTTGTATCAATTCAATATACATAATATCCCAATCACTTATCGTGCTCCTCATGGGCCTGCTCCACCTCTCGTTCCGGGCAGCACTGTAAGTCCAGCCATGTCGCTGCTTCCTCTGGGGTGTCAAAAAAAAAAACATTCTGCTCTTATGCGACACTTTCAATTTTGCGGGATACAGAAGCATGTATTTGATTCCAGCTGTGCGTAGCCTCCTCTTAACAGCCATGTAGCTATACCGTTGCCTCTGGACGAACATTGTATAGTCAGGATATGCCGTGATGGTGGATGACGCTCTTTCAATCGTTCCCCCTTTACGGAAGTACTCCAGCATCTTCTTGCGTTCTCTATAGTTCAATATCTTTGCAATTAACGCTTGGGGAGGGGCCCCAGGCTTTGTCTTCCTCATGAGGGCTCTATGTGCTCTCTCCACTGTAAATCCCTGCAAGAGTTTGTCGGCCCCTATTTCTTGAAGGATCATGTTCTCCACATAATCTGTAGTGTCCTGGCCTTCTTCTCCCTCCAGCAGGCCGACCACGCAGATGTTGTTCCTTCTCGCCCTCCCTTCAGCTTTCTCTGCACGATTCTCCAGGTTAGCCACCTGTTGCTTTAATATGTGGACCTCCTTTGCATTATTAGTGCTGGTGTCTGTGTTTGTTTTCACTGCACTCTCCAGGCTACTTGTTCTGTCTTCCAGCGCCCTGACTTCCTGTCGCAGCAGGATGACGTCTATGCCCACAGTGTCTATTTTAGCCTCCAAGGAGGTTCGCAAGTCCGCCATTGCTATTCCCCAAGAATCTTGCAACTCCGTTATAGCTGTTAGTATCTGGTGGTTTTCAGTCGCTGATGTATTTTCCGCAAGTGCGGTCGCACCACTCTGCGTCGACGCCGCCGGAGAATGCTGTGGCTTGGCAATGCCTCCATCGTGGGTTGTTCACTTCTGCTTTTGGCTCCTCTCCTCGTCATCCCGCGATCTTAGTTTGCCTTAGGTTACTTGGTCCGTGGCACAGCAATTCCACTCCGTTGACTTGCTGTGCCACGCGTGAGCCACTCCCAGTAGGTGGCACTGTGGGTCAGGTTATGTCTCAAATGGGTTATGTCCTCCCATGTATTTGATACCCCCTGTGTTGGGGCTCACCTTGCTTCTATTGATTGCACCACAGCAGCAACCACTGGCTTAGACTACCAGCCACCAGGTCATAGCATTTACCATTTTCCACAGCGTGGGTCTATCTCCAATGACCGTGTACAACCCCACAGGCACCCTTACACGATGTATGCCTCCGTCCTTTTGCTGCTCAAGTTGGACCAGGTGCCGGTTTCACAGGTGTTGTCTTATTCGTGCAGTGCAGCGCAGTGGACCCACATGACCCCCCTCAGTACATGCGGCTCATTTTATCCCAAGGCTTCTGCCTCCACTCAAGCTTCTGTCTCTTATGGAATCACCAGGATACTCCCTTCCAATTGGTTGGACACTCCGGGGCAATGGTCTCCGCGCTATGCTGTCCGGAACACAGGGCTCACAATGTACTTGGCCTCCTTGTTATTGACATACAGCCTAAGTATGCCGTGCACCGCACTCCAATATTTTCATTACCCTTTGTTCATGTGGGCTACGGTTTCCTTTCCCCAGCCTGGCCGCAATGTGGGTTACATTGTTTCTCGCTTGCCGGCTTCAGGCTATCAACAATAGCAGGTCTGCGTCGGCTTCTCCACACAGCGCAGGACCTTCATTGTGTGTGCTACAATGTATCTATCACCCCGGCTCCCGCTCATCAGCTGATCTTGTCTACAGATGAGACGTCTCTTGCAGACCGCACTGGGTTCGCTTTAGCCTTGCGGAACATCGAACGGCACAGGCACTTCCACAGCCACAGTCGCTCGGAGCACATCCGTCCCTCTAGATGCCAATCTCTGGCACCCTCGCCCCGCGAGCGTCTTGTCTACTGTGCTGAGTGCCCACGCTTGCTATATTGCAATGTGCTCTGCCGCGGGAGCACAGTTCACAGAGCAGCCGCATTCGGACATTCCCATCTGCTTTACCAGCCTCTGCCGCCTGCCGCTTAGGTCCGTGTGGGAGCTTCCTCTGCATCGGGCACAATCCCTTTGTTGGCTGCCATTTTGGGTCTTATCCCCGTGGTACGGCCGCCATCCGAAAAAGCTTATTATTTCTTCTTTGACTGCTCCAATCCATGTATAATTTTTAGCCAGTGGAGATCTCACATTCCGACATCCTTGCTTACATTTGTAAGTGCCGTGGATTGTTTTTCTGCGTGCGGTCGCCGGATCAATTTCGGATCTCTAGGAGCAGCTCTTCAGACACGACCTACTCCATGGCCAGTTAGCCACGCCCCCTCTAGGAGTTATATATGTGTTGTGTACTGATATAAACCTAGAAAATACTTGCAGTTTTAGGATATATAGGGTGGTTTGGAAAGAGTTGGATGAATCACTGATATATTTGTTTTCTGGTCTGGTAATGGTTTATGGATCCAAAACTGTTTCTGGCATCATGATTAAGTAACCAAGTTATCAATATAGAAAATGAAGAAGGGACAAAAAACGATTGGTTATTCTTGAGGAATGAAGGTATGTCCAAGCTAAATAGGGAGAGCTGACCGAGATCTTAGCTAATGCCCCATAAAACCTTCCAGGGCCACTTAGTGTAGTCTCTGTAAATCCCCCATCCTTCTCAGGACCGCAAATGAGGGAAGACAAAGTGTGAGTTTTACGGGGTGATTGGTATATGGTGAGTGGAGCTAAAATGGGGGACAACAAATCAGCAAAGAATATAGCAAACAGGAGGAGACCACAACTAAGGGAACAACAGCATATATATATATATATGCCAATTACAGTAGCATCACGTGCAAAGTTCTCGAAGGCTGGCTTTTTCTAACGCAAGGCAACATTCCTGCACAATTTTCATTAGAGGGCACTGTCAATTTGGGTAAACTGGTCACCTTAAAACACAACCTGAAGCGCAAGGTAGGAAAGGGAGACCTAAACAGCGGGGGTGTACAATGTTTGGCTTGAGGAAGCTACAGTAAAACCCAGTGCATCAAAACTTAGGGGACTAAAAGACACCAAGGAACAGGAACATAGACAGGTTTGGGTATTAAGGGAAAAAGGGGCGGCTGGATCGTCTGTCTTATTGTGCCCCCAAATCTTATATATGAGGGGGATGTGAAGCAAGATGATGAATCCACAAAGAATATTATGGAGATCTTCACTAATGTGTGCATTGAGACAACTGGGGGGACAGCAATCAGGTCCAAGTGCTCCAATACTGGGCATCACACAGGGGCCTACTACCGGGCTACAATTAATGCAGGCATCTTTTGCACAAGGACAAACACCTCAGGTGGCCTTGCAGCTGTATTTATGCTGACCGCCTCTCCCTCTTCTACTCTGTCTGTGATGAGGGGAAGTACTGCATATGGAATTGGCTCTATCCTATTATGAGTGCCACTAAAACAGGTGCCATGGGCACCGACAGCAGAAGTGGGAGGTCCACATTTACTCACTGTTCACATTCCATAGACCAGGGGAGATCTGTGTGACTTGGCAAAGGAGTTTCCTAATATCAAAGAAGAGCCAAAGCAGTTCATAGCGGAACTCATTAACATTTTTCAGTGATATAACCCTGCCTGAACAGATGTGAATCTGCTCATGATATTGGTATACTTCCAGCAATTAAGCATAGATTACCATATCATGGTATTTGTCCAACTGCAGAGCCAAGAATAAGGAACAACCTCGATCAAGCTCGAAATAGATTCACAGCAGCTATACCTGAATTATGACAGAGAAAGATAGATTGGTGAAAGATACTGAACAGCAAACAGATTAAATGGGAATCAGCAGTGGATTACTTAGATTGATAAAAAAAAATATGCACTCAGTGCTCTGGCATCATTAAGCCAGACAAGACAACACGAAAGGTGAAAGTTAAATATTTTGTTTGTGGTTTATAACCAAAAATACAGGTGCAATGGAAAACCATCTGCATTGGATGGCAGAATAAGCTGTTGTCAGAACTAATTGTGCCTGTAAAACACTGTGTGTCATCCCAGGATGTGTTAAAGGGCAGGTTTTAGGGAGGACTCTGAGGTAGAGAAAGGGGCAAAGAACCCCCACAGCCATCTCCCTCTGGACAAAAGTGGCATCAAAGGCTGTAGGGAGTATCAGGACAACAGTCTCTTTCAGGCAGTCAGATATCTGGTAACCCCTTGATATTATACCAATCCCTCTGTGGGACTCAAATGGGAATGGGGAGTAACTTTTTCCAACGACTGGCTTCAGGGACTGCCGGGCTGTAATGCCCCGGTGATTCCCCATTACCAGGCGTCAGAAAAATACACCAAGGGCAGCCTGCCATTTTTACCGGCATGGCTGCCACCGGAGTTGTAATGAGGCCCATAGACTTTTAATCAGGCTGTCGGTATGAATGCACTAGGGGATTTCCAAATCAGTCATCAGCAACCACTAGCATTTTTTCAGAACCTTGCCCCCTCCGGTCAGTCCCAGCTACCATCAGTAGACCCTGATCCCTTCTGGCTATAGGTGAGGGATGGTCTCACTACTGACCCCCTGATACCAATAGACCAAAAAGGTCCCTATGTACAGTTTGAAGTGGGAAGAAAAAGTCTGCCCTGCTTGATTGGCACTGGTGCCATTAGGTCTGCTCTTCGTTCTGAATGCTTCCCTAAGTCCTGCTATCCTGCTATCCTGCGTTCCATCAAAGAAAATAGCCCCTTACCCTAATACTCGGACCCATAACTGACTCCTATACTTTTCTTCTCAGCCCCATTGCTCCAGTCAACTTGCTAGTGGTCATGTAGGGATTTGCATATTTAGGGAAAGAAACATTGTAATTTGCCTGCTTATTTTTAGTGCATGACATGTTTTTGCGAGTGATGTCATAAGTGGATGGCCTTGTGCTGATGAAATGTGAGAATTTGAATTTGCAGACAGTTACCCTGGGCAAGGACAGCCGGTCATTGTGTATCTAATGGGCGTGATTTGCAAAATACTTTTACAATGGCACAATCCCATTGAAAAACACTTTGTAAGTCGGACCCAACCTCTTGTGTCTTGTGATCTTGAGCACATACAATTCTTGTAACTCACTCAAATAAACGTACCTCAAAAGTACAGAAGACAGACAAGACACTTTAAGGTGCACTCATGTATTCTTCGTAAGCATACACATGCTTTGTGACAGTGTCTAGATAGGGATATATGCCATATTTCACATATTGGAATTTGTGTTTTGTATTTGTGTTTCATATAGCGCAAACCTAGCTGGAGAGCAGTAGAGGGATAAGAGCACTAAGAACAGACGTGCTTTTTTTCTGAGGTTTCTGTGGTTTCGTGGTTTACCTGCAAGTGCATTATTGTGATCACACTTCAGCTCTATTACAGCACATGTGTAATATTCGCACAGCTTAATAGGAACGATAGAAGATGTCCATTATAAAACATTATATGAATTCAATAGGAGGCATTACTCATATATTGTATCAAACCATAATTTGTCATGCAAAATTTGAAAGTAGAAAATACATTGCTTCTTTTGTTTTACAGAAAGATTGTTCAACCAGATACATGGCCTGTAGTGTTCTCCATTCTAATTACCACAGTATAGGACGTTTCTTTCCCCTGGGTGGCAGAGCGTATTCTGTGTATGGCATTAAACCCCAAACACGCACACATACACAACACTGTGTGTTCCAAACCCACATTTCTTGCGAGTGGAAGGATGCAAAAAGCAGCGCTGCACAAACAGGAATTATTATGTGCTTATTTTAAACAGATGGCTAGTTTTTCTGTTACGAAACTACACGCAGAGCAAGCAAGTAGTCAATAAAACCAAGGGAACTTAATACTTCATAAACATTGATAATTAAGGATGCTGTTTATCCCTAGAAGCTTGAAGCTGGGGCCATAGTGGGAGTGTGCGTTGTGTAGCCCTGCGAAACGTGAACAGTACGTATTTATTTATGTCCATATTAAATGTGTGTATGTTTACGTTTAAACGACTGGCTGTTACCGTACAGCATGATCCGATCATACTTCAAACGTGATCATGTCAGTAGCGATTGCGCTGACCATGTCAGTTACCATTGTGTCAGTAAAACAATCTCATTTGGTTATGAGGTCACGGTGGCCACGGGCATTTGTCCATGTCACGTAGCTCCCCACTAATTGCCGAAATTGGCATACATCGCTCCCGGCACTGGTTTAGGCACAATGTAGGGCAGAATGTAGGTCTGGAGGCAATGATCAAAGAATTCTGCATATTATGTCATGCGTGAAATATATGGCATGATAATGAGCTGAAGCTTGGCTTGAATCCATTTCTTTCACGTTGCATCCATTTTTTATCACATATTGGTGTAAATGTTCACACAGATGAAATAGGCAAGTCTGTCATGCAAGGACTGCCAATCAATCACCCACGTTGTGTCAAAACCAGACATGTATTTTTAAATATTAAAATGCATTTAAAAAATACCATTCATCTATATGAGATGACTTTAAAAATATATATTTTTTGGACAACAGAAAATAGGAAAAAATCATCATTCATTTTGCACCATGTTAATAATTCAACTGAACCTATCGATAGTCTACTGTCTAAATTTAACCGTGTACATGAAGTTAATGGTTTAAGTAAAAACACAAATATTTGTATATTCACATTTTATTCATTTGTACATTAAAGTTTCCTTCCGTAGCAGGCTACGTTTTGTAATCTGATGCGTATTTGGTGGCAATTACATGAGAATGGCGTTTTTCCTTTTTTTAGTATGATGTCACCAGGACAAGCATCAAAAGTTGTGCAGCTTGCAGATTGGCCATTAAGGTGTTCAGGGTTGTGAGCATTACTTTTCGACACATATGCCGAGCAAAACTCCGCGGCTCGGAAAGTCAAGTGCTGAAACAGATATGATACTCATTAATATGTCGTGTGCCTTTGAACAAAGTGTGTTTGAGCTGCACAATGTCCCCAAAGTACGTTTTACTTCAGACATATGTTTGTAGGATTATTTGCCAGGCACAACAAATAACCAACTGATGGTGCTTAGGTCACCAACAGTAGAGAGCAATGGTTCTGCGAGTTCTGTCATTTCAGGCTAAGGTACACATGAACAAATGATCAGGGTACAAGCTTTGGATGGATACACCTTGGACCATGGGCCCTCCAATGGCCCCCACTCCTTCACTTTCTGTTTACCAAGAGCTAATTTATTTCATAATATTGAATTATTTTAAAAACATCTCACCGTTTTACGGTACATGTCCAAAAATGCATTTCCATTTATACACAGACACAACTCATAATATATAAATCAGTGCATTTATCACGTGAACAAATATGAATCATCAACAATGAACAAGAACATAAATAAATTATTGATTGCAAATCTATATGCCAATCTTTGATTTCAACCTTTTTTCATACACAGGACTAACTAGTTGGATCTTGTTCAAATTCTCTAAGGCATCAAAATTCTGAGGCAATGTCTTCACATTCTTTCTTTTCCTAACTTGTGTTTTTTGTACAGTGGGTTATTTCAATATCATAATATGTGTCGACACCCAGTGTTTCGGTATTCTGGGCTTCTTTGTGCTTTAGATTTTGGCTGCCTTCATCAGGACGGCTAAACTACTCAATATGCCCACCTATGGGATCCTGTGTCACCATTTCAGTGGAATACAAACAGACCTAATATGTGTATTCATCACACCCAGTCTATCTAAAGCTTACATGTTTTTAAAACAATGCATTTTGTTGTTATGCATTCATGCTATCATAATTGATACCTATAATTCTGCATGCCCAATCAGTTTTTTAGCATCTTTCGTGAGCTCCTCAGGTCATGCCATTCTGCACCCTGTAACATATAACAGGGAATAATGATCGTCCAGCAATTAGATTATAGAAACTTGGTATTTTGTATTAATGCACCACTCACCGCATTGTTCAGGGGGCAGAGGGGGGCTCAATCTGTTTGTTTTCCACTTCCAAATCAGGCAAAGTGCCATTTTGGTACTACACCCACTGACAATTGTGAGAGAATTGATATTTGTAGTGACAATATGCCTTCCATGTGTGTCTTTCTGTTTGTTGCATTGGGTATCTATCAGAATGATGACAGGCTCTATTTGTGACTTCTCATTTGCAAAATCCACCTTTGCACATTTTCAAAGTGCTTCTCCGTGTTTCAAATGTTTGCATGATGCCCATTGCCAAACTTTCGGTGGTCTAATGGCAAACCCACTTCAAACAGATGGGATGCCCCTCCCTGCTTCCTACACTCATCAACCACATCAAGCATTGTTCTGATGCTACACCCCGAATCCCAGTGAAACATGGTGCCTGCTTTTCTCCTCTTGCATGCACCCAGATGAATTGTGCTGTGCCCAGCTGAATTAAGCACATTCATAATTTCTCCCAAAATGACCTTGTCTATGTGCCCTCCAGATACCCACATGGCCAGTCTTCTCAAGGTTCCATCTGCTCTGCAGTTATTTTCAAACTCTAGATAATGCCACTGGGAAGACTCTATGATTACCAAGAAATCACATTTCATGAGTACGCAGATGACACCCACCCGTACCTGAAGGTTCCCACCATCAATGCCATCCAAATTCTCAAACATTATCTTGTTCTCTTACAAGCCAGAATCTCAAGTGCCTATATCGAACCCAAGCACAACAGAACCCCCCCTCTTAAATTTCAAGACAAATTGAGGTATCAGTCATGAAGCTCAAAAAATTGACACAGGAACCCTCCCACAATACAAAGACACTGTGATTCAGCACACAGTGACCTCCCCATCAGGAATCAGATAGCGAATAGTGTCCAGAAAGCCTAGCGTCATCTAACCCTAATGTGAAATTCCTACATTTATTAGAATTCAGGAATACATTCCAGAATTTAGTCATCCTAACTTCTATACAGAAATAAGACCCCTCTCATTTCACTCTCTGATGCTTGCTAATCCAAGTGAAGGTGATGTTCAACTAATCAATGCCTGGAGAATGATGGGCACACCCTTCAAACCTTATATGATATGACCTTGCTTCCTTTTCAAGCTCACATCACCTGCTAAGGTGGCCACATCACCAGGCCACCCTAAATGCCTACCAGATTAGAGGACTCACCATTTAAGAGGTCATAGCAAATAACACATCACAACATTGCATGATGAAAAATCAAGAAATGGAAACAAGACAAAAAAACAAGAAAAAAACACAAGCCTTCTCTAGCTTGCAGGCAGAAATTTGAAACAACATCACACTACAAAATATGCTTCCCTCATTTCTCATGTACTTCAGGTTGGAATGTGAGATTCACCTATTCTAAGAACTACAAATCAGTAGCTCAGAATTATCCAAACAGTGCCCCAGTCAGCCACCGCCACCATGCCAACATGTTTCAGAGTCCCACTCTAAGGAACTTGCCTGATATCTCCTCCCACTCTTTGTACAGACTGTCCTTCTCTGTCCCTCCTTGTACACACCCCATTACTTCTCAACTAGGCTCATTCTATAGAAACTCCCATACACAAAAACACATAGGTAGAAAATCAAAGAACGTGCCAGACTTGCCAGGATTCAACCCATAGACCTCTACATTACACAAGATATGTGTGGAGGATGCATTACCCCCAATAAACAATCTTACAGGCATTATACCAATGCAGAATTTAATGAATGACATTTGAATTAATTTTCATGTACATTTTTAAGAACTAAATAATGTTATTGTTAAAACAATATTTCATTTTCTAGAGGCCACAAGCAAAGAATCAGCCATGTAAATGTAATCATCAGAGCATTGTGAAGAAATGTAGGTAGATTCAATGTCATAGACTGGTCACACACAGTGGATATATGTATACAATCACTATACTACCTATCACCAGTGCAGATATGTTCATTACATGAATGCAGAGTGACAAAAAACAAAGTCATACATTTTCTAGGCAAATGTAGGTATATTGCATCACCTTTTAGAGACACTCCTATATATAATTCTGAGTGGTAAGAACTAAACAGTAATACCTTTTCTGGACAAGTACAAGAGTACAGGAAAATGCCTTGTTTGACAATCATATGTTTAATGTCCACATTCACAATATTGAATACACTTTGCGTGTCACATTGGAAATTCCAAAGACAGAAGTGTTCCCAGTCACCCATGAATGGAAAAGAAATGAAAGGACAGATAAATCCATTGCACTCAATTTGTTGTTTTCCTAATTTGTTGTAACCTTCCACATGCCACCAAATGGGCACTTTGAAGCATCCCAAAAATAAAGTGGTGGGTAAAGAAAGGACACAGGATTAAAACCGCTGGCAATAACAGGAACCTACAAGGTTGTAACTTTTTCAAAAAAAACGATAAAATTAGCAGATTGGAATAGGTGAGTCTTCACGTGAGCAATTTTCTAAATTGAAGCCAGTCGGGTCCTTGGCAGACGGAAAGTGTGAGAGAATTCCAAAGAAAGGAACCTTGTTTTTGAAGAATTCTAAAGCCAAACCCTTTGTGCCTGTATTGTGATGTAGCCAGAAGGTTTGGGGAGGACAAACTTAATTGTATGGATAGCTGTTAGTGTGGATAATAGTTTCGTGATTTAATCAGTTGATGGGGCCTGAAAGGTCTTGTGGACCAGACAAGTTGCCTTGAACATAACAATCACCTCCACTTAGGGGGCATACCAGGCCCTGAATGACCCGCTAGCCCAATCCCAGGTAGGTCTCAGTGAAGCAAAGTCATCGGCTATTTGCAGCCGGGATTCATTTGGGGTGTGAATTGTTTAGTTTTGTATGTATGGGAGACAGTCTCTGCACGTCTTGTGCAAGCCCATTTTCCCTTCAAAAACAATCAAAACAATATTTCCACTGCCATAGTAAATACAAATGAGACTTTCGAGTTCTTGCAGTGGCTGCCATTGGGAGGAACTGTGGGACTGGAGCACAAAGCTCTGGTCAAGCAGGTAAGTGGGGAGGTATGAAGAGGGTGGGAAAAGGGTGCGTGATGTTGAGGAGTGGTAGTGAGAAGGTGGCTCCCTGTGCTCTCCCCAGAATCAAGATGGTGCCATCCGGGGAAAGGCTTCAGGTGACTGGAAAATGCAGGCAGTGCACTGTGTGTTTGGCACCTTTATTTCCAGCAATGTGATTGGTTGAGTGACCTCCCCCTGGTGCAAATTCTATAGGTTGCCTCACTGGTAGCTGATGTTATGACTTAAATTCTGCTGTGATGTGGGCTGTTGCCTTGGAGGCAAAGATGAGTCAGGCAGCATAGTATTTGACTAGTTAAACGTTGTGCAGTTTTATCAGGTCACCTAGTACAGATGCAGTTGCAATAAGTGAAATGTGACATGAATCTTGTGGCAACCCAAACATCTTGTAAAAGGTATGCAATTATGGAGTAGTAGAAAGACAGATATGTATGATGTAGTGTGCAATTAACTGATGATCGCCATTGATGCCATACTATTTCAGATGTTGCTAGACCAATCTCTATGTATGTTGGAATCAGTGCTAAGACTGTTGAAGGTGTGTGCCAAACAGTCTGGGGTTTAATGGCAGCCACAGGATCAAATGAACAGAAAAGGGTCAGGTTAGGCCTCCAATGTGCTGAAATACATTATTTGCATGGGAAGGCACAATGGCGGAATGAAAATCCAGCCCCAGCCAAGGTGCCTAGTGAATTCAAACTGTGTGTATTTCTGCAGTTCAAACAAAGAATTTGCAAACAATGAATCCAGTCCACAGAAAGGAACTGGAAAGGCACATTTTGAGCTGACAGACAAAAAGGCAGCCTTTAATTTTCAGCTTCCAAAAAGGCTGTGTGCAAATCAAGGGAAAGACACCGATTCACAAGGGTCTTGCATGTGATTGACCAAGCCCAGAAAAATTCATGAACTATTCTACATGGAAAGAAAACATTTATATTATGCAAAGCACAGAAGGCTTGTGTGAGAGTTAAAACTCTTGCTCTGAAAGTTAACATGACCTTCCCCCAATCACATGTTCTGTTAAGCCTCTCCATCTGAAAGACAATTGCTTTGAAGTTTCAAAACTCAAGAGGAGAGCTGCACTCATGTTTGACAGAGCCATTTATTGTTGGGCTGGATCAAGAGAGAGACTGCTATTAAGTGGGTTGAACTTTTTGTAAAATTCCCAAAATTCAAGACATTATGTGAACCATCCCTGGACTGACCTGGCGGTGGCCTGCAATCCATATTGTCACATAAGGCCAGAGACCAATCTGGCCAGAGAGATAATATATCTTCATCATACAATAGACCGGTTTTTGACTTCACAAGAAAGATAGATCATTTTACTTCAGACTTAAGTCAACATTGAGGCTGCAGAACCTGGAACAGATGTTCGAACAAAAACAGGAACATAATCTGTGAAATGAAACTCAGAAATATGTATGTAAATATGTGGCCATAGGGTTATATTAAGAATTACGCTTTACCCATTAACCATTGAACCATGATACTTACAGAATCGGGACAGATATAATTTTAAAGCTTATACCAAGGCAGTTCTGTCAACTCACCTTCCATAAAAATCTGATTTTGGAAACCCTGTCACAATCTAAGATGTAGTTTTAGCTCCTCAGAAAATGTCACAAGACCGAAAGTTGGGGAGGCGGTTGCTTCATGAATCATGAATATATATTCACTAAAAAAACCTTTGTTAAGGGGACGTTATGGTTAAGTTGCACTACTAAAAACTTGTGAAATTCACTAAAAAAACATTATAAACGTGACATTATGGTTGAAAGTAAAACCGAAAAACCCCTGAAATTCGCCAGTTATTGTAGGCTAAGCAACCATAACTGGCCGCACCACCGTGCGCTGCTAACACTAACACCCAGGACATCAAAGATGACATCACAAATGTCATTGATGACATCACTGATGACATAACATGTCTGGCTCAATCTTTTTTCCTTCACTGATATATCTGGGACAGTAACAAGCAAGAACTAAAAAGTCACTATACTATAGTATAACGTACTATGGTGACAGCACAGATGACATTACATGTCTAGCTCCTTCCTTTTTTGTTCACTGACATATGTAAGCCAGGAGGCTTTCTTCACTGTCAGTCAGGAGTTTAAGAAGGTAAAAGGTCTATATTTGTAGACCTTATCCTTCTCATTTGTTCTAACAATACTTTCCTTAGGTTGCGGTTAAATCATATCATACATATGCATAGAAGAAGAAGGAATCCAGAAACACAAGAATGTTTTCTTTGCATGAAGTTAAGTAGTTCGGGCATGACCATTTTCTATTAAAACTGCACTTTTTGATGCTTATATTTGTATGCATAGTGCTCTCTATATGTTTTTGTGAGTAATAGTGCAATTATGCAGTAAGGGAAGCATACGTAGTTACTTATGTTTCACAGTATGTAAACATTTGTAATGGTAGCATTTATAAATGTAGTATGCAACATGGGAAGATTGGAAATGATCGCACCTCTGTAGTGCATGCTGCAGACAATGCCTATATTTCTTCATGAGTTCGGTTATGTGCTGAAAGAACTCAGTAATGGATTTTTTTTTTTCATCAATGCATTGCTTAATGACCTACGTGGCATATCTTAGTTCTTCAATCATCTCTGATACTTTTCTGCCAATAATATAATTACAATCCCTTGTGGAGACTCTGCATGAAAACTAAATGTCCATGTGATGTCATCAGTGATGTCATCAATGATATTTGTGATGTCATCTTTGATGTCTTGGTGTTAGCAGTGCACAGTGATGCGGCCAGTTTTGGCTGTTTAGCCTACCATAACTGGCGTATTTCAGGGGTTTTTCGTTTTTAATTTCAAACATAATGTTATGTTTATAAAGTTTTTTTTAGTGAATTTCACAGGTTATTAGTAGTGCAACTTAACCATAACATCCCCTTAAAAAAGTTTTTTTTAGTGAATTTTATGGGTTTTTAGTAGGGCAACTTAGCCATAACGTCCCTTTAACAAAGTTTTTGTTTGTGAATTTCATAGTTTTTCAGTAGGGCAACTTACTCATAACATCCCGTTAACAACGTTTTTTTACTGAATGTACACTTTCATCAAGTGAATTTGGGAGATATGTACTATAATTCCCTTACTTTATATACATGTAACTTAGAACATACCGTACCCCCTTGCTAATGATATTTGAAAGGCACGGACTGAGCACCTGTCTGCGGACGGGCGCGGACGTGATCAACACTACCCAAACAGTCAGGGGGTATCTGAAATTGTACTATTGTGCCATATGAGAAATGCACAAGTTTAAAAAAGAACACATAAACACATTGTAAGTACTAGTAACAAACCAATTGAACCTACACGTCTCACACATTACCCATGCATTTAATTACCATGTAGAATGAAATGGATTATACCATAACAAAATAAGATATGCCTCCAACGTAATTACCTCACAGAAACTGTGCAGCCAGAAGCGACAGTAGATGCACACAGCACAACAAAGACAATTTACAAGAAAATAGTAAGTGAACTTCATTTTTCCTATATGTGTGTGTACTTTTTTGTATGAGGTGCAGAAAAAATATTTGTATTGCTGTTGTTTTGATACAGAAATGTGCAGTACATTGGAGTGGTTGGAGGATAATTTTCCGCGTGGGGAAATGTTGGAAGATAGCAATAATAATGGTACACACTTCTCTGCATAAGCAAATAAACAGTGAGTATTTTATGGACATTTTTTAACATATATATATTAATTTTTAACAGAACAGGTAAAAAAAGAAGAAAGTCCACCAAAGGACACAGAGCAAGACAGCCTGAAATGGATAGAACAGAAAATGGACATACTGAATGAGAATTTTAACAGCTTAAGGCAATTTGTGAAAGAGTACGTGAGAGGAAAAATAAGATTCCACTGTCCCACCTGTACCTATCCCCCTTCTCCATTTCTTAGTGACCCATCCCAAAATCCTCAAGAGGAACAGAAACGTTTTGATGAAACATCCATCCCTTCATCCCCTCACAACCAGCCCGTGTTAAACCCTAATTCTCCTATATTCGTTTCAGTATCTGCTTCCCCCTGTATTGCTCTTGATTGATGTATGTGTGTGTATTAAAAAATTGTGTATGTTAGTTGCAGAGGAATGTTTTGGATTACATTTTTTTTAAAAAAAGAGTTAAAATGTCTGTGGACAGCGCGCCTGTTCGGGCTGGCCGTAATCAATATAGTATGGATGTTCTAGGGGCAATACACCTACCCGTACCAATCGCAACCAATACGGAACTAATCATATAACGCACCAGGTGTCCAAGTTGTCCTTAAATTAACAGAATGGGAACATCCTAAGGACATTAGACCTCTCCATACTAGTCACAACCAAGATAAAACATGTTCTTAGAACACACCAGGTGTCCGGGATGTCTGTAAATGAACAAAATGGGAGTGTCCTAAGGACACTATACCTATCCGTACCGTCTGCAGCCAAGATGGAACTGTCCGTAGAACAGGCGCAGTGTCCGGCATGTCTGTAGTCAAACAAAATGGAGGTGTCCTAAGGACACTGCACCTGGCCGGGCAGTCAGCAGAACATCTACGCACATGCGCACAACAGCCATAAGTCCTGCGAACATTGTGCCTGTCCCTAACTGTCCGTCTCACTTGTGTCGCACTTTTAATTAGTTTCAGGATCCGAACACTGCCCGTAGAACTTCCGCACGCATGCGCACGTCCGTTACTCTGCATTTGGTGTCCAGCAGGCACCCATTTCCTTTGTGGATGTGTTCACAACGTCATCATGTGACCGCACCCATGCTGAGCGTGTGGACTAATTTGCGCAGTTTGTCTGCTTCTGCAACATTTCAAAAGAACTTATACAAACATGGGGAATTATTTTAGAGTATAAAATCACCATTTCACATGTCCCATACAATAACCCTACCTTTCAACGTATTGATTAGAATTTTTGCAGCGCTTTTGAGTGATAGATATGGTCACGAGCCGCACCCCTCCACCCCTTTAAATGGCCACACCCCCGAGCTCATCTTCATTATGCTTCTGGCTATAGCAGATTGAGTTGTGCTGCCTTTACTGCTGAAGCGAACATTAGCCGACTAATCCTTATGGCATCCATGGCTGCTGTTGCTTCATTAGCCTCAGCACCACCCCCAAACCCTCCACCACCACCACCTCCCCGAGGGCCTGCAGAGGGAAATGCGGGTGAGGATGTAGAGAGCGAGGAATAAGAGGAAGAAGAGAATGGGGTGGAGGAACTTCGCACTACAAGCACTCGCTGGGAGTCATGGGTGTGGCGGTTGTTTACCGTTTTTGGAAACGTACCAAAAGCATGTGCGAACCAGGCCATGTGTAAGCAGTGCAACTTGGTGCTGAGTCGCGGGAGACCTGGTGCGTAAAGCTTTGGTATGACAACCATGAAGCAAAACACCTAACTTCGCTCCACAGTGCGGACATTCGCAAGATGCCACTATTTGAAGAACCTAGTAGATTGAGTTCCTCCACAGTATCCTCCATGTCCGATCCTCTCACCACAAGAGACACTCCTGCGGGGGAGCGCATCCATCCAGCTGCCTCACAGGCCATTCGTGATGCTGTTGACCATTACCTTGCGAGGGTTACAATATTGTGTATGTACTGCAATGCAGTACTCTGCAGGGGGAGAGTCTTCGAAGTGCTTTTGAGACTACGGTCACGGAGCACAGAAGAACTGCTCCCTACTAGGGGTGTCACGGTATTAGTTTTATGACGGTACAATAACCTTCTTGCCAAATGACGGTATATCATGGTTATCGCGGTATAGCAGGTGGAGTTAACTAATCTTAACAAATATTTTCTAAAAGGTCATACATTTATCATCACAAACAAAACCAGGCACCCAGGGCCAGAATTGGGCTTTTCAACATACTTTCCACTGAAATGCCACCCCTTGCTTCCACCAAACACAAACACACATGTGGAGAGGAGGAGGGGCGGGGGGAGCGCTGCTGCGCCTGGCAAAGCAAACTGAATAGCTTTTCTTAAGTGGTAATTTCAGCTTTTAGCCCCCCCCACTGGCTACTGGTGAAGATGAACATGTTGCCATCTTGATAACCTGCATGCCACAGATCAATGGAGTCTGATGGTAGTATACGCTTGTGCGCATACACACACATGCACTCTCTCTTTACGTTACAGCCTTTAGTTTACTTGAGGGCCAAAAGGTGTTCAGTAATCACGGACATGTTACACTTTGGTATGGCAGCAGGGAATACCCACAGAGATGAGTAAATTTCGCACTGTGACTTATTATATGTAAATTCAATGATGGAACCAGGGAAATCCCCCATTGTCATATGTTTAGAAAACATTATCCATTATAAATATATAAACCCCAAACCGCCAACCCAAAGTAAACCCTTTTCCTTCTTGGCACTGTATTTATTCTTCCTATTGCTAACATACTGATTTTGTGTCAGGCATGTGTGGTTTATGGAATGCCATTAAAAACTGCTCCAACTGAAACTACTTGGCAGACGGCACATCCAACAGTGCAAGTCCAAGACTGCGCAGCACTTGCTTACTGCAGCCTTTCCAAATCAGATTGAAAAGCACACTTAACGGTATGAACGGTATACCGTTATAAACAATGTGACAGTTATTATTGTTCAATTAAGTGGTTCACGGTATCTTTAACGGTATACCGTAATACCGTTACATCCCTACTCCCTACCTAAGTAAAGCCCACCCTACATCTTTCTCTCTCCACCTGCCCTTTCTTATACCCGTGGTTGGTGTCCCTTCCTTACCCTCCTTTACCCTCCTCTCCTAGTGTGTCGTGTGCTGAAAAGCAATAAACTGAATAACAACAAAAATTACAAAAAAGGCTCTTTTCAGAGCCACCTTTCCCAGTTTAACAATAGAACTATCAAGTGACCGGTGTAGGGCCCCGTGCATTTTTCAAAAAGTTTGCGGACAGTCGTAGGACGCACAAAAATGGAGGGTGCAAGCGGAGCAAAACCAATGCACTTTTCGCTGGGAGTAAGTGATGGCTCTGAAAAGAGCCTTTCGGTGGTGTTTTGTGTGTTTCAAAAACTGTGGATTTGAAAAAACGGATTGCCAAATTGGTGTCTATGAATCCAAAAAAGGTCACAATGCGTTTTGTACATTGCGAAGAAAAATCTGATTGCTAGCATATGGGAGATGGACTCCATCTCTGCGAAAAATGAAAGTGCTGCGAAACAAAATGTTTTCATTGTGGAATGAGGACATGCCAACATCTCTTAGAAAGGCACAAACAGCCTTATTGACATTGTGCCTCGCTTTCTCTATTTGTGGACCAAATGCAGAAGAACACAGCCATATTTGTCTTTGTGCAATACGGGAAAAAACTATTTGGCAAATTGGAAACATGTCCATAACCTTCGCAAGTCCTTCCTTCATTGCAAATTGCAAAGAAATTCCAGAGACATGGCCTAAACTGTTTCCTCCACAATGAATGATAATTATATCAGGATGACGCCCTGTCTGTAAAGTAGCACAGAGAGGTACCAAGTCCAGCCACTTCATTTCACGCACTCCATGGCAGTGCACTTCCACATGAGAAAATCCAAGATCTGTAGATAGACCGCAACTTTCTGCATGCACCTTCAACCAAGGTATCCATGAGTCTCCCAAAATCCAGATAGTCTGTTTTCGAGCACACAGAGCCATGGCTGTCTGGTCTCCTGTCAGAGAAAAGAAGTTCTCACTAAATTTCTCTGTTCAGAACACACCCACTGAACTTTACTGACCAATCCCTAGCTTCGCACATTCTCATTTGCATGAGTCTCCACCCCAGAAACACGGTGGTAACACGCGCTGCCTGCAGACTACTGCCATGTCCGCGGACACGTAGCAGATCTGAGCGTGACGACTGTACATTTAAATATTATTCCCCTTTGCCCCTTTAAGGTGGGCTCTGAAAAGAGCTGTTTTTTTTTGTTTTTTGGGCAGATGCCTTACAGACACCCGTTATTTTTTTTTAATGATTTTTCTCTTCTTACTTTACTCCTACAATCATTACAGAACCTTCTCCAAAGCAAGCCTTACATTCCAAAAGAACATGGCATTTCCCAAAGAAGATAACGCAACACCATCTGCTTCAAAATAAGCCGCATTACTGGGAACAATGTTCTTGTGGCTGGAGAAAAACAGCTCGTAACATGAAAGCACGCATGCCACGATTGACGTTACACCTCCCAATACTTTGATCAGGACAGAAAACAGAACTGTTGTCCCATTTTCCTCTAGGGAGTAAGCCAGAAAAAATTACTTTCGCAGTTGGAAAGATGTTAATGACTGCTTGCACCAACTGTTCCAAATCTTCCAACAAAGTACGTGAACTCACGTAACCCAAATGGCAAGCACCGTAATGCAAAAGTACCACATGGGGACTGGTCATCCTACGCATATCTCTGCAAACTTGGAGAATATCTGCAACATTGCGATCAGTCTCAGCGCTCCACACCACCTCCACTCCTCTCACATCGAAATTGTGTGCCACATGCCTACTTCGGAATAGTGCTGTAAACCATGGACAAAAATATCTCAGAGTACCAAAACCCTGACTGTCTCCACCTCTGCCATCTTCAGTACACGCACTGTCTTCCGACACAAATGAACAATGAGAACATCTCATTGGCTGATGCCTACAGTTCCCTTTCCATGCTGGATTTGCTGTAGAACCCTGTATGTGGCACGCGCTACCCGTGGACAAGCGCTGTCTACGTGTGGCACGTAACTCTTAGCCAGTCCTTCTACCCTTTCCAGATCACTCGCAAATCCATTCCCTCATTGGACACAGCTAAGCAGTCATACTACCATCCACCAATCACATTCAACATCTCTACATCTAACTCCGTCATCAAAATTTTGCACTTCAAATGTACTATTGATCACTCTGAATGCAAGTCGCATATCATTGCAAAGCACCTACTTCAAAAATGACTGTGCAAGTGTCGCAGATTTCTACGTACAGCTCCATGCATGTGCACATGCATGAGTACAAACTATAGGTATGCATATGTTAATCAGAGAACATGTGCAACCCTTATGATTTAATTTAAACAAATTAATGCCACTAAATCTGCGTAGCCAATACATACAAATGCTCCCCCTTTAAGTGCAAGATTTCTGATTTTTCACTGACAAACCACACTACTTCTTACTGTCTCCCGCATAACCTATATATACGTAACAACCCTCCCAATTTAGGTGCAAAACTCGATTTTCCATTAGAAAATGTCACCATTTTTTACTGTGTACCACCTAAGTTAATGCTACTTCCAATGCGATCATATGAGAAAAATAAACATTCCCGATTGCTGTGGTGACATCTCCCTCTGAGGGTCTCCCGATTTTTCGGATTTGACTACTCTCCTGAAAATCAACAGCATCTGAACTGCAAACGACATATCCAAAGAAACCTGGTCATTCCGCAAAAAAAAAGTAAGTACACTACTACCTTTATAGTCTTACTGTTCCTCAAAGAGACTGTGTGGGTTATTTATGTAATTTGCACACCAAAACAAACATTGATTTCTGAACCATTCTGCCCACAAATCCCCATTTATTAAATAAAGAATAACAGGCAGAATGGCTCACAAATCCCTGTGTTTTTGGAACAAAAATAACATACAGAAGCCTTAGAATGTTAGTACTAGAAAACAAATAGCTGTTTTAATTTTATACCATTATGTTGACTATTAATGCTTCTCCTCACCACTAGCTCACTTTCTACTCTCATCTGAAGCAAAGTGTAGTAATATACAAACTGAAAAATAGCCTTCCAGCTCATTGTAACTACCCAATGCACATTCAGACACCACCACAAACAGCTTCCCCAACAAACTCATGCACACATGCACATAGCACACACACATTGTACAATAGACCAAACCATGCCTTCTTTTTTTTCAACAGACCCCAAAGAATGCCTACCAAAAAGCAAGTCTGTAGAAAGGAACGCATGAAATAGAGCAAATGAAATAAAAGTGTCCAAACTAAGCATCCAACTGTAGCAGATTTTTTAGAGAACGTTGGAACAAAACAGCTAATACAGTCGTTTAGCAAAACAAAGGAAGCTTCATCTACCGAAACTTTGGCTCCTCCATCATAATGTGGCACGAAACAGAAAACGCTAAAAAAAAAATTCTACCAGTACTGCTAACAATGCTCCTAATAATCCTGATATAGTAACAAGAACCCATATTAAAAAAAGTATTTTAGCAAAAATGTTTCACTACCGAGTCCTTCAGAATCTAATAAGAAGAGGACCAAAATCATCCTCAGCCCTTAAAACCTACCGTAGAAAATTAATCCTACAAGCTCTCGTGGACAGTTCTCAAAAGGAAGATATTTATTTTAGTGTTAAATAGGATGAAACCACTAACAAAACTAAGTACTGAACTATAAAAGAAACTTATCAATAAACGCAATGTCAACACAAATAACTTCTTAAATATTTGTGGAGGTGAATGGAGTCACACAACAACCACAGAACCATATTTTAATGAAGAAGCATACAAATAAAATCAAACAAACACAATTGCTATCCATAGCAGTGGACGAGGGTATGAAAAAATCAATAATACCATCATGGAGCAAGAAACACTGCTTTCAAAAGTATCCCCTGAAAACTCAGAATTACCTCTCCATTCGACTGAACCAGACCGTCCAGTATACACATGGCCGTGCACGTCAATGTGTGACATTCCTAACAAATCTTTCAAGTCTTCACGTCAGTTCTTCAATCAGTATGTGAAAGGTAAAGACAAAATCAAAATGAAAGTGCTGCAAAATATGGATATCTGTCCAGTGCGCAAATTCACAGGACTGCAAGGACATTCATTAGCCTACATTTCAGGACCTATTTGCAAAAGCACCTTCCATGATATCAAAAGGATATCAATACATCATTCAAATTTAAGAAATCTAGTGTATAAACTGGACTATGCTAAAAGTCCAGCTTTAGAATTAGCCAATTTAAATAACACTCTTCTACATGGTACACCCAAATACCTATAAGAAGAAATCAACCGTATCCAGAGAAAATAATTTGGAAGTGAAAGCCACTTACAAAATGCAATAGTTTTAGAACAGACTATCAACAATTCTTCACATAGCAATCTTCTATTACACACATACAAAAAAGAAATACTAAAATTTAAAAGTGCATCGGCTGAAGTACCAAACCATGTATGTGTGTGTTGCCTCAAAACGCAAAAGGAACAAAAAACTATAGAAATAACAAATAAGTGAACCCCTAATATGTTGCAGTTACTGCACCACAAAACTGGACAACAACCAAACTCCTTCACGTGCTATCACAAATAATTTGGAATTATTCCCACTACCAAAACCCCTGCAACAACTCAATTTGTATGAGAGCATCATAATTCAAACAGTTCAACCATTTCAAGCAATAATACGCCTTCAACCAAAAACAGCAAAATTACCTCCCTCTGAATTGGTGAAAGGCATTTGTGGCAAAGTAGTTTATTTGCCATTAGATCTGACAGAAAATGTACACACTCTAGGAGTGCAACATCCAATAGAGCATTCTTTAATTGTCTTAGTAAATGTTGTACCAACAAAAGACAAAAAAATGTTGCAACAACTGGTGGACTTACATAAAGTTAAACAAGACTTGGAATATCTGAAAGAAAATAAGAGGATACTACAAAGAAATAAATATTCAAGAAAGATTAAGGGAAACAACTGAAATAATTCAAGAGTCATCAGAAACTGGTCAATTTGAACTTCTGGATCCTGCTGCATTATCCACTCGTTTGGACCATTACACAATTCATCCATTGCATTCCAATGAAAGCATAGATGATGCACTAGAAACTTACCAAATGCGACGAACCAAAGGGTCACCAATGAGCATATGGGAAAAAAGTATAGAAGCACATGCTTTTCCACTGCTTTTTCCTACTGGCAAAGGTGGAAGATACGATGATAGACCCACTCAGATTACGACATCAGAATACCGCTCATTACGAATATATTCTCAAGATCCCAGATTTAGACTTCTGATTTTTCACTGACAAACCACACTACTTCTTACTGTCTCCCGCATAACCTATATATACGTAACAACCCTCGAGAATTTAGGGGCAAAACTTGATTTTCCATTAGAAAATGTCACAATTTTTTACTGTGTACCACCTAAGTTAATGCTACTTCCAATGCGATCATATGAGAAAAATAAACATTCCCGATTGCTGTGGTGACATCTCCCTCTGAGGGACTCCCGATTTTTTGGATTTGACTACTCTCCTGAAAATCAACAGCATCTAAACTGCAAACGACATATCCAAAGAAACCTGGTCATTCCGCAAAAAAAAAGTAAGTACACTACTACCTTTATATTCTTACTGTTCCTCAAAGAGACTGTGTGGGTTATTTATGTAATTTGCACACCAAAACAAACATTGATTTCTGAACCATTCTACCCACAAATCCCCATTTATTAAATAAAGAATAACAGGCAGAATGGCTCACAAATCCCTGTGTTTTTGGAACAAAAATAACATACAGAAGCCTTAGAATGTTAGTACTAGAAAACAAATAGCTGTTTTAATTTTATACCATTACGTTGACTATTAATGCTTCTCCTCACCACTAGCTCACTTTCTACTCTCATCTGAAGCAAAGTGTAGTAATATACAAACAGAAAAATAGCCTTCCCAGCTCATTGTAACTACCCAATGCACATTCAGACACCACCACAAACAGCTTACCCAACAAACTCATGCACACATGCACATAGCACACACACATTGTACAATAGACCAAACCATGCCTTCTTTTTTTTCAACAGACCCCAAAGAATGCCTACCAAAAAGCAAGTCTGTAGAAAGGAACGCAGAAATAGAGCAAATGAAAAAAAAGTGTCCAAACTAAGCATCCATCTGTAGCAGAGTTTTTAGAGAACGTTGGAACAAAACAGCTAATACAGTCGTTTAGCAAAACAAAGGAAGCTTCATCTACCGAAACTTTGGCTCCTCCATCATAATGTGGCACGAAACAGAAAACGCTAAAAAAAAATTGTCTACCAGTACTGCTAACAATGCTCCTATTAATCCTGATATAGTAACAAGAACCCATATTAAAAAAAGTATTTTAGCAAAAATGTTTCACTACAGAGTCCTTCAGAATCTAATAAGAAGAGGACCTAAATCATCCTCAGCCCTTAAAACCTACCGTAGAAAATTAATCCTACAAGCTCTCGTGGACAGTTCTCAAAAGGAAGATATTTATTTTAGTGTTAAATAGGATGAAACCACTAACAAAACTAAGTACTAAACTACAAAAGAAACTTATCAATAAAAGCAATGTCAACACAAATAACTTCTTAAATATTTGTGGAGGTGAATGGAGTCACACAACAACCACAGAACCATATTTTAATGAAGAAGCATACAAATAAAATCAAACAAACACAATTGCCATCCATAGCAGTGGACGAGGGTATGAAAAAATCAATAATACCATCATGGAGCAAGAAACACTGCTTTCAAAAGTATCCCCTGAAAACTCAGAATTACGTCTCCATTCGACTGAACCAGACCGTCCAGTATACACATGGCCGTGCACGTCAATGTGTGACATTCCTAACAAATCTTTCAAGTCTTTACGTCAGTTCTTCAATCAGTATGTGAAAGGTAAAGACAAAATCAAAATGAAAGTGCTGCAAAATATGGATATCTGTCCAGTGCGCAAATTCACAGGACTGCAAGGACATTCATTAGCCTACATTTCAGGACCTATTTGCAAAAGCACCTTCCATGATATCAAAAGGATATCAATACATCATTCAAATTTAAGAAATCTAGTGTATAAACTGTACTATGCTAAAAGTCCGGCTTTAGAATTAGCCAATTTAAATAACACTCTTCTACATGGTACACCCAAATACCTATAAAAAGAAATCAACCGTATCCAGAGAAAATAATTTGGAAGTGAAAGCCACTTACAAAATGCAATAGTTTTAGAACAGACTAGCAACAATTCTGCACATAGCAATCTTCTATTACACACATACAAAAAAGAAATACTAAAATTTAAAAGTGCATCGGCTGAAGTACCAAACCATGTATGTGTGTGTTGCCTCAAAACGCAAAAGGAACAAAAAACTATAGAAATAACAAATAAGTGAACCCCTAATATGTTGCAGTTACTGCACCACAAAACTGGACAACAACCAAACTCCTTCACGTGCTATCACAAATAATTTGGAATTATTCCCACTACCAAAACCCCTGCAACAACTCAATTTGTATGAGAGCATCATAATTCAAACAGTTCAACCATTTCAAGCAATAATACGCCTTCAACCAAAAACAGCAAAATTACCTCCCTCTGAATTGGTGAAAGGCATTTGTGGCAAGGTAGTTTATTTGCCATTAGATCTGACAGAAAATGTACACACTCTAGGAGTGCAACATCCAATAGAGCATTCTTTCATTGTCTTAGTAAATGTTGTACCAACAAAAGACAAAAAAATGTTGCAACAACTGGTGGACTTACATAAAGTTAAACAAGACTTGGAATATCTGAAAGACAATAACGAATACTACAAAGAAATAAATATTCAAGAAAGATTAAGGGAAACAACTGAAATAATTCAAGAGTCATCAGAAACTGGTCAATTTGAACTTCTGGATCCTGCTGCATTATCCACTCGTTTGGACCATTACACAATTCATCCATTGCATTCCAATGAAAGCATAGATGATGCACTAGAAACTTACCAAATGCGACGAACCAAAGGGTCACCAATGAGCATATGGGAAAAAAGTATAGAAGCACATGCTTTTCCACTGCTATTTCCTACTGGCAAAGGTGGAAGATACGATGATTGACCCATTCAGATTACGACATCAGAATACCGCTCATTACGAATATATTCTCAAGATCCCAGATTTAGACTTCTGATTTTTCACTGACAAACCACACTACTTCTTACTGTCTCCCGCATAACCTATATATACGTAACAACCCTCGAAAATTTAGGTGCAAAACTCGATTTTCCATTAGAAAATGTCACAATTTTTTACTGTGTACCACCTAAGTTAATGCTACTTCCAATGCGATCATATGAGAAAAATAAACATTCCCGATTGCTGTGGTGACATCTCCCTCTGAGGGACTCCCGATTTTTCGGATTTGACTACTCTCCTGAAAATCAACAGCATCTAAACTGCAAACGACATATCCAAAGAAACCTGGTCATTCCGCAAAAAAAAAGTAAGTACACTACTACCTTTATATTCTTACTGTTCCTCAAAGAGACTGTGTGGGTTATTTATGTAATTTGCACACCAAAACAAACATTGATTTCTGAACCATTCTACCCACAAATCCCCATTTATTAAATAAAGAATAACAGGCAGAATGGCTCACAAATCCCTGTGTTTTTGGAACAAAAATAACATACAGAAGCCTTAGAATGTTAGTACTAGAAAACAAATAGCTGTTTTAATTTTATACCATTACGTTGACTATTAATGCTTCTCCTCACCACTAGCTCACTTTCTACTCTCATCTGAAGCAAAGTGTAGTAATATACAAACAGAAAAATAGCCTTCCCAGCTCATTGTAACTACCCAATGCACATTCAGACACCACCACAAACAGTTTACCCAACAAACTCATGCACACATGCACATAGCACACACACATTGTACAATAGACCAAACCATGCCTTCTTTTTTTTCAACAGACCCCAAAGAATGCCTACCAAAAAGCAAGTCTGTAGAAAGGAACGCAGAAATAGAGCAAATGAAAAAAAAGTGTCCAAACTAAGCATCCATCTGTAGCAGAGTTTTTAGAGAACGTTGGAACAAAACAGCTAATACAGTCGTTTAGCAAAACAAAGGAAGCTTCATCTACCGAAGCTTTGGCTCCTCCATCATAATGTGGCACGAAACAGAAAACGCTAAAAAAAATTGTCTACCAGTACTGCTAACAATGCTCCTATTAATCCTGATATAGTAACAAGAACCCATATTAAAAAAAGTATTTTAGCAAAAATGTTTCACTACAGAGTCCTTCAGAATCTAATAAGAAGAGGACCGAAATCATCCTCAGCCCTTAAAACCTACCGTAGAAAATTAATCCTACAAGCTCTCGTGGACAGTTCTCAAAAGGAAGATATTTATTTTAGTGTTAAATAGGATGAAACCACTAACAAAACTAAGTACTAAACTACAAAAGAAACTTATCAATAAAAGCAATGTCAACACAAATAACTTCTTAAATATTTGTGGAGGTGAATGGAGTCACACAACAACCACAGAACCATATTTTAATGAAGAAGCATACAAATAAAATCAAACAAACACAATTGCCATCCATAGCAGTGGACGAGGGTATGAAAAAATCAATAATACCATCATGGAGCAAGAAACACTGCTTTCAAAAGTATCCCCTGAAAACTCAGAATTACCTCTCCATTCGACTGAACCAGACCGTCCAGTATACACATGGCCGTGCACGTCAATGTGTGACATTCCTAACAAATCTTTCAAGTCTTTACGTCAGTTCTTCAATCAGTATGTGAAAGGTAAAGACAAAATCAAAATGAAAGTGCTGTAAAATATGGATATCTGTCCAGTGCGCAAATTCACAGGACTGCAAGGACATTCATTAGCCTACATTTCAGGACCTATTTGCAAAAGCACCTTCCATGATATCAAAAGGATATCAATACATCATTCAAATTTAAGAAATCTAGTGTATAAACTGTACTATGCTAAAAGTCCGGCTTTAGAATTAGCCAATTTAAATAACACTCTTCTACATGGTACACCCAAATACCTATAAAAAGAAATCAACCGTATCCAGAGAAAATAATTTGGAAGTGAAAGCCACTTACAAAATGCAATAGTTTTAGAACAGACTAGCAACAATTCTGCACATAGCAATCTTCTATTACACACATACAAAAAAGAAATACTAAAATTTAAAAGTGCATCGGCTGAAGTACCAAACCATGTGTGTGTGTGTTGCCTCAAAATGCAAAAGGAACAAAAAACTATAGAAATAACAAATAAGTGAACCCCTAATATGTTGCAGTTACTGCACCATAAAACTGGACAACAACCAAACTCCTTCACGTGCTATCACAAATAATTTGGAATTATTCCCACTACCAAAACCCCTGCAACAACTCAATTTGTATGAGAGCATCATAATTCAAACAGTTCACCCATTTCAAGCAATAATACGCCTTCAACCAAAAACAGCAAAATTACCTCCCTCTGAATTGGTGAAAGGCATTTGTGGCAAAGTAGTTTATTTGCCATTAGATCTGACAGAAAATGTACACACTCTAGGAGTGCAACATCCAATAGAGCATTCTTTAATTGTGTTAGTAAATGTTGTACCAACAAAAGACAAAAAAATGTTGCAACAACTGGTGGACTTACATAAAGTTAAACAATACTTGGAATATCTGAAAGACAATAACGAATACTACAAAGAAATAAATATTCAAGAAAGATTAAGGGAAACAACTGAAATAATTCAAGAGTCATCAAAAACTGGTCAATTTGAACTTCTGGATCCTGCTGCATTATCCACTCGTTTGGACCATTACACAATTCATCCATTGCATTCCAATGAAAGCATAGATGATGCACTAGAAACTTACCAAATGCGACGAACCAAAGGGTCACCAATGAGCATATGGGAAAAAAGTATAGAAGCACATGCTTTTCCACTGCTATTTCCTACTGGCAAAGGTGGAAGTACGATGATAGACCCACTCAGATTACGGCATCAGAATACCGCTCATTACGAATATATTCTCAAGATCCCAGATTTAGACTTCTGATTTTTCACTGACAAACCACACTACTTCTTACTGTCTCCCGCATAACCTATATATACGTAACAACCCTCCCAATTTAGGTGCAAAACTCGATTTTCCATTAGAAAATGTCACCATTTTTTACTGTGTACCAACTAAGTTAATGCTACTTCCAATGCGATCATATGAGAAAAATAAACATTCCCGATTGCTGTGGTGACATCTCCCTCTGAGGGTCTCCCGATTTTTCGGATTTGACTACTCTCCTGAAAATCAACAGCATCTAAACTGCAAACGACATATCCAAAGAAACCTGGTCATTCCGCAAAAAAAAAGTAAGTACACTACTACCTTTATATTCTTATTGTTCCTCAAAGAGACTGTGTGGGTTATTTATGTAATTTGCACACCAAAACAAATATTGATTTCTGAACCATTCTACCCACAAATCCCCATTTATTAAATAAAGAATAACATGCAGAATGGCTCACAAATCCCTGTGTTTTTGGAACAAAAATAACATACAGAAGCCTTAGAATGTTAGTATTAGAAAACAAATAGCTGTTTTAATTTTATACCATTACGTTGACTATTAATGCTTCTCCTCACCACTAGCTCACTTTCTACTCTCATCTGAAGCAAAGTGTAGTAATATACAAACAGCAAAATAGCCTTCCCAGCTCATTGTAACTACCCAATGCACATTCAGACACCACCACAAACAGCTTCCCCAACAAACTCATGCACACATGCACATAGCACACACACATTGTACAATAGACCAAACCATGCCTTCTTTTTTTTCAACAGACCCCAAAGAATGCCTACCAAAAAGCAAGTCTGTAGAAAGGAACGCAGAAATAGAGCAAATGAAATAAAAGTGTCCAAACTAAGCATCCATCTGTAGCAGAGTTTTTAGAGAACGTTGGAACAAAACAGCTAATACAGTCGTTTAGCAAAACAAAGGAAGCTTCATCTACCGAAACTTTGGCTCCTCCATCATAATGTGGCACGAAACAGAAAACGCTAAAAAAAAATTGTCTACCAGTACTGCTAACAATGCTCCTATTAATCCTGATATAGTAACAAGAACCCATATTAAAAAAAGTATTTTAGCAAAAATGTTTCACTATAGAGTCCTTCAGAATCTAATAAGAAGAGGACCGAAATCATCCTCAGCCCTTAAAACATACCGTAGAAAATTAATCCTACAAGCTCTCGTGGACAGTTCTCAAAAGGAAGATATTTACTTTAGTGTTAAATAGGATGAAACCACTAACAAAACTAAGTTCTAAACTACAAAAGAAACTTATCAATAAATGCAATGTCAACACAAATAACTTCTTAAATATTTGTGGAGGTGAATGGAGTCACACAACAACCACAGAACCATATTTTAATGAAGAAGCATACAAATAAAATCAAACAAACACAATTGCCATCCATAGCAGTGGACGAGGGTATGAAAAAATCAATAATACCATCATGGAGCAAGAAACACTGCTTTCAAAAGTATCCCCTGAAAACTCAGAATTACCTCTCCATTCGACTGAACCAGACCGTCCAGTATACACATGGCCGTGCACGTCAATGTGTGACATTCCTAACAAATCTTTCAAGTCTTTACGTCAGTTCTTCAATCAGTATGTGAAAGGTAAAGACAAAATCAAAATGAAAGTGCTGTAAAATATGGATATCTGTCCAGTGCGCAAATTCACAGGACTGCAAGGACATTCATTAGCCTACATTTCAGGACCTATTTGCAAAAGCACCTTCCATGATATCAAAAGGATATCAATACATCATTCAAATTTAAGAAATCTAGTGTATAAACTGTACTGTGCTAAAAGTCCAGCTTTAGAATTAGCCAATTTAAATAACACTCTTCTACATGGTACACCCAAATACCTATAAGAAGAAATCAACCGTATCCAGAGAAAATAATTTGGAAGTGAAAGCCACTTACAAAATGCAATAGTTTTAGAACAGACTAGCAACAATTCTGCACATAGCAATATTCTATTACACACATACAAAAAAGAAATACTAAAATTTAAAAGTGCATCGGCTGAAGTACCAAACCATGTGTGTGTGTGTTGCCTCAAAACGCAAAAGGAACAAAAAACTATAGAAATAACAAATAAGTGAACCCCTAATATGTTGCAGTTACTGCACCACAAAACTGGACAACAACCAAACTCCTTCACGTGCTATTACAAATAATTTGGAATTATTCCCACTACCAAAACCCCTGCAACAACTCAATTTGTATGAGAGCATCATAATTCAAACAGTTCAACCATTTCAAGCAATAATACGCCTTCAACCAAAAACAGCAAAATTTCCTCCCTCTGAATTGGTGAAAGGCATGTGTGGCAAAGTAGTTTATTTGCCATTAGATCTGACAGAAAATGTACACACTCTAGGAGTGCAACATCCAATAGAGCATTCTTTAATTGTCTTAGTAAATGTTGTACCAACAAAAGACAAAAAAATGTGGCAACAACTGGTGGACTTACATAAAGTTAAACAAGACTTGGAATATCTGAAAGACAATAACGAATACTACAAAGAAATAAATATTCAAGAAAGATTAAGGGAAACAACTGAAATAATTCAAGAGTCATCAGAAACTGGTCAATTTGAACTTCTGGATCCTGCTGCATTATCCACTCGTTTGGACCATTACACAATTCATCCATTGCATTCCAATGAAAGCATAGATGATGCACTAGAAACTTACCAAATGCGACGAACCAAAGGGTCACCAATGAGCATATGGGAAAAAAGTATAGAAGCACATGCTTTTCCACTGCTATTTCCTACTGGCAAAGGTGGAAGATACGATGATAGACCCACTCAGATTACGGCATCAGAATACCGCTCATTACGAATATATTCTCAAGATCCCAGATTTAGACTTCTGATTTTTCACTGACAAACCACACTACTTCTTACTGTCTCCCGCATAACCTATATATACGTAACAACCCTCCCAATTTAGGTGCAAAGCTCGATTTTCCATTAGAAAATGTCACAATTTTTTACTGTGTACCACCTAAATTAATGCTACTTCCAATGCGATCATATGAGAAAAATAAACATTCCCGATTGCTGTGGTGACATCTCCCTCTGAGGGTCTCCCGATTTTTCGGATTTGACTACTCTCCTGAAAATCAACAGCATCTAAACTGCAAACGACATATCCAAAGAAACCTGGTCATTCCGCAAAAAAAAAGTAAGTACACTACTACCTTTATATTCTTACTGTTCCTCAAAGAGACTGTGTGGGTTATTTATGTAATTTGCACACCAAAACAAACATTGATTTCTGAACCATTCTACCCACAAATCCCCATTTATTAAATAAAGAATAACAGTCAGAATGGCTCACAAATCCTTGTGTTTTTGGAACAAAAATAACATACAGAAGCCTTAGAATGTTAGTACTAGAAAACAAATAGCTGTTTTAATTTTATACCATTACGTTGACTATTAATGCTTCTCCTCACCACTAGCTCACTTTCTACTCTCATCTGAGGCAAAGTGTAGTAATATACAAACAGAAAAATAGCCTTCCCAGCTCATTGTAACTACCCAATGCACATTCAGACACCACCACAAACAGCTTCCCCAACAAACTCATGCACACATGCACATAGCACACACACATTGTACAATAGACCAAACCATGTCTTCTTTTTTTTCCACAGAGCCCAAAGAATGCCTACCAAAAAGCAAGTCTGTAGAAAGGAACGCAGAAATAGAGCAAATGAAAAAAAAGTGTTCAAACTAAGCATCCATCTGTAGCAGAGTTTTTAGAGAACGCTGGAACAAAAAAGCTAATACAGTCGTTTAGCAAAACAAAGGAAGCTTCATCTACCGAAACTTTGGCTCCTCCATCATAATGTGGCACAAAACAGAAAACGCTAAAAAAAAATTGTCTACCAGTACTGCTAACAATGCTCCTATTAATCCTGATATAGTAACAAGAACCCATATTAAAAAAAGTATTTTAGCAAAAATGTTTCACTACAGAGTCCTTCAGAATCTAATAAGAAGAGGACCGAAATCATCCTCAGCCCTTAAAACCTACCGTAGAAAATTAATCCTACAAGCTCTCGTGGACAGTTCTCAAAAGGAAGATATTTATTTTAGTGTTAAATAGGATGAAACCACTAACAAAACTAAGTACTAAACTACAAAAGAAACTTATCAATAAACGCAATGTCAACACAAATAACTTCTTAAATATTTGTGGAGGTGAATGGAGTCACACAACAACCACAGAACCATATTTTAATGAAGAAGCATACAAATAAAATCAAACAAACACAATTGCCATCCATATAGGTGGACGAGGGTATGAAAAAATCAATAATACCATCATGGAGTAAGAAACACTGCTTTCAAAAGTATCCCCTGAAAACTCAGAATTACGTCTCCATTCGACTGAACCAGACCGTCCAGTATACACATGGCCATGCACGTCAATGTGTGACATTCCTAACAAATCTTTCAAGTCTTTACGTCAGTTCTTCAATCAGTATGTGAAAGGTAAAGACAAAATCAAAATGAAAGTGCTGCAAAATATGGATATCTGTCCAGTGCGCAAATTCACAGGACTGCAAGGACATTCATTAGCCTACATTTCAGGTCCTATTTGCAAAAGCACCTTCCATGATATCAAAAGGATATCAATACATCATTCAAATTTAAGAAATCTAGTGTATAAACTGTACTATGCTAAAAGTCCAGCTTTAGAATTAGCCAATTTAAATAACACTCTTCTACATGGTACACCCAAATACCAATAAGAAGAAATCAACCGTATCCAGAGAAAATAATTTGGAAGTGAAAGCCACTTACAAAATGCAATAGTTTTAGAACAGACTAGCAACAATTCTGCACATAGCAATCTTCTATTACACACATACAAAAAAGAAATACTAAAATTTAAAAGTGCATCGGCTGAAGTACCAAACCATGTGTGTGTGTGTTGCTTCAAAACGCAAAAGGAACAAAAAACTATAGAAATAACAAATAAGTGAACCCCTAATATGTTGCAGTTACTGCACCACAAAACTGGACAACAACCAAACTCCTTCACGTGCTATCACAAATAATTTGGAATTATTCCCACTACCAAAACCCCTGCAACAACTCAATTTGTATGAGAGCATCATAATTCAAACAGTTCACCCATTTCAAGCAATAATACGCCTTCAACCAAAAACAGCAAAATTACCTCCCTCTGAATTGGTGAAAGGCATTTGTGGCAAAGTAGTTTATTTGGCATTAGATCTGACAGAAAATGTACACACTCTAGGAGTGCAACATCCAATAGAGCATTCTTTAATTGTCTTAGTAAATGTTGTACCAACAAAAGACAGAAAAATGTGGCAACAACTGGTGGACTTACATAAAGTTAAACAAGACTTGGAATATCTGAAAGACAATAACGAATACTACAAAGAAATACATATTCAAGAAAGATTAAGGGAAACAACTGAAATAATTCAAGAGTCATCAGAAACTGGTCAATTAGAACTTCTGGATCCTGCAGCGGTATCCACTCGTTTGGACCATTACACAATTCATCCATTGCATTCCAATGAAAGCATAGATGATGCATTAGAAACTTACCAAATGCGACGAACCAAAGGGTCACCAATGAGCATATTGGAAAAAAGTATAGAAGCACATGCTTTTCCACTGCTATTTCCTACTGGCAAAGGTGGAAGATACGATGATAGACCCACTCAGATTACGGCATCAGAATACCGCTCATTACGAATATATTCTCAAGATCCCAGATTTAGACTTCTGATTTTTCACTGACAAACCACACTACTTCTTACTGTCTCCCGCATAACCTATATATACGTAACAACCCTCCCAATTTAGGTGCAAAACTCGATTTTCCATTAGAAAATGTCACAATTTTTTACTGTGTACCACCTAAGTTAATTCTACTTCCAATGCGATCATATGAGAAAAATAAACATTCCCGATTGCTGTGGTGACCTCTCCCTCTGAGGGTCTCCCGATTTTTCGGATTTGACTACTCTCCTGAAAATCAACAGGATCTAAACTGCAAACGACATATCCAAAGAAACCTGGTCATTCCGCAAAAAAAAAGTAAGTACACTACTACCTTTATATTCTTACTGTTCCTCAAAGAGACTGTGTGGGTTATTTATGTAATTTGCACACCAAAACAAACATTGATTTCTGAACCATTCTACCCACAAATCCCCATTTATTAAATAAAGAATAACAGGCAGAATGGCTCACAAATCCCTGTGTTTTTGGAACAAAAATAACATACAGAAGCCTTAGAATGTTAGTACTAGAAAACAAATAGCTGTTTTAATTTTATACCATTACGTTGACTATTAATGCTTCTCCTCACCACTAGCTCACTTTCTACTCTCATCTGAAGCAAAGTGTAGTAATATACAAACAGAAAAATAGCCTTCCCAGCTCATTGAAACTACCCAATGCACATTCAGACACCACCACAAACAGCTCCCCCAACAAACTCATGCACACATGCACACAGCACACACACATTGTACAATAGACCAAACCATGCCTTCTTTTTTTCCAACAGACCCCAAAGAATGCCTACCAAAAAGCAAGTCTGTAGAAAGGAACGCAGAAATAAAGCAAATGAAAAAAAAGTGTCCAAACTAAGCATCCATCTGTAGCAGAGTTTTTAGAGAACGTTGGAACAAAACAGCTAATACAGTCGTTTAGCAAAACAAAGGAAGCTTCATCTACCGAAACTTTGGCTCCTCCATCATAATGTGGCACGAAACAGAAAACGCTAAAAAAAATTGTCTACCAGTACTGATAACAATGCTCCTATTAATCCTGATATAGTAACAAGAACCCATATTAAAAAAAAGTATTTTAGCAAAAATGTTTCACTACAGAGTCCTTCAGAATCTAATAAGAAGAGGACCGAAATCATCCTCAGCCCTTAAAACCTACCGTAGAAAATTAATCCTACAAGCTCTCGTGGACAGTTCTCAAAAGGAAGATATTTATTTTAGTGTTAAATAGGATGAAACCACTAACAAAACTAAGTACTAAACTACAAAAGAAACTTATCAATAAACGTAATGTCAATACAAATAACTTCTTAAATATTTGTGGAGGTGAATGGAGTCACACAACAAACACAGAACCATATTTTAATGACGAAGCATACAAATAAAATCAAACAAACACAATTGCCATCCATAGCAGTGGACGAGGGTATGAAAAAATCAATAATACCATCATGGAGCAAGAAACACTGCTTTCAAAAGTATCCCCTGAAAACTCAGAATTACCTCTCCATTCGACTGAACCAGACCGTCCAGTATACACATGGCCGTGCACGTCAATGTGTGACATTCCTAACAAATCTTTCAAGTCTTTACGTCAGTTCTTCAATCAGTATGTGAAAGGTAAAGACAAAATCAAAATGAAGGTCCTGCAAAATATGGATATCTGTCCAGTGCGCAAATTCACAGGACTGCAAGGACATTCATTAGCCTACATTTCAGGACCTATTTGCAAAAGCACCTTCCATGATATCAAAAGGATATCAATACATCATTCAAATTTAAGAAATCTAGTGTATAAACTGTACTGTGCTAAAAGTCCAGCTTTAGAATTAGCCAATTTAAATAACACTCTTCTACATGGTACACCCAAATACCTATAAGAAGAAATCAACCGTATCCAGAGAAAATAATTTGGAAGTGAAAGCCACTTACAAAATGCAATAGTTTTAGAACAGACTAGCAACAATTCTGCACATAGCAATATTCTATTACACACATACAAAAAAGAAATACTAAAATTTAAAAGTGCATCGGCTGAAGTACCAAACCATGTGTGTGTGTGTTGCCTCAAAACGCAAAAGAAACAAAAAACTATAGAAATAACAAATAAGTGATCCCCTAATATGTTGCAGTTACTGCACCACAAAACTGGACAACAACCAAACTCCTTCACGTGCTATCACAAATAATTTGGAATTATTCCCACTACCAAAACCCCTGCAACAACTCAATTTGTATGAGAGCATCATAATTCAAACAGTTCACCCATTTCAAGCAATAATACGCCTTCAACCAAAAACAGCAAAATTACCTCCCTCTGAATTGGTGAAAGGCATTTGTGGCAAAGTAGTTTATTTGCCATTAGATCTGACAGAAAATGTACACACTCTAGGAGTGCAACATCCAATAGAGCATTCTTTAATTGTCTTAGAAAATGTTGTACCAACAAAAGACAAAAAAATGTGGCAACAACTGGTGGACTTACATAAAGTTAAACAAGACTTGGAATATCTGAAAGACAATAACGAATACTACAAAGAAATAAATATTCAAGAAAGATTAAGGGAAACAACTGAAATAATTCAAGAGTCATCAGAAACTGGTCAATTAGAACTTCTGGATCCTGCAGCGGTATCCACTCGTTTGGACCATTACACAATTCATCCATTGCATTCCAATGAAAGCATAGATGATGCACTAGAAACTTACCAAATGCGACGAACCAAAGGGTCACCAATGAGCATATGGGAAAAAAGTATAGAAGCACATGCTTTTCCACGGCTATTTCCTACTGGCAAAGGCGGAAGATACGATGATAGACCCACTCAGATTACGGCATCAGAATACCGCTCATTACGAATATATTCTCAAGATCCCAGATTTAGACTTCTGATTTTTCACTGACAAACCACACTACTTCTTACTGTCTCCCGCATAACCTATATATACATAACAACCCTCCCAATTTAGGTGCAAAACTCGATTTTCCATTAGAAAATGTCACAATTTTTTACTGTGTACCACCTAAGTTAATGCTACTTACAATGCGATCATATGAGAAAAATAAACATTCCCGATTGCTGTGGTGACATCTCCCTCTGAGGGTCTCCCGATTTTTCGGATTTGACTACTCTCCTGAAAATCAACAGGATCTAAACTGCAAACGACATATCCAAAGAAACCTGGTCATTCCGCAAAAAAAAAGTAAGTACACTACTACCTTTATATTCTTACTGTTCCTCAAAGAGACTGTATGGGTTATTTATGTAATTTGCACACCAAAACAAACATTGATTTCTGAACCATTCTACCCACAAATCCCCATTTATTAAATAAAGAATAACAGGCAGAATGGCTCACAAATCCCTGTGTTTTTGGAACAAAAATAACACACAGAAGCCTTAGAATGTTAGTACTAGAAAACAAATAGCTGTTTTAATTTTATACCATTACGTTGACTATTAATGCTTCTCCTCACCACTAGCTCACTTTCTTTTCTCATCTGAAGCAAAGTGTACTAATATACAAACAGAAAAATAGCCTTCCCAGCTCATTGTAACTACCCAATGCACATTCAGACACCACCACAAACAGCTCCCCCAACAAACTCATGCACACATGCACACAGCACACACACATTGTACAATAGACCAAACCATGCCTTCTTTTTTTTCAACAGACCCCAAAGAATGCCTACCAAAAAGCAAGTCTGTAGAAAGGAGCGCAGAAATAGAGCAAATGAAAAAAAAGTGTCCAAACTAAGCATCCATCTGTAGCAGAGTTTTTAGAGAACGTTGGAACAAAACAGCTAATACAGTCGTTTAGCAAAACAAAGGAAGCTTCATCTACCGAAACTTTGGCTCCTCCATCATAATGTGGCACGAAACAGAAAACGCTAAAAAAAATTGTCTACCAGTACTGCTAACAATGCTCCTATTAATCCTGATATAGTAACAAGAACCCATATTAAAAAAAGTATTTTAGCAAAAATGTTTCACTACAGAGTCCTTCAGAATCTAATAAGAAGAGGACCGAAATCATCCTCAGCCCTTAAAACCTACCGTAGAAAATTAATCCTACAAGCTCTCGTGGACAGTTCTCAAAAGGAAGATATTTATTTTAGTGTTAAATAGGATGAAACCACTAACAAAACTAAGTACTTAATTACAAAAGAAACTTATCAATAAATGTAATGTCAATACAAATAACTTCTTAAATATTTGTGGAGGTGAATGGAGTCACACAACAACCACAGAACCATATTTTAATGAAGAAGCATACAAATAAAATCAAACAAACACAATTGCCATCCATAGCAGTGGACGAGGGTATGAAAAAATCAATAATACCATCATGGAGCAAGAAACACTGCTTTCAAAAGTATCCCCTGAAAACTCAGAATTACCTCTCCATTCGACTGGACCAGACCGTCCAGTATACACATGGCCGTGCACGTCAATGTGTGACATTCCTAACAAATCTTTCAAGTCTTTACGTCAGTTCTTCAATCAGTATGTGAAAGGTAAAGACAAAATCAAAATGAAAGTGCTGCAAAATATGGATATCTGTCCAGTGCGCAAATTCACAGGACTGCAAGGACATTCATTAGCCTACATTTCAGGACCTATTTGCAAAAGCACCTTCCATGATATCAAAAGGATATCAATACATCATTCAAATTTAAGAAATCTAGTGTATAAACTGTACTGTGCTAAAAGTCCAGCTTTAGAATTAGCCAATTTAAATAACACTCTTCTACATGGTACACCCAAATACCTATAAAAAGAAATCAACCGTATCCAGAGAAAATAATTTGGAAGTGAAATCCACTTACAAAATGCAATAGTTTTAGAACAGACTAGCAACAATTCTGCACATAGCAATATTCTATTACACACATACAAAAAAGAAATACTAAAATTTAAAAGTGCATCGGCTGAAGTACCAAACCATGTGTGTGTGTGTTGCCTCAAAACGCAAAAGAAACAAAAAGCTATAGAAATAACAAATAAGTGAACCCCTAATATGTTGCAGTTACTGCACCACAAAACTGGACAACAACCAAACTCCTTCACGTGCTATCACAAATAATTTGGAATTATTCCCACTACCAAAACCCCTGCAACAACTCAATTTGTATGAGAGCATCATAATTCAAACAGTTCACCCATTTCAAGCAATAATACGCCTTCAACCAAAAACAGCAAAATTACCTCCCTCTGAATTGGTGAAAGGCATTTGTGGCAAAGCAGTTTATTTGCCATTAGATCTGACAGAAAATGTACACACTCTAGGAGTGCAACATCCAATAGAGCATTCTTTAATTGTCTTAGTAAATGTTGTACCAACAAAAGACAAAAAAATGTGGCAACAACTGGTGGACTTACATAAAGTTAAACAAGACTTGGAATATCTGAAAGACAATAACGAATACTACAAAGAAATAAATATTCAAGAAAGATTAAGGGAAACAACTGAAATAATTCAAGAGTCATCAGAAACTGGTCAATTTTAACTTCTGGATCCTGCTGCAGTATCCACTCGTTTGGACCATTACACAATTCATCCATTGCATTCCAATGAAAGCATAGATGATGCACTAGAAACTTACCAAATGCGACGAACCAAAGGGTCACCAATGAGCATATGGGAAAAAAGTATAGAAGCACATGCTTTTCCACTGCTATTTCCGACTGGCAAAGGTGGAAGATACGATGATAGACCCACTCAGATTATGGTATCAGAATACCGCTCATTACAAATATATTCTCAAGATCCCAGATTTAGACAAAATGTGGAATGCATATTCGACCTACTCTTTGAAAGTGAACTAGCAACCCTATGTTACAGAGTTGCACACATTTTGAAATCTGGAACTCACTTTCAAAATATGTCAGCTACACAATTAATACAAAAAGTACAAGAAAAAGATGAGGTTTTACAATCAAGTATAACAAATCTGTTTGCAAACATGCGTGGTACAAAAGAATACTTGTTCTGATGGCACGAAGACGTATGTTGTATGATCAGAAACCTTGGTCCACTGACTTGGTTTGGTACACTAAGTTGTGCAGAGTATGCATGGGAAGATTTACATGAGTTCCTACGCACATCAAACAACAATAAAACCAACATAGATATACTAACACCTGGAGAACTTTGCTCTCTAAATCCAGTTAATGTGTCAAGATATTTCCATCATCATTTCATTGCTATGCTACACTTTATTTGTAATAAAACATTTCCTCCCCTCGGAGAAGTGCAACACTTCTTTTGGAGAAAAGAAGACCAAGCGAGAGGAGCACCACATTTCACATTCGCTTTTATGGATCAAAGGTGCACCTACATTTGGTCACGACAGTGATGCCACTGTTTTGCAGTTTATCCAAAAATATGTCACTTGTGAAATCCCTTCACAACGGACACAGAGTGACCAGCATGGACAGATTTTACAATTTCAAAGACATAAATGTGGCAAATATTGCCATCGCAAATGCAAAAGCAAAGGGAAATACTACACCAAATGCCGCTTTGGTTTCCCTAGACCAGTTACAGAAACAGGTGAAGTGAACAACTTCATGTCTTCAGTTCGACATAGTGTTAAAGGTAAAACACCTAAGAACACTTATTACATAAAAAGAACAGAAGAATCAAAATATATCAATGATTACAATGCAATTGTTGCCCTCTTATGGAATGCAAACATAGATGTGCAGTACATTGCAGATAATTCCACTCCAGTTGCACGATATGTTACAGTGTACTTAACAAAAGCAGAAAAAACAGAGCTTCAAGACCTCTGGAATGACCTATCATCAGACAAAACACTATCTCAGAAATTGTACAGCATAGGCATAAAAATGCTCTCTCATAGAGAATGTGGCACTTATGAAGTGGCAGATTGTTTAACCGGTACTGCTTTGTATGGAAAATCAGACAACATATTATGGCTAAGTCTTGGTCCTGCTAAATCTAGAAAAATAGTTCTGAAATCATATGAGGACATAGAAAAAATTGCCAGAAATGATCCCAACAGCCAAGACATTTTAAAAAACAATTTACTGGACACAAACTATCTGAACAGGAGTACCACTTTGGAAACCATGTGTCTATACCACATATCTCAAAATGTTGCATATAAAAATAATATAAAACCCGATGAAAGCAAAGGTAGATATAGAGTGACAGATTGTGAAGGCAGTTTAGTGAAACTTACCAAACGAAGCTTAATTAATCATGTCAAATTGTCATTAAAAACTCCTCAACAGAAAGAACTATATTACATGTGGCTGCTACAGCTTTTTAAACCATGGAGAAAAGAGAAAGAGATACTAGATAACTATGACTCCTACGAAGATGCTTTCAAAGCAAATGAAAGCGAATATCACCGATGTGAACTTTACGCAGTACAAAACAATGTTGCACAATGAACAGCAACATGAAGAAGAACTTCAGGCCCAACTAGAAAAGGACACTTCCGACAGTAGTCAACCTTCTGTAACAGGAAGCCAAGAACCACTAGGACAGCCACTAATAGCAAATGAGGCAGAATTAGCTATGACAGAAGTGGAAAACACCATGTATCACTGTGAACAAGATATAGAAGACTTTGAAAGGGGCCCCTAGGGGAACCTAACATCCATGGAAACAAGGCGAGTCACCACACACGATAGATACGCCAGACACGAGGTTGTATTCCCAAAGCTAGGGTTTATTGCAAAGCAAAAGTCTCAGTTGGCCAACTCGTCTCATGCCCCGCGACATGTATCTCTAGACCTCGAGGGACGCAAGCGAGCGAATTACGTACATCAGTTACATATATACAAAATGCATATTAAACAATCAGTTATTACATGTTTAACACCCCCTTTTTATTGGGTTTCTTTGAACTTGGTGTGATGATGGACATCTCCGACAACTATGACACCTTCAAACATCTAGTAACGATTTGCAATTTGTGAGTGCGGAGGCATCTTTCAGTAGTTGAATAGAACACAGCGCTTCTGTTCTTGGAAGCGAGCTACATACAGGGGGAAGAGTTGCATTCCAGACCTTTCTATCTATTAGGTGCTATTTGTGTCCTGGGAGCTGACACGCTCTAGCGGGGCTCAGTAAAGGGGGGCCATAAGAAAAGCATAATTCAAGCCTTTAGCTGTATTTTTCTAATATATTCTACCATATAACGAGTCTGGCTGGCAGCTGTGAAATGATTAAATGCCCTGCAGCTCTGTTTCAAGGCTACATTCGGGAGGGAGCCGGGCATTCTTCCTGGCGCTGCCTATGTTGTGTTTCAACAAACTCTTGTTATCCTCACGGCCCTGCGGCCTTGTCCTTTTTACGTGCAGAAAACAATGTTTTACAGTCGAGCAGTGTAAGCAGACAATATACTGCGAAGCAATAGGAACAGAAAGCAATGAGCAATGGTTAGAAAACAAAATGGCGATTCTTGTTACATCAAAATGGCCGTTCATTGGCAAACTTGAAAACCTATATTCTGTCATATCGTGCATGAGACAGTTGGCCCACGGCCACCAAAATACGTTTGTGGTCACAAAGTAGAGGTATCCATTTTTCTAGACTGACAAACCACCCTTTGGCCGTATGCCAAACGTCTCATCTATTTATTGAAACCTCCTCTAGTGATGATGAGTCTGAAGTACTTATGTCTGAGTTTTTCATGCTTTCGTAAACATCATCATCTTCATCAATATCTATAGCCATCAACTCTTTTACAGTTTTCATCTCATTTGGGTTTTGGTCAGCTCGACCATGAAGTTGTTTTTTCTTCATCATCATATGCATACATCCTTCCGTACATCCCTCAGTTACCTCAGCGCAAACTATTGGTAGGCAATGTATGCAACAACAGCACATTAGGAATATTCCGAACACCACTACTAATATTGAAATCAACTTCCATGCCAAAGAATGTAGTATTCCCCAAGACCAAGATCCTATTCCCCAGCCCCCTTCTTCAGTAGGCAGTTCAGAGCTTAGGACATGCATTTTCTTTATCTCTTCAAAGATCGTAGGGGAATAGTCATCGACATAAACGCAACACGCTGATCCCACTATTTTGCAAATTCCCCCACGATCAACCAGGATCACATCGAGAGCTATTCTATTTTGCTGCGTCATTAACCTGATTCCTCTTTCTTCCAACGCCATGTTAAATAGTATATCTGTTGTGTGTTTATGGTATTTTTTAGAATTCTGGACAGCTGCCATATATTATAGGAGTTCACTATCTGCCCTAAGAATGGAATGAATGATTTTGCTACATCAGTTGCTATCAAAACACCCCCGTCAGTCCTTTAGACTCTAGTTCTGGATAGTCTGGCCATGTCTGCTCTTTCTAAGAGGAATACTCCTGGGAACAGTAGACCTAGGTAACATGCACCTCCCCAGTTTCTGGGCAACCAAGGATATGCTTTCTCTCCACATATAAAATAAACTGGATCACCTACATATACTGGTTCTATTTCCCATTTTAATACCACTGTATTCATGCATCCAGTATATGTTCCGACTGAAAAAGAGCCTTTCTTTTTTAGACAAAAAGGGACAGTTCTTGGGCTATAATTCACCATGTAAGATGGTGGAATTGCATCTTTGTCCCCTTCTGTTCTTACACAAAACGTCATTACAGATGTCTTTTCTGGTGGGGACAATCTATCTCGTCTATTTTGTCGTGTTATCTTTCGTGTACTTTTCCTCGTGGGCTCTGGGGCTATTACTTGTGCTTTATGGAAAATGGAGCAACCCACAGGCTTCATTATTATCTCCTCAAACTCATTCATGTTGGTTCTGTCTAATTGTCCCGTACTACTCTCATTCCATTTCCCATAAAACATTGCACCTAAAGATGCACTTCATACAGAACTTAATGGTAATGGCTGTACATACCACCCTATTCCTTTCCCAGCATGCTGTGGTAAATGGGCACATACCCAGCAATTTGTTTTCTTCAGAATTGCATGTGTCATGTTCATGATTAATAACAACAAATTATTACCAAAACCTTCCCTGTGTCTTTCTTCCATTGGGGGCAGAGTGTAGGTAATCACCTGAACCGGGCTTTCAGTAGGGGATATATTAATTATTGGTAAAAACATTTCTAATGGGTGTATCGCTTCCACATACCATAATATTAGGGCTGTCGATATTGGTGCTACCACGCTCATAAAGCACATTATTATTGTCAGTGCCAGCATACAATTCGTTTTACCATGCGTTTTCCTTTAGCTTACAGTCTTTATAATTGACTCATTCTCAGCAGTGGTGGTGCAGAAGGAGGCTGGAACCGGTCCCGGCATGTTTCTCGTCGTCCTTCTTCTTCCTTATCACAGTTCATCGTGGATATCTCTCTTCGTCGCGCTTGCTCTGATGTCAATAAGTTCAACGGAATTGTCACAGTTCAGTTCTGCCAATCCTTAATAGCCTGGATTTGTTTATTCGCTTTTAGGCAAGATCACTTGTCCTTTCTCATACTGCTCAGAGGACCTTTGATCAGTTATCTTATTGCCTTAGTACCATGTGCGCCCAGCTTGTCCGCTCTGGTTCCTGACACATGTACTTTTATGAGCGCACCGAGGAGCCGCGAGTCTTGAATTGTCCGACTTGCACAATTCTCACGCTTCTCTGCTCTACACCTCTAGTTCCTTCTCCGTCCATGAGCTGAACCAGAGGTTGAGTTGACATAAACACCAAAAAAGAACTGCGGATCACTTTGTCTTTCGAGGCCGCAAATTGTATCGCCTTACTCCTGGTATCGTGTGATCCGTGAACAGTGCCGGTGCACTTCCAGATACAGGCTCAAAGTCAGCCTGTGGCGCTACTGCAGGTGCTGGTGTGCACCGCGCCAATGATGCAGATCTTGGCATGCTGGCAAGTGCTGGTGGGCGCCAAAGGGGTGCACGATTTGTTTCTGCTGGTATTTGCAAGGCCGATTTCGTGTCGGCCAGCAGTGATGTCGATTATGCTGGGCAACGTTGGGGCACTCTTTGCCCTTCCCCCTCTTTGGCAATAGTCTCAGGCTTTGTTTCGAGTTTCACTTCTCGTTTTGGCAGATTTGGTGGCTGCTTACTGGCAACAGTTTCTTCTGTTTCTGGGAACGCTGTCTCTTTTCGGTCATCTAGGTCAGGCAAGTCTTTCAGTGAAGTTGGAATCTTCTTGGCATGGGTGGCATGGATCCACGACTTCCTTCCATCCACCCGTATTGCTGTCTGCGTTGCCAAGAGTACTTGAGAGGGCCCACGCCACCTGGGTGCTAACGATGACTTTCTTTCAAATTTTTTTAGCAGCACCCAGTCTCCTGGCTCCAGCGCGTGCCCCGGACCGGTGTATCTCACTGGTAATGCATCCTGCACCTGCTGATGAATCAAACGCAATTTCTGCATTAAAAGGCCACAATAAGTACTAAGCACAGGATGTTCTACCTCACTAAGTCGTTTTGGCTGTGGTGCGCACCATACATTTGCCAGCCTCCCCATTACAATCTCGTACGGGGAGAGCCCAGTTTTAGCCTGTACAGATGTACGCATGCATAATAGTGCTATTGGTAATGCATCCACCCAACTCAACTTGCTTCCCGCACAAATCTTGCTAATCTTTAATTTGAGAATCCCATTGTGCCTTTCCACAAGACCGGCAGAACTCGGATGCCTTGAACTATGGAATCTCTTATCAATCTGAAGACCAGCACATATCTGTAATACCACTGCGCCCACAAAATGTTGTCCATTATCGGACCATAGGACACGGGGCAAGCCAAATCTGGAAAAATATTCCTTAAGCATTACTTTTGCCGTGCTCATTGCTGTGCAGTCCTTCAAGTCCCACTTACTGAATGCACAGATCACCACTAAGACGTATTTTAAGTTTTGGCATCTCTCCATCTCTATGAAATCAAAATGGATCACCTCAAATGGCATAGAGGGCGGGCCAAAACTGCCTAATGGAGTCACTGTTCCCTTTCCTACATTGTGTTGCAAACACGTGATACAGTTCTGCACCACCCTCTCTGCATTCTTTTTTATGTTTACATTCTGTCATACTGTAGAAAGGTGCTGTATTATCTTTTTCGCACAGATGTGAGTAGGGCTGTGGGCCATTGCGACCATTGCAGTCACATACAAATTTGGCAACATCCAGTTTCTAGTTCCCTTGTCCACCCAACAACCTTCCAGATCTAACTCAGCAGAGCCCTCTGCCCAAGCCTGTATTTCATCGGCCGTAGCTTCACCCTGCATTTCTTTGACAGTGGCAACTCCATTTTCTATCACACAGGGTACTTCCTCAGTCTGAACCGTCATCATTTTGTTATTTAAATCAGTGGCAGTTTGTTTCGCAAGTCTGTCTGCAAACGCATTTCCCTCTCCTACTTTGCATGTTACCTTTTTGTGTGCCTCGCACTATTGCTAGGCGTTTTGGAAGCGTGAGTGCAGACAGCAATCGTACAATCAAAGGGCCATGTTGAATTCTGGCGCCATGTGATGTCAAAAACCCTCTCTCAGCCCAGAGTTGACCAAAGTTATGAACCACCCCAAAAGCATACTGGCTATCAGTATATATATATTCACATTCAAATTTTCAGAAATCTCGCAGGCTCTGGTTAATCCTATTATCTCTGTGGCTTGTGCCGAATTGTAGGGAATTCTTTTGCTTTCTACAATGCTCTCTAGGGTAGTGATAGCTAATGCAGCAGTTGTCGTGCCATCTGGTAATTTAAAACATGAGCAGTCACAAAATAACTCTCCATCTGGCTCTTTCTGTGGGGTATCACTTAAATCAACTCTCCCCTTGGTTTCTTCCTCATTGACCACTAAGCAATCGTGGGGGGGGTGATTCATCCTCCCCAATTTCTTTTATGGGTAGTGGCATTAATTCTGCAGGATTCAAAGCGCTACACTTCATAATTTGGATATGGGGCGCGAACAAGATAATCTCATATCTTGTCAATCTAGCAGAGGTGAGGTGTTGCGTCTGTGTCCTATTTAATAATACAACGTCTATGGCATGTGGCACCATCAGAATTAAAGTGTGGCCCAATATCATCCCTTCCGTTTGTTTCAATGACTCAGCAGCCGCCGTGACAGATCGCAAACATCGTGGTAGTGCGCACGCTACAGGGTCCAGCGCAGAAGAAAAATAGCCGCATGGCCTATTTCTTCCACCTTGTTCCTGTGTCAAAACCGCCAATGCACTTCACTTTCACACACAAACAGTCTAAAAATCTTCTCATAATTCGGCGTACCCAAAACTGGAGCCGAGCATAATGCAGTTTTCAATTCATCAAATGCTTTCTGACATTCCTCATCCCACTGTAACGGCATAACCGCATCTTTTTTAGTCAAATTCACCATCGGTTTTACAATTAACGCAAAATTACCAATCCATTGTCGGCAACATGAAGCCAAGCCTATTAGGGCTCTGACTCCTTTTTGTGTCTTTGGAATAGGCATACAAGAAATACTTTCTATGCGTTCTGGTGTTAGCCTTCTCCCTTCTTTCAAAAGTAGGTAGCCTAAATAGGCCACCTCCTTTCGATTATATTGAAATTTCTTCAAACTAGCTTTATGGCCATGCGCCGTTAGGTGTGACAGTAGTAATACAGTGCTTTCTTTACAAATCTCCTCTGTGTCTGCAGCTAACAATAGATCGTCTATGTATTGCAAGAGTACACAACCCACTGGTAATTCTATCATGTCTAGCTGCTCTTTTAATGCTCTACTGTAAATACCTGGGCTCTCCGTGTAACCATGCGGAATCCGCGTAAATGTAAATGATTGTGCTCCTAATGTGAACGCGAACAAATATCTGCTGTCCCTGGAATGCTGAAGAACGTGTTTTTCAAATCCACTACACTAAAATATTCTGCTGAAACAGGTATCATTGTCAATATTGTAGTGACATCTGGCACTAGAGGAAATTGTGGATTTACTACCTTGTTTAATGTGCGCAAATCAATTATAAAACGGTATGGTACTTCATTGCCTCCTTTTTTATAAACTGGAAGAATCGGGCTGTTGCATGTACTGCCTGTAATTTCCTCGATTACCCCTAGTTTCACCAAATCTGTAACAATACTCTTCAATCCTTTCTCACCTTCAGACGAAATTCTGTATTGGGGAATACGCGGTAGGGTAACACCTTCTTTCAAAATTATCTTTACTGGCTCTATCTTTAAGCATCCTACATCATTGTCATGCATTGCCCATATACAGGTTGGCCCTTTACTTAGTTCCCCTGGTAAGGTTTCGAACATGAATTCTGACACAGGGGCATCATGTGGCCAAATCGTTAGGAACACTCCGTCTGCCGTGCAATGCATAACGGAACCTAATTTTTTCAACAAATGTAATCCCAACAAGTTCTCCCCACAATTTTCTGTTAAAAGGAAAGGACAATGTTCAGTAAATGGTCCTATTGTAACTGGGACTGGTTTGGACACTGGGTTTATGACTGGTGTACCTGCGAACCCAACGGAAACATTCTTTTGCCCTGACAGTGGTATATCCGGAACCAAGTGGTGGGCTATTTAACACTTCTGCGCTCCTTTATCTACAAGAAAGCAGTGCTCCTCATTCCCGACTCTCATTTCTACGTGGTTTCCTCTCTGATTCACAGGAATAGACACTGGTTCCGACCCCTGTCCTGGGCTGTCCGATTGGGGAAATAACACATCGTCCGATGTGTAATCATTGCTGTTACTGTAATACGTGTTTGGCTGTGTATCGAAAATGTTCCCACTCTTTCCTCTATTTCCCCCACTCTGGTTTCCATACTGTTGGTTTTGCTGTCCCTGACTCTGGTTTGGGGCATTTTGGTTTTGGCCTTGTTTTTGATTACCTCCGTTATTGTGATACTGCTGCATACTATTCCTAATTGGTCCATTTGCTCCTTGGTGTCCTCTCTGCTGTCTCCTCTGACCAGACCCATTTCTATTCTGCAGATGTGGACATTGCGCTCGCCAATGTCCTTCCTCCTTACAATACACACACTGATTTGGTCCCACTGTTCCCCCATGCATATTCCAATTACTCCTTCCTTGTGCGCTCCCTCATCCTTTACTACTTGCTGCAGTAGTACCCGTGTTTTCAGATTTACCTTATCCCTCTCTTCTTTCTCTTTTCCTGCAGTCACTCTGTGCTCATAATATTGGGCCATCTGTAATACTTCGCCCAACGTTTTTGCTTGCCATGCACTCTCTGATGTCATTATTAGCTCCTGGATTGGAAATTTAACCCCCTTACATATTTGTCAACAAATAACCTCTTTCCCGCTTCCGAACCCACATCCTGCCCACTGAAGTCTGTGAATACTTCTTCAAATCTGTTAAAATAATCTGTAGCTAACTCATCCTTGCCTTGTACACATGCAGTCAATTTGTCCCATTGAATTCTTTTCTCTGGGACAATTTCTTTTAATTTCTGCACTATACGTGCTGGTAATGCTACCAGGTTCAGTCCTGATGTTCCTCCAACCGCTTTATTCCTGTCCTCTATTGTCAAATCCGCCCATGTGGCGCCAAAGGCCGTTACGTCATCTACCTCCCTTATTTGTTTCCATATGTCTGCTGGCAGAATCACCGGAAATATTAGGTCTATGTCACCCATGGTAAGCACGGATGATTGCAGGCAGGACTCTACTTCCTTGTAAAACCCTGCAGGATTCTTTCTTATATCAGGAATCGTCTGCTTTATGTTGTTGACCTCCTGTCTGGAAAAGGGGACATGCACATATTGGGCGGTGTAATGGGCTGGTGTTACCTGCGCTGCTCCATTGCCCGCTGCGGGAACCTCTACTTTGGGCACAAATGTAGGTGGGACCTCTCTCATAGGAAATGCCCCACTTACTGTCCCTCCCCCTTCTCTCAAGTGTAACAATATTCCCAGATCCAGCGATAGGGCTGTTTCTCCTCTCCCTCGCTCTAAAGCACTTCTATATACTGCCATTATTTCGGGTGGGCTGGCCTTATCGTTTTTTCTATCTTTATCTAATAAATGTTCAGACATCGACTGTAGTGTTTTTCTTCTCATAGGCATGGAATATTCATCAAATATCTCATGTATCTCCATTGTGGGAATACTGGGATCCGACATCCATCTAAACACTTCTCGTATACATACTTTTAATTTGTCACCCCTCTGCACTGATGACCTTGAATGTCGTTGTTGTATATACGGCTCTACAGTTTCCTTCCTATGTCTCCCGATATCCCTACTCCTGTACCCAGGTGTAGTAAACATTTCGGCATAATCATTATCTAATTCATCTTTAAGTTCAAAAAAGTCCATATACATGTTCCCTCACTTCTTCATCCCTCTCCCTACAGCGTGCTAATGCATTCAAATCTAACAATCGCTGCGGTGGTAATTTCCCAATTAACTGTTTCCATTTCTCCACCAAATACACCCATGCATTCCAACACTACCTGTCTTTCGTTGCTTCTTCGAAAATCATACATCGAAGCCAATGCTGCCATCCCATCATTCCCGTCTATATACATCTCTGCCTGTTGCTGCAATTCCACCTTCCTTTCTTTACTGATCGCACTGCGAGTTACCCTCGTGCATCCCCGTTGGTCAGTCCCGCCTCTTGCCCCCGCGGTTTCAACTTGAACCCCGGGAGGAACGGACGGTACCGAGTATGTGTCTGAGGCGGGAGGTGCAGATGGGACAATGGGAACAGGGAGTGTCTGTTGTAGGCCTGATTGGCTAATAGGAAGTGCTACGTGCGTGGTCTGTGGCTATGGGAGGGCTTGAGCTGCCGGAGGGAGAGCTTGGGCTACGGGCGGGGTTTGGGCAATAGCTACTGACGTGTCTGGCCTCACTTCTGATCTTGGGCCTTGTTTTGTATGGGTCAATATGTTTTCTATCAATTCATCTGCTATGTGTAATTCTCTTTGTGGATATATCTTTTCTATATTCAACTGGTCACGCCTACCTGCCCCTCTTAGACTCTCAGTCCACTCCTCCTCTTCTTTCTCTTCCGCTACTTCACCTTTCGATTTATGCCTGCGCGCATGCTTCACTCTGCTTTTAAATCGAAGCATTACTTCCCTTCTCCAGTCTTTAATAGTCTCAAATGCTGCAGGACGCGCTTTCTTTCTTATCAACACCCTTTCCAAGTTATCTATTCTCGTTATCTCAAAACTATCATTAATCGGCCACTGATGGTCTTGTTGCTTTCTGGTTTGGCTATGCCAAATCTCACAGAATATTATCGCACCTACTCCATACTTCACATACATCTCATACACCGGCGTTCCCCCAGGTGATATAATTTGGCCCTCTTCCAATGATTGTCTACCACAGCGGAAAAACCCTGCTAAGGTGGACAATACCCCAGGCATGTTTCAACCTTCCCCCTGGTTAATCAACCTTACCTAGGGCATTTGATTTTGCAAAGTCAACTCTCAACCAATATCAGGATTACTTTGAATCGGGAAATGACTCACCTGATAGATCAAGTCGTCTGTATACTGACGCACCAAATTACGTCGTGTCTGCGTTTCTTGGCTTCTGCCTCGTTTCGGGACCCTCGCCTCCTTATTCTCTAGCCAGGCACATCGATCAGGAATCAGATGTGTGCAGATCTGCAAAGGAGTCTCTCATCACTTCTACAGGGTGCCCCGAACACCTCTTGATCCTGGCACGATCGTCCCGTCCTCGCCGTTCTCCGCCTTACTCAATTACAACGTTATGCGATTTAACAAGTAGGGGAGGGTCCCCATCCGGGCACCATCTTGAAAGGGGCCCCTAGGGGTCCCTAACGTCCATGGAAACAAGGCGAGTCACCACACACGATAGATATGCCAGACAAAAAGTTATATTCCCAAAAGCTAGGGTTTATTGCAAAGCAAAAGTCTCAGTTGGGCAACTCGGTCTCACGCCCCGCAACATGTATCTCTAGACCTCGAGGGACGCAAAAGAGCAAATTACGTATATCAGTTACATATATACAAAATGCATATCAAACAATCAGCTATGACATGTTTAAAACCCCCCTTTTATTGGGTTTCTTTGAACTTGGTGTGATGATGGACATCTACGACAACTATGACACCTTCAAACATCTATTCTAGTAACAATTTGCAATTTGTGAGTGCAGAGGCATCTTTCAGTTGTTGAATAGAACACAGCGCTTCTGTTCTTGGAAGCGAGCTACATACGGGGGGAAGAGTTGCATTCCAGACCTTACTATCTATTAGGTGCTATTCGTGTCCTGGGTGCCGACACGCTCTAGCGGGGCTCAGCAAAGGAGGGCCGTAAGAAACGCATAATTCAAGCCTTTAGCTGTATTATTCTAATATATTCTACCACATAATATATAATGAGTCTGGCTGGCAGCTGTGAAATCATTAAATGCCCTGCAGCTCTGCTTCAAGGCTACATTCGGGAGGGAGCCGGGCACTCTTCCTGGCGCTGCCTACGTTGTGTTTCAACAAACTCTTGTTATCCTCACAGCCCTGTGGCCTTGTCCTTTTTACGTGCAGACAACAGTGTTTTACAGTCGAGCAATGTAAGCAGAAAATATACTGCGAAGCAATAGGAACAGAAAGCAATGAGCAATGGTTAGAAAACAAAATGGCGATTCTTGTTACATCAAAATGGCCGTTCATTGGCAAACTCGAAAACCTATATTCTGTCATATCGTGCATGAGACGGTTGGCCCACAGCCACCAAAATACATTTGTGGTCACAAAGTAGAGGTATCCATTTTTCAAGACTGACAACTTAACTGTACTACAAGCAAAACTTAACAAAGATTAGCGCACCATATTTGAAGAAGTAACAAAACAAATTGCACATGGTGTACAACACGAAAATAAAGAATGTACCTGCCAAAATTACAAACCTACATTGCTGTACGTCAGTGGTGAAGCTGGGTCAGGAAAAACATTCTTAATCAAAATCATCAGCAAGTTCCTTCAACAATTGACAAACAACAAACTGTCAGCTGTTGTAACTGCCCCCACAGGTTTAGCTGCCTACAACATAGGCAGTGTCACTTTATACCGATTACTACTCCTTCCAGTCGAACACCAAAACAAATTAGACTATTATAAACTTTCTGCAGAAGCTGCAATGGAACTACGCAGAGTATTAAAACAAACGAAAATGCTACTAATAGATGAAGTAAGCATGGTCTCAAGCCTAATGTTGGCTTTGATTCACCTCAGATTGCAAGAAGTACTTAAAACAAACTACGAAGAACTCTTTGCAGGGAAACACATTATCATTTTTGGAGATCTTCTACAATTGACACCAGTGAAAGGTGAACCTATTTTTAAAACCTTAGGACACAAACTCTTCCATAAAACTGTTGGCAGCATAGGAAATGTCAACCTTTGGCAACATTTCCAATACAGAGAATTAACAGAAAACATGCGCCAATCTGCAGCTCTCACTTACACCAACTTTTTAAAAAGTATTAGAGTTGGTGCACTATCTCAAGAAGCTCAAGCAATATTGAAAAACTGGCACATTCATGCACTTTATGGCGATAACGCATGTGCTACTGATGTTATGGAACAATTAGCACACAATAATGTCAATTCTATGGCCTTAATGCCAACTCTTGCAAGCTGTTTCAAATTCAATGAAACAATGTTAAAAAATGAAATGCAAGCAATAATGGAAATTTGCACCACAGACAAACTAGACGTACATGGTATGACACTACCCAAGTGTGAGCAAGCCACAACAAGACTAAATACCTTAGAAAATAAATTCAATCTCCAACACAGCTGGGTTGAAAAAAATATTAAAATTATCCTTAAATTGTAGAGTAATGCTTAAACGTGACCTTGACGTGGAGCAAGGGCTAGTTATTGGGACTCTGGGTACAGTTGTTGGCTTTCAAACATATCCACGTGACAACAACATTCAGTTTGTCAATATTCACTTTGACAAACTTTCAGAAGTGAAAATGACAGCGCGCTCAACTGCTCGATTCCTTCTGTTCAAAGACATGTATGAACATAGACAACAATTTTCTCTAACTCTTGCATATGCAGTCACCATTCATAAATCCCAAGGTCTTACCCTAGACAAAGCATTGATAGATATAGGAAACAGAGTCTTTAAAGAAGGCATGAGCTACGTAGCACTATCATGCTTACGTACACTTGACGGTCTAATTCTAATGAACTTTGATTAAAGTAAACTGAACGCTAATGTTCCTTGCATTTTAGAATACAATAGACTGCGTTCACTGTACACCCCCCATCTGAAATCATATCCTGTTCCAGAAAAAGTAAAACGTGGTAAAAGAAAACTAATTCAAACAGAAATGCAACAGAATCTGAAGGCAAATCCTTCAAAGAAAACAAAACAAGCTAAAACTTCATCAATTACCACAAGCAAATAAGAAACTATTAGGGAAAGTAAATCAGGTACTTCTTCAAAGAAGGAACAGAAACTCTGAAAAAAGCACTCAGAGACAGAACTAGCTGGTCCATTCAAATTTTAAATGAAACTGCTGTAAGTTGCTATGCAAATGTAGCAATGAATATTCCATTTCAATTGCCACCAATTATTAACAATATTTACTTACACAGTACAGACCAATTGTGTTTGCAAATGTTAGTCCTTCATAGAAACGCAACAAACAATCCTGACAACACAGACAGTGTTCCCGGAATAAGACAAGAATTTGACTACTTTGCTGGAATGGTGAGATTCACTATAAACTCACAGGAAGATCCACAAGAATGTCTAATGTACTTACTACAAGTACTGGAAAACAAAAACATACCTATAAATGAAATCTTCCAGATTTCATACATGTGGAAACATACATACAGTCTCTGTAACAATGTGATACAGGAACAAATCCCAAATGAGCGATTTGTGTATGTATCCACACCTAATTGTGAATCCATTCCATTTCAGCAACTTCTACAGAATGCAAACCATGGCAGATTATGTACTATGTGCAATTCAGATAATCGCTCCACCTTACTGATACAAACACATAGTAACTACATAATACTTATGCTTCTACGTTACAATGCAGATGGCACCAAAAACAACTGCAAGCTGACTGGATTCACACACGGTCAAGTGTCACTTGGGAAGAAAACCTTTACAAAAATAGGTATAATCTACCACGCAGGAGCCACAACCAATGCAGGTCACTACACTGCATACATTAAAAAGAAATGGGGATGGTTTGAATGTAATGATAGCACCATTACTCTAAAGCGGAGATTGACAGCTAATCTTACAAATGCGTATTTAATCTTCTTAAAGCCAAAATTTAATAACTAATGTGTACTTCAACATTAACAAAAATGCACCCTCTAGCATGATCTCTACATCTAGATGAACCCCAGCTCCATTGCATTCATCAGCCAAGGTCACTCATTGTCACTACTGAGGATCCGGAACCTAAGTGGACCTAACACCATGAGTAAAAACTCAAACACTCTGACCCTTACATTTACGGTTGCGCTCCTTTTTATCGTGGCCCTCGCCACCTTAAATACACGCCTTCCCTTGGACAGAAACATTAGACTTCGAGCAAGACTACCTTGCATCCACGAACCTAAAAGAAACAATAATACTACCGGATTCCCACCCACCCCACACTACCTAGCCAAGTGTGCACAAGCAACTAAAAAAGTAATCGCAAACCCGGTGCCCCCCTCATCCTGTACAAAAAAGCACCTAAATCAGGGCAAACACCGAATCAAACCTCCACAAAATCCGACCCCTAAAAGTTCCTTGACTCTAACCTGGTCTCTTATCAATGCCAGATCCATGGTAGCCCATACCCCTGAAATCTCTGACATTCTAAGTAAAGGCAGTTTAGACCTACTCGCCATCACAGAGACTTGGCTCCATGAGGCGGCAGGCCCGGCTCTGATGTTAGCTGTACCTGATAACTACCAGATACTCAGAGCAGATAGACCAAAAACTAAAGGTGGTGGCTTAGCCATCATTTCTAAAAATGGCCTACCTATTAGATTGACCAACTCGCCTCTCTGCTCATCCTCTGAAGTACTCAAATAACCGCACGCTGACCATCCACCTGATCTACAGGCCCCCAGGACCACTAGGAACCTTCAAACAGGACCTCACCAGCCTTATAGCGAACAATACACAAAAACACTCCCAAACCTAACTACTGGGTGACTTTAACATCGGCTTCACTGACCCAGACAACAAGAATGTCCTCCCTGTAACAGCCTCATTTAACGACCATGGGCTTACCCAAAAAGTCCCTTCACCTACCCACATCAAGGGCAGAACTCTCAACTGGGTATCTGAAATTTATTGCAATATTACCATTACCGACATTGTCCCCCAACCCTGGACTGACCACCATCTGATTAACTTCAATGCCTCACTTGATCTCCTCACCCCTAAAACTATCAGCATGATACCATCCCTACCTACCAGAAGCAAAAAAGATATCTCTGCTGAAAAAAGTATACCCCTCCTCCTCCCGACTATCAACGACCTGGGAAACAACACTGACCCAGACCTCCTAGTAGACATTTTCAACCATGCCATGACCATGGCACTAGACACCATTGCCCCTAGAAAACTGCGCAAAAGTAAACAAGAAGCGCATTTAAATGCCTGGTTCACCCCCCAACTCAATGAACTAAGAAAACAGAAAAGAAAACTACAAGCTATCTGGCGCAACTCGCCCACCGACAACAATAAAACCAAACTAGCTCAATTATCTAAACATTACAAGAAAGAAATCATTAACACAAAAAAAAACATATTTAATGACAGAATCACAAAGGTCCAATCAAATACTAAGGAACCCTTCTCCATCCTCCGGGAAATGGAATCCCCAATACAATCAGTTGACACCATCCCAAAGGATAAGACATGGTGCACTAATATACAGAACGCCCTATCTAATAAAATCTCCTCCCTCCAACTCAAAATAACAAAAAAAAAGATTCCCTGCCCATCGCTGACCAACTAGCACCACCGCCTACCAAGCACAATAGTATTCCACCATTTAGTTCCAAGACTATCTCAATCATTGATACCGAAAAGGTTATTCTTTCCTTGAAACCCTCCAACTGCAAGGGCGATAGCTGCCCAGCCCAAATAATCAAGGATGCGGCCAGAGACTTAGCCCCTTTCATCTCAAAGCTAATCAACTCCTCCTTCAAAACTAAAACGGTACCTACCAATCTGAATGAATCTTGGGTCCTCCCCCTATTGAAAAAACAAACCCTCGACCCTTCAATTCTCACCAACTACAGACCCATCACCACTGTACCCTTCTTACTTAAAATCATTGATAGAGTAGCCTATCTACAAATTCAAGACTACCTAGAAGCTAATCATCTGTTAGGTTCAAGACAATCAGGATTCCACCCTCTCCATGGTATCGAAACGGCCTTGCTAGACCTTAAGTCTAAAATTGAGGAGCTAAAGGGCAATGGCAAAACTGGCATGTTACTACTACTAGTCCTGTCAGCAGCCTTTGACTTGGTGCACCACGCAGTTCTATGTAGCCATCTAAGACTTGCTGCCAACTTTACAGATGAAGCCATTGCTTGGGTTCAATCCTTCTTAGTCAACCGAACCATGAGAGTTTTCTCCACTTCCTCTTGTGCTGAACCCATACTAATAACATGTGGAGTCCCACAGGGATCTTGTGTTTCACCCACTATGTATAACATCTTCACCAAGCCACTATTTGACAAGTTGGACAGACTGGGTGTCACCTACACTAATTAAGCAGATGACACCCAGTTCCTCATACCCCTTTCAGGCAACTATGAAGAGGACCGTGCTCTGGTGAACAAAATATACATCCTCATTCAGGCATGGATGGCATCCCATGGCCTCTGCCTGAATGACGATAAAACGGAGATCTTATTCCTCGGATCTGTCTCTAACTTAAAAAAACGAACCCCTAACTACACGTATTTTAACATCGATAATAACATCATCAAGGTTATGACGGAGGTAAAAACCCTAGGATTTTACCTGGACTCCGCGCTCAACCTAAAAAAACAAGTTAACTCTCTCTCCTCCACCACCGCCTATACCTGTAAATTAATCCGAGAAGCCAGACCATTCCTTTCCAATGCTAGCTGCATTACCCTGGCCAATGCTCTCATCATGTCTAGATTAGACTATTGTAATGCCCTGTACTCAGGAGCCAACAAGTATGTTACTGACAAACTCCAAAAGCTACAAAATAATGCTCTAAGAGCAGCTCTGAACATCCCTCACAGAGAGCACATCTCTAAAATTAGGAAGGAAGCCCACTGGCTAAAAATAAACAACAGAATCCTCCTCAAAACTATATCCCTCACCTCCAAATGTCTTAACACTCTAGCACCTCCATACCTATCAGAAAAAATTACTAGGAAATTCACCTCCCGACCTCTGAGATCTGCCAATACCTTCTTGCTTCACATCCCTAGATTCAAACTCACCACAGCTGGAGGAACTAGCTTCTCAGTTAAAGCTGCTCAAGCATGCTCAAGCATGGAACACACTCCCTATCGACCTCAGACGTCCCCTAACATACACTAGGTTCAGAGTAAATGCTATCAAATTGCTCCGCTCGAATGATCCATAATCTCCTCACTTGCTAATAACCACTATCTAAGAACCTGCGACTTACCCATCTTCTCACTCCGTGCTGTAACCATAGGCTCTATACCTACTACTACTACTGGCTAACACTAATGTTCCATGAACAGTAAAGGCTACCTTACCCCACTTCTGTATCCATATGATACCAAATGTCCGTACTGTATCTTGTATTGTAATTCAATCTGTAATCACATGTATCTACTATTTGTTGACAGGCACTGTAACTAAGTTTCGAGAATTCTTGTATTGCTGCGCCCAGCTGCCCAGGGCTTGGTGCGCATTATCAAATAAATAAACAAACAAACAAACAGACAAAGCAAGTAAAAGACTATAAACAGTTAGAATACACCAACAGGTATCTAACTGCCCTAGAGTGTATAACAACCACACAGATAAATGAATACCACAGATCTGTAACAAATAATGCACAGTTAGAATACGCCAACAGGTATCTAACTGTTTTAAAAAAAAACTGCAACAAGCCAACAGACATAACAATAATCAGAAACAACAAGTAAACACTCAAAGGAAACAAAGAAGTAATTTGTAGCATAGCAAAGAAAGGTTTTCTTTAATCCGACAAGGATTTGTTTTCCCCCAGACCCAAGGATTTGAAAAACAAACACAGAAACTGAGCAAAATGCACAGTACACTGGTTTGTAAACTAAATATGAGGGTAAAGAAAAAGCTAAAATGTCTATTATACAATGTAATAAGTCTTTATAAAATACAAACACCAACATGCTCTTTTCTTAATCACAGAAATTAAAAAAGGATATTTCCGCCAAGTACTAAAGTCATGTAAGATATATATGGAATCGCAACAAAGCAAAAAGTAAGTATAATGTCACACATGTCATACATATTCAAATCTATACGTCTAATCTATGGCAGTAATATGGTGCAGTGGCTGTAGGCAGGGCCTAGCGTCTTGGATGTATAACCTACCACCTACACCCTGCAGCCAAGCAACCAAGACTATAGGTCCTACCCACAACCATCGCAGCATATCAAAACCATGGTACTTATAATTTCACTACTTATAGGTTTACTCTTGGGTGCATGATCTGCGGCCATGCACCTAAGACTGTAGGTCATGCACACAACCACCGCACCACAGCACACCCAGGCTGACTTATAACCTCACTGCTTATGACTTCAGTCTTGGATGCATGGCCAGAACCACCACAGCATATCGCACCCATTGTGGCTTCTAACTTCACTACATATAAATTTGGTTTCGGGTGCATGGCCTTTGGCATGCACCCAAGACTGCAGGCACTCCCCACAACCACCTGAGTGATGTTCGATACTATGTGTGTATCTATAGCTGTGATATGCTGCAGTGGTTGTGGCCAGGGCCTAGAGTCTTAGGTGTATGTCCATAGATATTTGAAAGTATGGGTGTGCAGTGGCTTATAACTCCAGTGCTTCTAACTTTGTTCTTGGATGCCTGGCCTTTGGCCATGCACCCAAGACTTTACATGCTCCCCAGAACCATCTGTTCGATAAGCGATACTACAGATGTATCCATTCCTGTGATATGCTGCAGTGGTTGTGGCCAGTGCCTAGAGTCTTGGAAGAACGGCCTACGGACATGCACCCAAGACTCTAGGCCCTGGCCACAACCACCGCAGCATATTACACCCATGGTTGCTTATAAATCATTAGCACACCCATAGAATGAAACATTTTAACTGTAGCATGTAATCAATTTGAACCCAGGCCTCTAGGCCCTGCCCATACCTACCAGATACATAATCGATTGTATGGGTGTGATGTATGAATGTGATATGCTGCAGTGGTTGTGGGCAGGGTCTACACTCTTGGGTGTATGGCCTACGGCCTGCAGCCATGCACCCAAAAGTCTACGTCCTGCCCACAACCACTGCACTATGTCAAACCCATGTTGGCTTATAACTTCAGTGCTTATAACTTTGTTCTTGGATGCATGGCCTTCGGCCATGCACCCAAGACTCTAGGCCCTGCCCAGAACCACCACACCATATTGCACCCATTGTGGCTTCTAACTTCACTACATATACATTTGGTCTTGGGTGCATGGCCTTCTCCCATGTACTCTAGTCTCCCCCACACCCACCTGATTGATGTTTGATACTATGAGTGTATCTATAGCAGTGATATGCTGCAGTGGTTGTGCCCAGAGGCTAGAGTCTTGGATGTAAGGCCATAGATATTTGAATGTATGGGTGTGCTGTATATAAAAACCATAGTGGCTTATAACTACAGTGCTTATAACTTTGTTCTTGGGTGCATGGCCTTCGCCCATGCACCCAAAAATCTACGTCCTGCCCACAACCACTGCACTATATAAAACCCATGTAGCCTTATAACTGCAGTGCTTATAACTTTGGTCTTCGGCCATGCACCCAAGACTCTACGTACTGGCCACAACTACCACAGCATATCGCACCCATAGAGGGGTATAATTTCTCTATGTATAAATTTGATCTTAGTTGCATGGGCTTTGGCCATGCAACCAAGACTCTAGGCCCTCCCCACAACCACCTGATATGGAATACTACGGGTGTATTTATAAGGGCAGTGCTTATAACTTTGGTCTTGGGTGCATGGCCTTTGGCCATGCACCCAAGACTCTACGTACTGGCCACAACTACCACAGCATATCGCACCCATAGAGGGGTACAATTTCTCTACGTCTAAATTTGATCTTGAGTGCATGGCCTTTGGCCATGCAACCAAGACTCTAGACGCTCCCCACAACTACCTGATCGATATGCAATACTACGGGTGTATCTATAGCTGTGATATGCTGCAGTGGTTGTGGCCAGGGCCTAGCGTCTTGGGAGTATGGCCTACGGCCTACGGCCATGCACCTAAGACTCTAGGCTCTGGCCACAACCACTGCAGCATATGACACCCATGGCGGCGCATAAATCAATAGCACACCCATAGAAACAAAAAATGTAACTAAGGCATGTACTCAATTTCAACGCTCGCTAACACCACGTGTGTCCTTAGAACAGTTTCAAGTTGCCTGCGCACAGCACGGACTGAAGTACTATCCTTATGGGACCCCTCATTTTCAGTACTTACACACATACCGGACAAGGCGGGCATAGGGAATACATCATTACCACCTACCACCTAAACAAATACAGTATTTCACCCATCTCTTACTCTCTGAACCTCCCCAAGCACTCTGAAACACCAAAACAGTTTCTGAAATAGCATTTAGCCTCTGGTCGCCGCCGTGCTGTCGGCGGATCCAAGATGTCGGGCGCATCCAAACAATCTGAGCAGAGTACGGCTCACTGCAGCCAATCAGCGGAGACGTCGCGTGTCCACGGTCATGACGCCAGCCCCTTAGCCAATCGGTATATTGTCCACGGAGCGTACAGGGAAGTGTGACCGCGGAACGGACATAGATATCACTAATTTTTTAGACCTACTTTTTGGTCATTTTAAAGGAAACTACTGGACGGATTGTCACCAAATTTACAAAAGCACGCTTTCAGGACCAAGCCCCTGCCCCTGCCGCAAATTTGGTGCAAATCCATACAGCGGTTTGGCCTGTAGGCATACGCAAAATTTTTCCCCCATTCAGTCTATGGGAAAAAAAATACCTTTTGGGATCCCCCCTATAAGTTTTCCCCCCCTGGACCAAACATCACCAACCTTTGCAAAAAAATTCAGAGTGGCCCGTATACTTTTTTTGCAAAGTTTGGAGAGGATTCGTCCAGGGGGAGCGAAGTTATAAGCCGCCCAAAAAGTGCTCTTCCTATGGAAACAGCAACTTTACCATAAATACGCTGTGTAATATTGTTATGTTTATTTGTAAAACAAACATTTTTCTCATATGGAACTTTTTCAATCCGAAACTACATGTGTAAAAAAGAATATCTAACGAAAATGATAGTAGGTGTGTACCTCTGTCCCATCAATAAAAAATCAGAACTCCAAGAGCCTATTCGCAGAGCGGGCTTGGACCTTGGAGGAGGGGAATGGAATACATCTCCAATGAAAAGTCTGAACCAATAAACTTGCACCTGCTAATTTTAATATTTCAGAGGTGTGGCTTAGAGGGTGAAAGGTTCTGACCCTATGGGGAAAGGAGAGCTGCCTAAGAACCTTCAAGGGGGACTTGCTTAAAAACAATCTTGGCAAAACCTGGGTCACTTGCCTGAAGTCATCTGGGAAGAGCACCTGATACTACCTGGGTTGGAATGGACTAACACGTTCTGCAGTATTTACTTTGCTGGGGAAGACAGCAATTGGGAAATATGGAAGCTGGCTGGGCCCACACCAGGAGAGGGTAGAGAGGCTGAATAGAGCAATTGAGTCTGGAGAATGTCCCTGACTGATGGTGAATTGGAGCCCTGCTGACTTTCCTCAGCACCAAAAACAGAAATATCCAATGTAAGTAGCTTATCCAATAAAACCAAGTGTGTTGGGGATCTTCTTGTCCTAATATCTTCCCCTTAATAGTGGGGGGGAAGCTGAGTAGACCTGTAGCATATTTTACTGAATAATAATTCAATTAGCTCCTATATAGTTTGATGCTCAGGGGAGTTTGCAACCTCTGCCCTCTTCCCTAGCGCTAATTCAAGTTATAGTCATTTAAAGTAATTGGTTACCTCTATTTTTCTTGTCAGCTCAAGACTTCCATAAAGGAAAGGGGGTCCTTGTCTAAAAAAGAAATTCCTAACTGTCACCACTCCCTAGATCTGACCTTTAAGCAGAGGGATGCAGAATGTAATGGAAGTTGGGATTTTTGGTGTCAGGTAGAGAAGTATGGTGTTCAATGAAATGAAGTGTATTCCTAATTGAAAAATGCACAGTCTCTCCTGAGAGTGCGTATCTGACCCTGAGAAATGAAAGATTTTGTATTGCTTTGAGGGTGAAGAAGGAAGAAGGGTTCTATCAATCTGAAGTAGTATCAAAAGTCTGTTGTGATTTCAAAATTGCTAGCTTTTCAGTGCACAAGGAAATTAAACATACAAAGGGCTGCATGTGTGAGATTGCTTTTGAACACAGAAAATGTTGCAGTTGTTTTACATGAAAAAACTAATGTGCATGATTTAGTAATGTTCAAACCTATTGTTTAATTCTGACATAAAAGGAGTTTGTTGGACAAGAGGGTGGAATTGTTCCATTGACAAAAGTGAAATTCAAAAGTAACATCTCCAAATGTATGTTTGTGTTTCGAAGCTTTGTTTTCTGCCACAGAGAATGTGGGGTGTGGAATCATTTAGTGTGAATATTCATTGAACCTATTATTTAATATGTATTCTTTCTGTACCCCAGCCTGGTTCTTGGCTCACTGGTGGCATATGGGGAGGAATCTACATGGCTCTATCTGAGTCATAGACCAGTGCTAGCTTGAACAAAATCAAAATAACAACTGTGTTGTGTGTCACTGTAAATGGGGGGGCTCCCCATGTTAAGATTGGTCTCCCAATATATCGCTACAAGGGGCCAAGTAATAAGGCCAATCTTTGATGGACTCTGCAGTCTATAGAAGTAGGAGAAGGAAAGAGGCAGTGGATTTTTGTCTCAAGGTTCTGCTACATGATACATGTTAAGAACCAGGTAAGGGTTGTTTCTTTGATACCCAGAGAATGCTCGAGGTGATCTACTAACTTGTCATATTCCACAGTGTTGAAGGCTGCCAAAAAAGGGTGAACACACTGACAATAATGGCTTGACCTTCGAAAGAGCAGTTACAAAGCCTTCCTTTTTGTTCAACCGGGCGTTTCCTTTTCTCTTAGAATGTGAAAACTGGATAATTGCGAAATGTACAGTCTGTACAATCCCCCTTTCAGTTGTTGCCACTTTTCCTGTGCGTGGAGGTTAAAAATGGTTTCGTAAATGTGTGTGACTATTTCTATGAAGATCTATATATTCATGTTTTGAGGAAACCCTCTATGAAAGCACAAGGGTTATGACAGGCTGTTTTCTCATATTCTGTCTTATTGTTTATTTCCTTATTTATAGCAAGAGGCTTTTGAGCAGCAAGGTTCGGCAGATCAAAAAGTCCTCCTACTACACACTGTTGGAAGTATTTTTCTATGCTATGCATTAACAGGACTGTTCACCTGGGAAGAAATCCAGTGATCATGCTGGCCCCATAAAAAAAGACTTAGAGATGCAAGTTCCTCTGTCATCAAACATATGATATGTGTGAGCTCTTAAAACTAAAGCTATGTGTGGTGGAATGCTGATGAGTGGAATGTTGTGGTGTGAGTGACCTGAATGATCCATGGATGTGAGTTGGTGGTTGAGACCCTTTGCTTACATTGTAAATTGCCTGCCTGCATCACCTTGTCAACTGGAACTTGATTAAAAGAGTTAACTTCCCTAACTCGTGTCTCTGAGGTCTTCTTCAATAAGAGCTGGAAGGACCTGTGTGGGAATCCACTCTATTTTCACTTCACTTTGTGTCAACCTTCCTTATGTATATATAAATAATGATTCGAGAGATGTGTACGTTTTTTACAAAACAGTTGTCTTTATTTTAAAGACCGTTAAGAAGTAGGCTTATGACAAATAGTGCCTAATGCATTTCGGTCAACCTTTACCTTCTTCAGGGACTTCACTTTATGCCAAACTTCTTTTTTCCTTACTTGACCCAAGTCTGTCTTCCATTCAATCTGGTGCCCTCCATTACTCTTGATTCATGGTGATAAGTGGGTTTCCATGGGAGCTAATGTCAGTAAGACCTTATTCTCACAAAATGGCACCAGACTCACACGGATGCGCTGCTGGGGGAAATTTTGTGAGAATAAGGTTGACCAAAATGCATTGGACACTATAGGCCATAGGCCTACTTCTTAACTGTCTTTAAAATAAAGACGACTATTTTGTGAAAATGTATACATCTCTTGAGCTGGCTTGAGGGGAAGAGACAGGGATCTGCAGCATATGTTCAAGGGGAGCGGCACCTGGAATAAGGAAAGGAAGCGTGAGACCGGGAGAGGAAACATCCAACGGCCGCCCACCCCATGAAGGTGAGCTGACCGCTGGCCTATGAGGAGCAGGACTTGCTAACTGGGGGCAGCTTGGAGTCGGATTGTGGCTGCAAGGAGCAGCTAGACGGCCCTGTGAGTAGCTTGGGCTTTTTTTATGTTGGCAGGACACATGAGGCGGCTGGAGAGGCCAGGAGAGACCCAGTGAGGAGGCTGAAGAAGACTGGGGGGTAAGCAATTTGTCATAATCTGTGCTGGGCTTGATTGTGGCTATGTGTGTGTTATGATGGTGTGGTGATGTCAATGACATTCTATGTGGAGTGTTGGTGTGGTGATGTCATTGACATTCTTTGTGGAGTGTTGATGGTTGTTTGGAGTGCTGGGTTCTATTGGTGTCAGTTGGACCTAATGTGCTGGGCTCGATGGATATCCCAGTGCTTTCTCTACTTGCAAACTAGAGAAATAAACCTACTTACCTTCTGGTGTTCCAATTATGTGAGAGAAACATAGTTTACCACACTGGCGATGAGGATGTTTTTGTTGCTGCTGGAAGGGGCAGTAGGTGAGAAGCGTTGCCTTCCACAGAGACATCCTTCCAGCAGGAAGAGGCTGCAGGCCAGGCGGTGCAGTGGAGTTTCAGGTCAGGATCCAGGTTGGGGACCCTGAGAGTCCAGTGCAGGTCAAGTCCAGTCCAGGTGGCCAGAGGTTGTGGCTGTAATGATCCTGTGAGGTGGTGCAGGAGCAGCAGAGGTCTGTGGTGCTGGGTCAGGATTCAGGACAGTGACACAGAGGAATTTTGTGGAGCTGAGGACTCAGGACACGGGTCCAGGGAAGAAGGGACGGCTGGTGGTGCTGTCAGGCTCCGTGGTCCACCGAAGTTGGGACCAGATGTCAGTAAGGGTGCAGGGTGTGCACCGGGAATCAGCCGCCCCTGCACGCATGGAGTAGCATGTGTCTCCATGGCCCGGGGAACAGCAACAGTGGTTTTGGGAGCCCCGATGAGAAGGGCCTTGCAGAACCGTATTGGGGCTACAGGTCCGTGAATCCAACATTTTGTGGACACTGCAGTGATCAAGAGGGCCCGTGTTATTCTCCAGCGTGGTTGTGGATGGAGTATCCTGTTTCCCAAGAGAGGCTGGCTGCCCGTGTCTCTACAAGGGCCTTGTGTGGAGAGCAGTGGGCAGTGCAATGTGCAGTCCAGGTCGGACTTCGGAAGAATCTCGCAGCACTTTGCGGGATCGGACAGTGTTTCGTCACTCTTCAATGACGGCAACGAGGACTGAGGAGACTGGGGAATTGCTGAGGAAGTTGGTGCCTTTCTCATTGGCTGCTCTGTGAACACCTCGGTGCTGGCTAGCGAAATTATGATGTCATGGCACAAGGGGCAGGCGTTCCATCGGTTTCAGTTGGAACGCAACGTTCCTTCAGAACGCAACGTTGGAAGCGTGGAGGGAGTCCTATGGGAATACACCGTCTTATTGGTTTCCGGAGCCGGGGCGGAGCAGTTGCAAGAAGCCACGAAAACAGAAGAGTGCTTTTTGAACTCTACACGGTTGGTGCTAATGGTATGCGCAGTCTCATTGGTTTCTAGAGTCGGGGTAGAACTGTTGCAGGAAACCATGAAAACACAGGAGTATTTCTTTAACTGTACACAGTTGGTGGAGCTTGGAGGAATAAGTTTTATTAACTGGGTGGCTGGTCCTGAAGGCGGTGGATGCAGGAACAAGGGCCATATTTCTGCACTATGTCGGAGAGAGTTGGATCCAGATCAGTGGGCTCATGCATCCTTATGAAGGACCATCATGATCTAAGTAAGGTGGGTGTTCGCGGAGGCCTGTGTCAATATTGTTGTTGTTTAATGTTGTGGCCTCGGGGTTAGGATAGGCATGGTGGGCTGGGTCCTGGGTAAATGTTAGTTGGTCATGGCCTGTTAACATTTATGTACTGCTGTTGTGTTTATGTTGGTGGCCTGCTGTTAAGGATTTGTCTTCTGGTTTTAAGCATTGGACTTGTGGGTGTGGATCCATGGGCAGTTATAATGGATTTTTACAATGTGTACATTTTTCAAGATGGGTGGAGATGGACATGTAGGTGCGGGGATGGCGCACAGACTTTGGCGCCATGTCATTTTTACTTGCTCTGTATTTATTCGCTTTGCATTTTGTGGACATGTTGGCGCAAGGGGACTTTAATGCCATGTCATATTTTTGATTTGCATTTATTCCTGCATTTCATGGTCATATGGGTTGGGGCTGGCACGGGGACTTTGGCACCATGGACGTTATATGGTTATTGGCTACTGTGGGGTTTCATGTGTTGTTCTGTGATGTTATATGTGTGTTCATAGGGGCATGTCCACTGGTCATATTTTTGGGTTGCTGTCTGGTATTTTCAAGGGGCAGTGAGGTGCTGCCTGGGATTTTAATGTGGTAGTGAGATGTTGCCTGCTAGTTGTTAGGGGCAGTGAGGTGCTGTCTGGTGTTTGTATGGGGTAGTGAGGTGCTGTCTGGGATTTTAAAGTGGCATGTCCACTGTAAAATGGAACATTGAGGTGCTGTTGGGGTTATGGGGCAGTGTGGTGCTGTCTGGTGGTTTCAACGGTTGTTCATTTTAAGGAGGAGTGTGGTGCTGTCCATGTTTTTAGGTGCTGTCTGATGGTTGTAAGGGGCAGTTAGGTGCTGTCTGGTGGTTAAGGGCAGTTAGGTGCTGTCTGATGGTTGTAAGGGGCAGTTAGGTCTGTCTGGTGGTTAAAGGCAGTTGGTGCTGTCTATGTTTTGGTTATGGCACAGTTAGGTGCTGTCTGGTCATTTTAAGGGGTGGTTAGGTGCTGTCTGGTGGGCAGTGAGGTGCTGTCTGATGGTTTAATGGGGCAGTGAGTTGCTGTTTAGTGCTGCTCTTGTTTCGGGTTAAGGGCCTGTGTGGTGCTGTCTGGTGGTTTCAATGGGTAGTGAGTTGTTTTCTGGTGGTTTCAAGTTGCAGTGAGGTGCTGTCTGGTGGTTTCAAGGGGTGGTCATTTTAAGGGGCAGTGTGGAGCTGTCCATGTTTTGCTTAAGGGGCTTTTAGGTGCTGTCTGGTTATTTTAAGTGACAGTGAGGTGCTGTTGGTGGTTTCGAGGGGCAGTGAGGTGCTTTCTAGTCATTTTAAGGGACAGTTAGGTGCTGTCTGGTGGGCAGTGAGGTGCTGTGTAGTCAGGTTAAGGGGCAGCAACGTGCTGTCCGAAGGTTGTAGGGGACAGTGAGGTGCTGTCTGGTGGTTAAGGGGCAGTGATGTGCTGTTTGGTGTTTTAAGGGCAGTTGGGTGCTGTCTGTTGGTGCATTTAGGAAGGGTAGTGAGGTTCTGCCTAGTTGTTTTAGGAAGGGCAGTGAGGTGCTGTGTGTTGTTTCAGGAGGGGCAGTGAGGTGCTGTCTGTTGGTGCATTTAGGAAGGGTAGTGAGTTTCTGTCTAGTTGTTTTAGGAAGGGCAGTGAGGTGCTGTGTGTTGTTTCAGGGGGGGCAGTGATTTGGGTTTTAGTGTAGTGTAGTGCTGTCTAGAGAGTTATGTTGGTGCAGTGAGGTGCTGTTTAAGTTGTAGTAAGGGCAGTGATGGGATGTCTATGGTGCGTTTGAGAACATGGGGCGCCTTTGCTTTTAAGGCGCTGGCTCTCTGGAACACCCTGCCAGATCAGTTGAGAAACTCGGCAGCCTTGAGCAACTTCAAGAAGGGCCTTAAAACCTTCCTTTTCAAATAGTAGCCTCGATCCTTTTAGTACCATTCCTACGGATTTCCCGGTTTCTTCAAGTCTTGTTTTTGTCTTGCCTGCGCCCTCACACCCATGGGTTTATGGTTGCGCAATATAAATGTAATAAAGGAAAGTAAAGTAAATTGAGGTGCAGTTTCAGGGTGGTCATTTTTAGCGCTGGGATTTTGGCGCCATGGACTTTATCTGATTGGTTTTTTGGCGTTGTATATAGGTGTTGTTTAAAGTGCTATTTTGCGGCAGCGAGGTTCTGTCTCGTCATTCTAAGGGGCAGTGAGGTGCTGCCTATGGTGAGGTTAATAATGGCAGTTAGGTGCTGCCTGGTCATTTTAAGGGGCAGTGAGGTGCTGTCTGGTCATTCTAAGGGGCAGTGAGGTTCTGTCTGGTGTTTTAAGGGGCATTGAGGTGCTGTCTATGGTGAGGTTAATGGCAGTTAAGTGCTGTCCACGGGGTTAAGGGGCAGTGAGGTGCCATCTGGTGTTTCTTTCTTGGGCAGTTAGGTGCTGTCCATGTTATGATAGGGGCAGTGAGGTGCTGTTTGTGTTTGGGTTAAGGGACAGTTAGGTTCTGTCTAGGTAAGTTTTGGGGATAGCGTGTTGATGTGAGGTTTGGTGGTGGGATCAGAGTTTTGGTTGGAGTTTTTTGAAGTTGGACTTAGACATGGTGGTCACATGTCTGTGTGGGCCCTAGAAGCAGAGTGGGTTCAGGCTTTGGGGAGGGCCTGTGGTTTGGGTTTTAGTTTTTGTGTTTTCAATTAAGATTCTGGCTAGATTCGTGGGGTAGCACAAGGACTCAGTTGGGAATTGTTTTTGAGCTGGTATGAGCTATTTAGTTCTGCCTGATGATTGGGGTGTTCATTCGTTTTGTGGTTGTTGGTGTTATGGGTGTTGGGATATGTCAGTGGAAGGGAGCGAGATATGTCATAATCTGTGCTGGGCTTGATTATGGCTATGTGTGTGTTATGATGGTGTGGTGATGTCAATGACATTCTATGTGGAGTGTTGGTGTGGTGATGTCATTGACATTCTTTGTGGATTGCTGATGGTTGTTTTGAGTGCTGGGTTCTACTGGTGTCAGTTGGACCTAATGTGCTGGGCTGGATGGATGTTGCAGTGCTTTCTCTACTTGCTAACTAGAGAAATAAACCTACATGTAAACTAATTACCTTCCGGTGTTCAAATCATGTGAGTGAGACTTAGTTTACCCCACAGTTCCTCTGCTGTCACGTCTTGGGCTTCACCAGCATAATGGTGACGTGTGAGTATGTGGTGCGCTATGTCACTGAGGACGTTTGACAATACAGTGAGAAAAGTACCCTGCTACGTGTTTCCATGGCAGCCCGTTGTCGTTTGGAGAGCGGAGTTCACAGCACAGAGGTCCTTCATAGCACAGTATGGACTTTGTGATTAGTGCATGGGCTGATGCTTTCAGGCGGCTATTCTATGATGTGGCACAGCAGAAAAGGGGGGCTTAGGAGCCAGAGAAAAGAAAATGAAGGAACTGGAATATGACTGAAAAGAAAGATTTATGACGCAGCAATTCCTAACCCTGGCGGCATGCAAAGTATTATGAGGTTCTGTGGCATCTGTCAGCAACCTGTTTGCATTGGTTGTGGCATCATTGGCTAGCACATCCAGATGGGCTTTCTTGAGAAGTATTAATGTGTCAGTTTTGGTTGGCAGTACGTCATGGGCATGTAGCAGTAGAAACCTTGATTCTCAACCTTATGGATTTTGATAATTCATGCTTTTTGATAGTCTTCTGATAGGACGCTACTTAGTGTGGGGCAATGCTACTATTTTATGAGCTTGTGAGAAATATCATCTTTCCTTAGTGCTGTTGTCATGTGAGGCCGGTTGTGCCTTTTTGGGATCCAATGTCATACAGAATGGTTCAATGTCATGCAGAATGGTGCTGTGCATTTGCAGAGGAGACATGCCTTTTATGGTTGTTGTGATCTGCTGTGGAGAGCTTGGAGTTTTTTTTTCTCGCTTTGTTTGTTGATTTCTTCATGCAGCCTGACGTGGCCTCTTAGCCTATGCTTCACTATATTTGACAATATTGTTAAATATCTGTTATTGTGTTTTGTGTTATTAACTTTTGCCTCCACAGGACCACCATCTATTAGAAGCTGAGGACATTGGCTCGATAAGAGTAGGGACCTCTCGTTTACCATGTCTCTTTGGGCTCATTTACCTATGTTTGTGTGGTGAGGCTATATGTTGCAGGTCTTGATATGTAAAATTCAGCTGGTGACCCAGCAAACCATCTGCTAGGTTTGTGGCATCCCAACCCTGGTGTGTAATTGTTTAGCAGTGCAGTGTCCGCCAGTGGGCTCGACCTGAAGTGTCTGACCTAGCCACAGGCCGCCGGGGGTGTTGGACACTCAGCACTTTGGGGGTTATGGACCCATGCCCGTTTCATTGGAGTGGTGGCGGGGTGTTGGACACTCTGGAGGTTTTTCTACGTTTCATTTTGGGGATCGGGGGTTACATGCTTGTGCTTTTGTATACATTGATTTGGACCGAACCCAAGGTGGGAACCTCAATATTCACTGGTACCTTGAGGTAGAAACATATAATAATACAAAAAATGGTACCAGGAAATGAGGAAAACAACTGAAAGAGGAAGGCAAGGGAATGTAAAGATCAAATCATCATTTAATTTTATTTAGATTTGTATAGACAACATTTTATGAAATAATTTAATCAATTCTTAAAAAACATTTGACTATTCAAGCATTCAACCATTCATTCACTAATTGAACATCTAAAAGTCATATAAATGAGCTAAAGTGTCACAAAAAAGTACTTTTCATTTCATTAGTACACATCTTTTCAATTTATTGATAGTTCCAAATATTCAAGAAACTAATCATTATTGATAATAGTTCATTCCAGGACAAAGTATCTTTTAAGAATTGATTAAATTATTTCATAAAATGTTGTCTATACAAATCTAAATGAAATGAAATGATGATTTGATCTTTACATTCCCTTGCCTTCCTCTTTCAGTTGTTTTCCTCATTTCTTGGTACCATTTTTTGTATTATTACATTGATTTGGACACCCGCACCCTCAAGAGGGTGGGCCTCTTTTCCTTTGGTGCATTGTTGTGGGTACCTGATGCCTTGTGTTCTGGTGTGTTTGGTTAGGATGGTGTTTTAAGAGTTGTAGTTGTTGAGGTTGTACTGCCATTCAGTGCACCACATTTGTTGGGGGCAGGATGTGAGATGGTTGTGGTTGGAGATATTATGGACTTGTGGTGAGTTGTGGTGTTGGGCTGGTTGGGTTGGTTCCCTTGGTCAGAGTGCCTTGCTGTGGGCCCGCAACGAGACTGTGAGTTGTGTTTGGGTGGTTTGTCTTGTTCTATTGCAGGACGTTGAGGGGATAAGGTTGGCGGGTGCATTGCTCCTTGTTGTCAGGAATGGAGTGAGCGGTCGTGGGAGTTTTGATGTTGGTGGTTTCACACTTTGGTCGCTTTACTAGATGGTTTCCTCCGATGTGCTTTGTTCTGTACCTTTTTCCTTTGTCAGTGTTAGGGAGGGAGGTGTGTTGTGTCTTTTGTCTCCTCTGTCTTGGTCCTGTGTGCATGCTATCCTGGTGGAATGCTAAGTGGACTGTTGTGGTGTGAGTGCCCTGAATGGTCCATGAATGTGAGTTGGTGAATGAGACCCTGTGAGAGTGGGAGCAGGTGGATGTTTCCCTTACCTTCCTTTATACTTACCTTGTAACTCACCTGCTTTAATTGCCTTGTCAACTGGAACTTAAAAAAAAGTTCACTTCCCTACCTGGTGCCTCCTTCGCGAGAGTACATCCTTACAACTCACATGCGTAGACAATTGAATAAGAATCCGTTTTTGTACTTAGCATACATATTTCTACAAAGAAGTTGTGCAAATGGAATACAGCTACACTTATTGACATCCTTTAAGCCACTGTTACTGTGGACTGGTGGACTAGACATTAGTGGGGCAGTGACAGGAATGCCTGCAAAGGCATAGACATTGTGACAGCTCTCTGTCTCGTCCAAGTACAGAATCTAGCCAATGTAGTAGTGAATTCAGGAAATCCTTTGACATAAATGCCACTGAACTGTTTCAGCATCATTTTGTTCGGAAAAGATCATTCTAATGTAAAGAGCATCTCAGCCTTTTCTTTCCAATCCGGCCTCCTGGCCTTCTTCGTCTGTTCTGCTCGTCCATGTATCTGCACATCCTATCTTAACAAACACATACTAGCGTGCTCTTTATGCAGAGTTTTGGGCACTACGTATTTTTTGTTGTTCTTCTTCTTATGGCCTGGCGTTCAATCTTTCACTGATTGCTTATGCTTTTCTGTTTTGGAACTATATGGTGTGAAGGGCAATAAAACAGTATATGTGCGGTTACGCAAATGCTGTTTGCACCTGCACCTAAACAAACACATCGCGCATTCCCAAATATGTGTTTATTGCCCTTGAAAATCATTAGTTTACACATGTGAAAATATGCTGTTATGCCGCCTATGGCACTTTTTGCTGAAACTTGTATTACACAGTAGACATCAGATTGTGCATTCTACTTGTAGTCACACCGCTAGTCTGTACTTGCATTTATTCCAATTTTGCACCTCCTGATTTATGGAATTTGCAAGTTAGTGTCAACATTTCTGGCTGTATTTGATAGATATGACCTCTGTTTGGGTTTAATCATTACAAACATCTCAACAGCTGCTGCACCATCTGACTGACATACTGTAGTCCACGTGCTAAGGGTTTCTTCCTTTTTAGACACTAAACGTGTCCTCATTGTGCAAGACACCTGGATGTGTTTGTAAGGGAAAATGGGTAAATATCTAATCCGCGTCAGGGTCAGCAAGGGTTGCCAGACAGGGCTTCCATCTTCTTATTTTGTCACAGAAGGCAGGTTCCTGACAGCATCCCCGCATTTGTAAATGTTGACAAGTGTGCACATTTCATGCTCAGGCTTTGCCAGCTCATTATGCAAATCATATTCATAAAACACTACTTGACAAGACTGGGATGAGCCCACAGTAGCTAATACTAGTCACTCATGTCATTTTTTCAGTGTAGGAAATTGATCAGGTGGGTAGAAAAATAATTGCTTTTTAAAACAGAAATATGGGGATGCTCTTATAAGATGTAAAGCAATATGTCAAATATTATCACGCTTCTTTAGCTGCAGAATGATTGTTTGTGAAATCTAATCCGCATTAGGTTATTTGTTTACCACCTTTAAAGTTACTCACAACATTTCACTTGTAATTCCCACATGAACGGCAAACCAACTATTTACAATTGTATACAACAGTCCTCAGATTAATGTGTGCACAGATTTAACCAATGAATACTGAAATGTATACATCCATTAAACACATCACTGAATGACACATTTTGAAAGTTATTATTATTATTATTATTATTATTATTATTATTATTATTATTATTATTATTATTACTCGTAGAAGTGTGTAATAATCATGATAATGTGAGATGAGAGCAAGAACAACTAAATAGATAATTTAGCAAATGTTGGTGTATATCTCAAGAATAAGTAAGGAGGGGTTCTGGGAGTTTCTGGTGAGCTAAAGACTCTGGTTGAGACTCTAACCCGGGATATAGGCCGGTAGAGAGACACTCCCAGGACCCATAAGTAACTTTGTGTTTTTATTCCAAATTACTAGGGTAATCCAGACGTGGGACCCTTGCTCACTGTTCTTAAAGAGGCACAGCTCCACCTCACTTTCGAGGCCCAACCAGGCTGAAACACGTGTCTGGGGTTGCTGTTGGTACTCTTGTTCAGAAGAGAATTACCAGGCATTTTGGAGCTGGACTGCCCTTGGGCAGTGCAACGACTGATATGTAGTGGACATTTCTCTTCTGTGGAAGGATGGTGAGTTAAAGACTCTGCTTGAGACTCTAACCCGGGATATAGGCCAGTAGAGAGACACTCCCAGGAGCCCCATCGTTTGTGTATATCCAAAGAAGACACATCAGGCCTAATTTACCAGAAAACTGCAAAACAGCACAAAGTCTTAGCACCACTGCTAAGATTGCACCGTGCTGAACTATTACACAGTGAGTTGATTTAAAAAATGAATGCTGCACAAAACGCAAAGGTGCAAAGAAAAAACTGTAGCACCATGCATGCTCACAACAACACTGAGCTGTGGACTCACATTACACTGTAACGGTGGTGCTTTGCACCCGCATTGCACCGCAATGGGAGTTGTTAAACAGGCAATTCCAGCGAGTGAGTGGCGCTATAATACAGAGCACCTCAAGCAATTACCAGCCCCCAAGAACCAGGCAAATGCAGTTTAACAGTGGCCCTATCATGCAAGGGTTCACCATTGAAATATGAAGTAGACCTAAAAGAGGGACTGCCAAGTGTGAGTCACCCCAACATATTGTGCCATTATGTGAAAGCCAATTACATCACAAACAGGCTAAACAACAGAATGTGCTGCATCTTTCTCTGAGGCGACATTGCTTACTCTAAACTATGTTGGCCTACATCTGTTGGAGCACATGTGGGGCTAATGCATCCTTAAGGATGGAACTTAGGAAAGGCAAATTGGTGATGGGCGGATAATTGATGAGCCACTTGAGGTCCTCTGCGGGTTAATTGGCAAATGCAAATATTTCCCAGGCTTCAGTGATGAAATGAAGACACAGTGACTGAGGGAGCTGTGGAGGATTCACAGCTCAGTTGAAAGGTGCTGGACTAAGCAGGCAGGGAGGAAGTTCGCCATGGGCAATTTGCCATTTCATTAAGACAGGTAGACATGTGTGCTATTGGCTATACATTCATTGTTGTTGTAATCCTCCATGTTCCACACTATGTGTTTATTGTGGACAAACGTCTTGCAATGTTTCATGGCCCAAAAAAAGCATCTGTCTGTGTTGCTCTCCTTACCAATGGAATGCACGCATCTTTTGTCCTTGACACTGCTCACCAGTTCTCTTTGTGTGTGGTGCACACTTACCAGACCTGTTGATGCAAGGATGTGGTGCGTGAACTGCCAAAGCCTTCGCCCCTTCACTGGTGATGCTACAATCATAGATGTTGAGGCCTCCCATGTAGCATGCTGCGGAAGGACAAGGCTACAGCAATATGTTTCTAAATTGTTTGGGTATGCAACTTGCAGACATGGTACTTTCACTGACATCGACCCATGTGAGGAGGCAGTTGCTGAGGTCTATCCTGAAAGGTAACACAGGTAAGCAAATGAATTATCTGAATGCCTGTATGCTGCCTCACGCATGGATGTGCCTGACTGGCCAGGTGTGAGGAATGTTAAATTCAATTGTCACATTCACCATAAAGTACAGTACAAATGGACTTCCATGACATCGGGTGGGCATGGTGTTCCTGATGAAAAAGGGGATACAACTTTTTAAGTGTGTTTCTTCAATTGTGCACTGTGTACGGTTCAGAGGGTTGACAATGCACTTAACACCTTCCTTAAGCCAATATTTGCCAGGATTTTACGGAAAATCCCGCATACGTAGGAAGAAGGTGTATGGATGATAGAGAGACATTGCATTGAGCAAATCCATGAGATCTGCAATGGAACATTGACTGTACTTGGGTGGGAGTCACATACTGTTTAAACTGACTGTTTCTATTGATGAAAGGGCGAAGTTGCCAGACAGCAGCAAAATAGAGACACTGATGTTAAAGGCCAATAGGGTGCATGTGCATAGTGAATGATTGTGACACATCTCACCATCTTTCATGGACATTCACTTCATAGTTTGTGAATACAGTATACACGTCTTGTGTGGTGTTCAGCTTGGCAACATATGATGTGTCTTAAGTTGTTGAGTGCATTTATGGGAACATCCATCACGCCCCAAGCAGTGGTGGCAGTTCTAGTGGCAATGGGCCCTATGGTTGGTTACATGTGTGAGTTAAAGAAACAAGGAGTGGGCGCCATATTTCAATCCAAAAAAATCAACAAATGATCATTATTTGGTGCTATACAGTAAACCATGTGTGCACATAAACGCTCAGGAAACATCAACATGAGAGTCTGAGGAAATTGTCCTCGGCAGTGTCTGCACCTTAGTAGAATCCTTAAAATCGTGATGCTAATAATACATATCATTGGCAGTATGGGTTTGAGGCTAATTTGCATTAATCGACTCAGATACAATTAAACGCAAGAGAGAGATTTCAGAATGTACAAAACTGTATAGTCATTGTACATGTCTGAGCTAGCCACAATGCCATGTCAACAATATTGCCTGGGACACCCAACATCACCAATGAGTGGAGATTGTGTTTTAGGGCTGAAGTGAGAGCGAGGGCTCTTAAAACATTACAGGGAGCACATCGATATGTGAGTGTCAGGGCATGTTGTTGTGCTACTTCCTGGTTCAAATAGCTCCACACTGGAAGTAGCCTGTAGTATTTTGGTACTATCATCAGGACAAGTGGGAGAGCGATGGGCAATGACACAATTGTGAATAAAAGGAAATCAAGGGACATTATATTGCAGGTAGACATGGCAGACATCACACCACCTACAACTACTTGCACCAGCTGTTCACCTGCACAACGGCATTTGTCGCCTACACCACAGCCACCTTTCTTACAAGGTGCACATAGGAATGAACCAGGAAAAATATCACTACCAACGTGATAGGTAGATTAGTGTGAGGGAGAATAGAGGAGTGGGGCTCAGTACAACAATGTGACAGCAAGTGGTTGTGTGGAGTGATCTACAGTGTGAGAGTGGTGCTATGTACAGTGTAAGGGGAAGAATGAGTGAGTAGGCTGGTGCATGAGGAAGAGTGGGGAAGTGGAGTGGAGTAGAGTGGGTGAGGGAGAGTGGGGTGAAGAAAAGTGTGAGTGGGGAGGGTGGGCGTGGATAAGGTGCAGTGTGTGAATGAGTTGGAAAATAGAGGGTGAATGGGTGAGAAAGGGGGGCTAGTGGGATGGGCAGACTGGCTAAGGTAGATTGGGTGAGGAATATTGGTGAGTGGAGTGGATTAGAGTAGGTGAAGTATAATGTGTGAGTGGTTGAGGAAGAGTAGTAAGTGGGGTTGGAGAGAAGAGGATGATACAGTGAGTGGGGAGGGGAATAGTCACTGAGGTACATCCGATAGAGTGGATAAGTGGTGAGAGCTTGATTTGACCAGTGGGTTGAGGGAGATTGTGTGAGGATGGTGATGGTGATTATGAGTGGGTGAATAGCATGGGATAATGTGGGTGAGTGGGGTGAGGAATAGTTTGTGAGTGGGGTGAGGAAGCATGACTTTGATGGGGTATAATTTGTGAACAGAGTGAGGAAGAGTTGATGAGTGGCTTGAAGAAGAGTTGATTTGGGTGGGGTAATGTGGGTAAATCAAATGAGGAAGAATGTGTGAGTGGGATGGGGTAGTGTTTGTGAGTGTGGAATAAAAGAGTGTGTGAAGACATGCAATTGAGTGGCAAGGTAGAGTGTGTGAGCAGATTGTGTTAGATTTCAGGAGGAAGAGTGGTTGGGATAGATGTGTGAGTGTGGTGAGGATGAGTTAGTGAGAGGGAGGAGGAAGAGCTGGGGGGTAGGGTGGGGAAGTGTGTGAGTGGGGTTTTGAAGAGAAAGTGAGTGTGGTGGGAAAGAATGGATGAATGGGGTCAGGTAGAGAAGGTTAGTGAAGTGAGGAATAGTGAGTTGGGTGAGGATGAGTTGTGAGTGGTTTAAAGAAGAGTGTTTGAGTGGGCTGTGATATATTTGGTGAGTGTGGCAAAGAAGAGTGGGCTACGAAGAGTGGATGAGAAGGGTGAGATAGCATCTGTGAGTAGGGTGTGGTAGAGTGGGTGATGAAGAATGGGTGAAGGGGGTGTGGTAGAGTGCATGAGCAAGATTGGGTGAGTGTGGTGATCTATAGTGTGAGTAGGATGTGTTACAGTGGATGAGGAAGATTCGTTAAGCTGGGTGGGGGAGTGGGTTTGCAGGGTTATGATAACTAGATGAATGGTGTGGGGAAGAATGGGTGAGGTAGAATGGGCTAGGGAATGATGTGTAAGAGGTGCACAATATAGTGGTTGTGGAAGTGTGGGTGAAGCAGAGTGTTGTGATGACGATTATTTGAGTGTGATAAGGACATGTGAAGGGTTTTGACCCATGCTGAATCAATAGACTGGGTAGATGTGGGGATGAACTGTCGCCGCCCATCATTCCAACCCAGAGTCCAGGAGAACCGCGCAGTTGTGCACATACCAAAAGCGCCAGGGGTGAAAGGTGGTGCCAAAGGAAAAATAGCAGCACCTGTCATAGCAAAAGCGCTTTTAAATCACCTCTGTTGCTTTGAGGGCAAGCTCCAAATGTCAAGTTCAAACATTGCAAGATAGCTAATACCGGAGACCTTTGTTCAAAAATCTGTTTTACTGATGTCAAAAAGTTGCTGAAATCATGGGCACAAGACCACTCTAAAGATTCAACCTTCTTGTGGGGGGCTTCCACATAACCACTCTAATGTAAGGGTGCCTATCAAAATAATAGCAAAAATCTCCTGTCAAATTCAAGACAACTCAAAAATGGATGCAGTACCGACAAATTCCACAAGGCGGCACTAGCGGTCTAAACTCTGACAGGAGAACTGGCTGACAAAGGGACCTGAGTCAACTGGACTTCAAAGCCTGTGGGTTAATTAAGAAATCTTAGCCACCTGCTGTTCCCAGAGACCAAGAGGCTGAGAACTCTTAACACCCCAGAGACTCACAACAGGAGGCAGGATATCACATGGCCCTTCTGAGTGAGAGGGAGGGAGTTTCCCCTTCAGCCTGGAAGAGAGAGACAATAGCCTCTTTCAGTTGAATGGGGTATGTTAATTTTGAGTGTTTCCTGTCAACAGCCCTCTGCCAGCAAGGAGAGACATGTGATCACTGACCCACCCAGACTTCTGGAGGCGGACCCAAACACTTTGGGGAGTTGAATTGCAAAAAAGATATATTTTATAGAAACAGTGATAATTTATTGTAACCAAATGACAGGAATGTACAACTTTGAGAGTCTTAGTATGAAAAATGCCCTCACGATTTGAGTCCAAACTCCAATTTGTACCATGTTCTGGGGCAAAACCCCGCTAATTATGAATATTGTAGACACTGTATTTAAGCTAGAGACATGGAAAGTTACTGGGATATATGTAGAAGGGAAATGTACCTTTGTATAATTTTTGATGAAAAACCAATGTTGCAAAACCCACTAAAATCGAAAATAAGTTGCCATTTTTGAATGCAAGCTCCTAGGAACGCCTGTAATGTCAACCACTTGTGTACCTGGGAAATATGTATTTGGATCACAAATAGATTTGTGTGCACATTGACCAGGGGAGTGTCATTTCTGTAGGTCATAAAAATGACATCACTCTGAAACACTATCCCTTCCCAAATAAGGGACCAAAGAATCTATTGACCTATCAAATCAAGAGAGGGGCAGGCTCAGTTATGCCACGCACACACCCACTTCCAAAACACATAAAAAGAGACTGCTGGGACAGGTAGAGACATTCATTTTCCATTTCTGCGGAGCATTTTGACGGCCGACATCCCATCCAGACAGAGACCAGAACCAGGGACCCATAGACTACAGAAACTTGAACCTAGAAGGCCCACTGCAAGCAAAAGTATTCTCAGCAGGCCTTCAGAATCCAGCAACCCTAACCAAACTATTCCACAACCGGGCGAGCTGTTTGAATTCTTTGCCAAGAACTTTGCCGGAACCGCAGACCAGACCCAGACCGCTGTGAGCAGAACCAGAGATCCGGATCGCTGTGAGCAGAACCGGTGCCTGGTTGACCCGCCGAGCAGAGAGAACAGACTCCTAGAAATCGTGTCATCTGTCATTTGAAAAGGTGTACAACTGTCACCTGTCAATTCTGCAGCTGCAAACTGTCACCTGTCATTTTGAGTTTACTTTAAATCCGAAAAACTACCTTCACAAAATCGTTCGTATCTCTGGAACTGTTTGTCCTAGGAACGAGATTTAACTTTTACCGCAAGCGCGATTTACGCACTCGCAAAATTTACCGCGAATTGCGATTTGGCCTGATTTCGTCATCTGTAAAAAGATAGCCGCTTTTGCAGAGGCTGCTCAGAAGCCAGGAGTCAGAAAATGACAGCAGACAGTACATCACTAAAATAAAGGAGGATATGGATGTGCTGCAACAGGAAAAGGCTGACCAGGATACCAGTTTTCTGGCCTTACAGAGGGAGTACCAAGAAGGTTTGGACTCCCTACTGCAGAGCCAGAAAAAGCTGGAGCAACAGTGAGACTTCAATAGGGCATGTGCTGAGCAGGTAGTCACCCTGCAAAGCCACCTAGATAGGGAGAAGGCAGAGAGTATGAAACTGATTTTGAAAGACCTGGATACCCAGGCAGAGTTTGACCAGGAGCGCCAGAAAGCTGGTGCCTTCCAAAGGCAAAGGGACGACCTGGCAGCACAGATGCAGGCTCTTAGTCAGGAAAGAGATACCTTAGGCCAGGAAGTCTGCCACTTAAAAAGGAAAATGGAAGAAAATCACCTGGCCCTCCAGGGACTGGGTGACCTCCAAAAAGAACACCAGAACTTGTTAGAGCAGACCAGGAGGGTGGAGGATGCTCTGGCAAGAAAGGAGCAGGCCAATAGGGACACAGCTCAGGAGGTAACCCTCCTGCAGCAAAGACTTGCCCAGTACTCCAGGACCAATCAGGAGGCACAGAGAGAGAATGAGGCTCTCTGCCAGCACAATGATAGGCTCCAGCAACAGGTAGCGATGCAGGAGAGACTGATAGAGTCTAGTAAGGCCTTAACTGAGGAACTGAAAGCGCAGGCTCTTGCATTGCAACAGGGAGCTGGGGCGGGTAGAGATGAGGTTCGCTGGGAAAGAGAAACTCCAGAGCATAACCTCAGGAGCCCTAGTACCAGAGCCCTTCATCTCTCCCAGTCCCTGGACTCTGCCACCCCCATGTCCCCTCGCGCACATGAGCCCAGGGCCACGGGGATGGCAGATTACTATCTAGCTAGAAGTATGGGGATCATAGGCCAGTACCTCTCAGGAATGGATGGGCGGGCATCCGGGTATTGGCACCCAAGCACAGTACAATTTAGTGGGGAACCCCAGGAGAGTAGGCCCATTAAGGGCATACTGAAAACCTCTGCCCAGTTAGGTCAGTGGGGGGGGGGGTAACCCATCAAATCCTGGCAGCAAGGAGGGATCTGAAGACTCCTCTGAGCATTACAGGACACAGGAGACCAGGTCCCCACATTCTGCCAGCCATTCCCAGGCTCGCAGAATCCGGGAAAACCTGGAAGATCAGATGGGCACCTCTGGGAGCAGTGCTTCTGAGTCAGAGGATGAATGGACCAGGGTTACCCGAACCAAAAAGGCCAATAAGGCAAAAAGGGCCTTGCTTGCTTAAGGACCCATTGAAACAAATAAAGGCAATAAGGAGTGTCATCACGCCTTATCATAAGAACGCCAAGTATTCTGTTTGGGAACACTTGGAGCTCTATGAGCAAATGATGGAGACTTTCCATTTGAAGGACAGCAATAGTTGCATCCAGTACGTCAAATGGACATTCTCCCCAGAATACTCCAGTTTCTTTGCAGGGCTGGAGGACCAAAAGCATTCAAGATGGTCCGCATATAGGACGGCCATCTTGAAACATTTTTCTGTTCATAGAAATCCTCAAGAGGCTCGCAAGGCAGCCTACAATTTGCAATGTGGGGAGGATCAGGCCCCACAAGAATTTGTGCAAGAATTGAAGCGTGCCTTTGCGCAGACCACCAGAAGGGTGCGCACGGACAGCAGAGAATTTGTCAATACTTTTTTCCATGCCTTGTCCAAATACATCATGACCCAGCTAGTGAGAGATTTTCACGAGAAGAGGTCACTAGACTGGGTCATTGAACAGGCTACCCGGATCTATGAGGTGCAGAAGCCCATAGAAAATCAAAGTAATGTGCAGAAAAACCCCAAAACCAACAGCACCCCTGCTGCTGCCAAGGTGGCAGAGGTAAAGGTTGCCCCCGTTTTAGATTTGGAGATGGGGGGGCCTAAAAACCTGCCTGAACCAAATAATTCACAGCCCAGAAGGCCCTCGGGCCAGTCACAGACAGGCAGTCGAGGAGGTAGTCCCAGAAATGGGGTCCCTCGTTCCCCTGATTATGTAAGTCTCCGCTACAAGGGAAACCGACCCATCCTGGGTTATGTGTGGACTCCTCCAGCCCAAATCATCCATCCTTTTTTCCCCAATTCCCTGAGCCCAGACAAACTAATCCGGGAGAGGGGAGGCCAAGGGTGGAGGGGTACCCAAATCTTCCCAATCCGAGGTATTACCAGAGAAGGGATAGCTACCCTTCCCGGGATCAGCCCAGGGGAGAAAATAGAGCCCTGTGTCAGTCTGAGCGAGTTTCACAACTTGAGCGCCAGGTCAAAAATATGGCACGAGATCTGGGTCACATACTGAGGGCTCAACAGAACCCTCAGATGAGCATGCCACCGCAGAATGCCCCAAACTCTGGACCTGGTGCTCCAGAACAATGACGGGGGCAGCACCCCGATAACCTACCAGTTACCGGGGAGGAGGCACAAGGGGAAGGGGGGTGTAAAGCCTTGGAGGAAGCTTCCTTCTCAACTTGTAAACAGCCCCTGGAAAACCAGGAACCGGAAACAAAATCTCCTGCCCCTGAAAGCCTGCCTCCCAAGGAGCAGAGGGGGGGTAGGAGAAACAAAGGACCCAAACAGACCCATTTTGTGTAGGAGGTACAGGTCTTCCAATTTGCGGGAGAGGGATCTTCAGAAGATCCTGGGAAAAGGATCTTCTCCTTTAGAGATGGGGGAACTCCTCCCAAAGAAAAATGGGTCCCAAGGGATTCCAATCCAGACTGGGGAGATATGGAGCCTGAGCTACCGCCGCCCATCATCTCATCCCAGAACCCACAATACCGAAATCCCCTGGTTCAAACCCATCCTGGTGACTGCCTCCAAACAGGGGGGGCGGCCCAGAACCGGAACCAGGGGAACCCAAAATGGCTCTGATCTCCAGTTGCCAACTTTTTCTTTCAGATTCCCCAGGCTCTTCACAGAATTCTGCCCAAATCTCTTTGCTAGCAATGTCCAAAACCAGAAAGTTAGCCCACCAGTTGTCCAAAAATATGCATTATCTCTGCCCCCTTGAGGAGAAGGAGGGAAGATATTATGCCCCGGTACAAGTACAGGGGCAGGGTACAATTTTGGCACTGGTGGACACTGGATCCCAAGCTACACTTCTGTCCAAAAGGGCCTTTGATGAACTAAATGCAGGAAGGGGGGAGAATTACCGTATTTCTCTCACCTCTCTTCCTGGACAACTGCAGAACTTTGACGGGAAGGAAATTCCCGTCGAAGGGACTGCAGACTTGGACATTAAAATTGGGCGACACAAGGTGAAACACCCGGTCATAGTAGTGACTCCAGAGGGCACCCCTTGTTTACTAGGGAACGATCTCCTGAGAAGGTTGTCACCCCTAATAGATTGTGTAAACAAAGTCCTCTGGACCCAGACTAGCCGACCAATAAAATTAAAACAGAGTGTCAACCATGTTAGTTTAAATGGCACCTGCCACATGGTTGAACAAAAATCTGACCAAGTAGAATTTCACTTCCAGAACAACCAGATTCCAGACGTGACAGTAATAGCAGTAGGACAACAGACTGGTGATGGGGGGTCCTCTCTATTTCTGAAAATCAACCTTCCTTCCAGTTTAAGGTGGTATTCCACACTGGAAGGAAATGGTCTGAAATTCTTTACCAATCCACAACCAGACATTCCCACCCCAATAGTTCAGAAAGATGTGAAATCAGCTCAGAGCCTGGCTGATATTCAGCAAATTGGAGATCAGTTGTTCATCCCTGTTCAGTTAAATGAGGGGAAGGACTCTGTTCTCGCCCGAGTGTGTGTGAACAACGGTAAGAGCTTCATCAGCGAAGCCATGTTTCGCCAACTCCCAAAAGATCCAGCCAATCCCACATTCAAACTGATAGACACATGGGAAATGGACCTGGAAGCACCCAATTCAAAACATCTCTGCGAAGCAGGTGTATGCTCAAAATCTCCATTGGCAACAAGAGCATAGTCCATAATTGTTGGGTTGTGCGAGACGTCACTGCCGCCTGCTACTTAGGCAGTGACATTCTCAATCGCTTTGCCATTAGTTTGGACCTAATAAATTTCAAAGCTTGGTCCCGATTAGCGGATAATCCCATGGGCTTATGATGATCCAGAAGAAGCATTTAGGTCAGCTCAATTGCTACCTTATGCAGTTGAAATTCAGATCAAAGAGGAAGTCACCATCCCAGAAAGGACCCGACAATTCTCCCTGGAAGTGAAAGTTAAAAGAGGACAAAAATTGAAAAACCCTGATGCTTATATACATCTAAATGCTTCTCTCCAACAGCAAGGGTTGGGGGTAAACCCAACACCATTAGTCAACATTGAACATGACACCATTCCAATAGAGGTGGATAACAGCGACTTAAAGAGTATTACTGTAGCCGCAGGCACCATTATCGGAATGGCGGTTGATGACCGACATTTTTCCATTGATTTAGGGAATGAACTGTTAGGACCGATCCCCAAGCACTGTTTTGACCGTGACAGTGATGACAATACAACACCAGACAGGATTTTCACCCGGCATGGGGGGAACTTCCTGGTGTACACTTCCTGCCCTTATGGTAAGGAAGATGTGACTTGTGACTTCAGGAGGGATGAGGTGATTTTCCAGGTCTATGAGGGCTGCCTTTCCCACCTGAAGCCTCCAGTCCAAATCAGCACTCTGACCAGGGACTTCTCCACCCAGCTCCAGGAGGCCGCTGAGATAGCCAAACCAGAAGTCTTTCCAGGCTTCAGGCAGATGGTGGAAGAGAGAGTCAACCTAGCTGATGCCTATGTGACTCTGGAACAGAAGCAAAAGTTGAAACAAGTTTTCTTGGATTTTCAAGATCTCTTTGCAGTAGACTCATATGACTGTAGTAGCACCGACATCCACACCACAACAATTCCCACGGACCCTGGAATGACTCCAGTGTTTGTGAAGCAATACCGTTTGCCTCTCGCATCCATGGAGTCCCTTACTGAAATAATTAAGAACCTTGAGTCCCGGGGAATAATCCGTCCAGTCCACAGTACTTTCAATACTCCGGTGCTGGGAATATTGAAGCCAAACGGCAAGTGGAGACTCTGCGCCGACCTTAGGGAGCTCAACAAACGGGTCCATACTTCCCGATGGCCTCTTCCCTACATTGACCAAGGGCTGGCCCAGATCCAGGGGTCACAGGTATTCCCTGCAATAGACCTGACCAATGGGTACTGGACTGTGCCTGTCAGTAGGGAGGACCAATACAAACTGGCTTTTACCTTTGGGGGCCAGCAGTACACATGGACCCGGACTCCCTTCGGATACCTCAAGTCCGGCAATGAATTCAACATTTTCCTACATAAGGCCATGCCCGACCTGGGTGCGAGGGGTAACCTGGCTTATGTAGATGATGTCCTCATCAAAAGTTCATCTGTGGAAGAACACATAGCAGAGATCCGTTGTGTTCTGACGCAGTTGAGGGCCGCCGGAGCAAAACATTCCTTTCAGAAAGCACAGTGGTGTAGAACCCGTGTTAATTTCTTGGGGCATGAGATTACTCCTCAGGGTCTCTGTCCCCAGGAAAAGAAAGTGGAAGCACTTCAGAAACTGAAAGACCCTACAACTCTGCTGGAACTAAGGAGCCTCCTTGGACTGACTAATTACAGCAGAAAGTTCATTGAAGGCTACGCAGAGATCAATAGACCCCTGATTCATCTCTTGAAGGGGGGGGGTCAAGTGGGAATGGGGTGCAGAACAATCCGAGGCAGTAAGACAACTCAAAAGAAGCCTCTCACAAGCACCTTGCCTAGCTTACCCTGTCAGAAACAAGGAGTTCTTCCTGGAGACAGGGTTCTCTAATACGTGCTTGACGGCAGTATTATACCAAAAGCATGACAAGATCAATAAAGTAATCTCCTATGCGAGCAAAACTCTATCCTCTGTGGAGGAAAAATTCAACAATTGTGAGAAGGCACTCCTGGCAACGGTGTGGGCATTGAAGAATTACCGGCCATTTATCCAGGGGGAACACATCATAGTGGAGACTCCACACCAGCCTCTGCAATATCTCCAAAGTGACAGAATCCGGGCCGGAAATGTGAGTAATTCCCGAATTACTTCCTGGATTCTGTCAATACAAGGCTTTCCTGTGGAGGTCAGATATGGCCAAAACAAGAAGAGTCCCCTCGCGCAAGCCTGGCTGACTTGCATGATTGTGCCAGAGAAAACTGTCTCGAGGACGAAATTCTAAAAATCAAAGACAACATGGAGGCATACCTTAATTACCCACACAAATTCTTTGAAGAAGACAAGTGTGAGGGAATGCCCACTGTCTATGTGGATGGATGCTCTTACCATGTTGACAACAACGGGGAGAAAGAACTGGTGGCTGGCGTAGGGAATGCATGGGTGAAGGCGTTCCCAGAACCCTATGCTGGATACAAAATTGGTCCCCGAAGTAGTCAGGTGGCAGAATTGATGGCTGTGCATCAGGCCATCCTCACTGCTGTCCAACATCAACTCCACGAACGGTCGTAATCACAGATTCGGATTATGTACGGAACGGGTTTGTGGAGCACCTGGTTAACTGGAAAACCAGAGGCATGCTATGTGCTAATAACAAACCCTTGAAACATGGGAAGTTAATTCAAAACATTGATGATCTGGTCACCTCGAATGGGATGTCCATCTACTGGAAAAAGATCAAGGGCCATTCCAAAGTAGAGGGACCAAACAAAACTGGAAATGACTTAGCTGATCAGCTGGCCAAAACCAGGGACATCCAAGGGGATCTAATAGAAATAGTGTCCCTGTTGGGGGAAATCCAGGTCACTGCTATCACTAGGTCCCAGACAAATGCTCATAATGATCTTTCAACTGCACAATGGAGTAAGGAGACCCCTGATGCTGATTTGATTACGGCTCAGAAGGGGGATCCAATAATTGGTAAGTTTTACCAACACATTGAGGACCCTGAGAACTTTCCCCTGGCGGATACCGATTACATTGGGAAAGAGGACCTAAGAGTGTTGATGAAATGTCCAAAAATGTTCCGAATCCAAGACGGTTTGTTGGTAAGAAAATCCCAAGCCGGCCATGATCAGTGGGTGGTCCCTACCTCATTCCGAAGCCTGATGTTAAGTCACGCCCATGATACGGCCACCGCCGGTCATAGGGGGTTTCACACAACACTGGAAATCTTAAGAGAGGTTGCATACTGGCCACACATGGGGCAGGACCTCGACCAATACTTGAAGGGGTGTCTTGTGTGTGCACAATTTCAGCCAACATCCCTCACACACCGGGCACCTCTCCAAAAGAGGGGGATGACACTGCCATGGTCAGATTTGCGAATCGACTTTGTAGGCCCTGTAATTCGCTCGTCTAGAGGAAACAAGTACATGTTGACCGTTACATGCTTGTTTACCAAGTGGGTGGAATGTCTCCCAGCCCCAAACTGCAAGGCAGAAACAGCAGCTGCCCTGATGATTAACCACATATTTTCCCGTTTTGGTCTACCTCAAAGAATTGAGTCAAACAGAGGTAGCCATTTCACCAGCGAGGTAATGACAAAGATGTGGGAGATACTGGGGGTCAAAAGGAAGCTACTTATTGCTTACAGGCCAGCTTCTTCTGGAGCAGTGGAGAGATACAACCAAACCATTGTGAGCATATTAAAAAAGTTTTTGGCAGATTCTGGGCCAAGTTGGGATATCCGATTACCTCTGGTCCTAATGGCCATCAGATCTACCCCTTCATCTGCAACTAAAATGTCACCATTTGAGTTGATGACCGGACGCAAGATGGTGCTTCCCCAGCATCTGCTCTACAGGACCCAAGAGCAGACACTGATAAATGCCTCCACAACTCATGAGTATGTGGAGAATTTAAGGAAACACCTTCAGCATGCTTTTGCCTATGCTCAGCGGAATCTAGAAAGATCAGCTGATAGCATGAAAACCCACTACGACCTGAAGACCACCAGGAAGGAATTTACTGTGGGGGACCCGGTCTATCTATACAATTTCCAAATGAACCAGGCCAAACAGCGAACATTTTTGCCTACATGGAAGGGACCATTTGAAATTATAGACAAGATCTCCCCTGTAGCGTACAAGATCCGCATCCCCAAAGGTAGTCTGGCAGAAGGGGAAGAAAAGTGGGTACATATAAATTAGCTAAAGTGTTGCCATCCCAGGCACACGCTGCAGCAACTGGAGGAGTCCTCTGCAATACCAGAGGGGACCGCTCCAGATTAATTCAGTTCCAACCCTAAAATATCCCACATATAGTCTCTAAAATATTATGACGCTTGTAAGCCACTGTCTCTGAATTATATCTTGTTTTTAAAAATTGGAATGCTATGTCTATTAAAGTATAAAATGTATATGTCGCCCCACTATATCAATAGTGGGGGAGAAATGTCTATGAACAGGTATTGACGCTTTCCTTTTTCGTCCTAGGAGAAAGAAAACCTGGAGACTGGCCAAGGAGGATGCCCAGGGACCGGGAGCAAAGATCCGAGGGGCCCGGGGTACCGCCCAATATTCCCATCAGGACCGGCGAGGAGAACCGATCGATCCAACCGGGTGGAGGAAAAGATGCTGATCTGTGCCATCTACAGAATTGGAAGAAGATAATGTGGACATACCAGCGCAAGGGCTCAAAACCTCCTTTGCACCCGACTTCCCCTCGACTTGAATCAAAGCGTAGTCGGGCGGGGGGGTTTGTGAAGGGTTTTGACCCATGCTGAATCAATAGACTGGGTAGATGTGGGGTTGAACTGTTGCCACCCATCATTCCATCCCAGAGTCCAGGAGAACCGCGCAGTTGTGCGCATACCAAAAGCGCCAGGGGTGAAAGGTGGTGCCAAAGGAAAAATAGCAGCACCTGTCAGAGCAAACGCGCTTTTAAATCACCTCTGTTGCTTTGAGGGCAAGCTCCAAATGTCAAGTTCAAACATTGCAAGATAGCTAATACCGGAGACCTTTGTTCAAAAATCCGTTTTACTGATGTCAAAAAGTTGCTGAAATCATGGGCACAAGACCACTCTAAAGATTCAACCTTCTTGTGGGGGGGTTCCACATAACCACTCTAATGTAAGGATGCCTATCAAAATAATAGCAAAAATCTCCTGTCAAATTCAAGACAACTCAAAAATGGATGCAGTACCGACAAATTCCACAAGGCGGCGCTAGCGGTCTAAACTCTGACAGGAGAACTGGCTGACAAAGGGACCTGAGTCAACTGGACTTGAAAGCCTGTGGGTTAATTAAAACATCTTAGCCACCTGCTGTTCCCAGAGGCCAAGAGGCTGAGAACTCTTAACACCCCAGAGACTCACAACAGGAGGCAGGGTATCACATGGCCCTTCTGAGTGAGAGGGAGGGGGTTTCCCCTTCAGCCTGGAGGAGAGAGACAATAGCCCCTTTCAGTTGAATGGGGTATGTTAATTTTGAGTGTTTCCTGTCAACAGCCCTCTGCCAGCAAGGAGAGACATGTGATCACTGACCCACCCAGACTTCTGGAGGTGGACCCAAACACTTTGGGGAGTTGAATTGCAACAAATATATATTTTATAGAAACCGTGATAACTTATTGTAACCAAATGACAGGAATGTACAACTTTGAGAGTCTTAGTATGAAAAATGCCCTCACAATTTGAGTCCAAACTCCAATTTGTACCATGTTCTGGGGCAAAACCCTGCTAATTATGAATATTGTAGATACTGTATTTAAGCTAGAGACATGGAAAGTTACTGGGATATATGTGGAAGGGAAATGTACCTTTGTATAATTTTTGATGAAAAACCAATGTTGCAAAACCCACTCAAATCGAAATTAAGTTGCCATTTTTGAATGCAAGCTCCTAGGAACGCTTGAGTCGGAACAGAGTCTAACTTAAGCAAGCTGTAATATGTACATGTAATGTCAACCACTTGTGTACCTGGGAAATTTGTATTTGGATCAGAAATAGATTTGTGTGCACATTGACCAGGGGAGTGTCATTTCTGTAGGTCATAAAAATTACATCACTCTGACACACTATCCCTTCCCAAATCAGGGACCAAAGAATCTATTGACCTATCAAATCAAGAGAGGGGCAGGCTCAGTTATGCCACGCACACACCCACTTCCAAAACACATAAAAAGAGACTGCTGGGACAGGTAGAGACATTCATTTTCCATTTCTGCGGAGCATTTTGTTGGTCGACATCCCATCCAGACAGAGACCAGAACCAGGGACCCATAGACTACAGAGCTTTGAACCTAGAAGGCCCACTGCAAGCAAAAGTATTCTCAGCAGGCCTTCAGAATCCAGCAAACCTAACCAAACTATTCCACAGCCAGGCGAGCTGTTTGAATTCTTTGCCAAGAACTTTTGCCGAAACCGCAGACCAGACACAGACCGCTGTGAGCAGAACCAGAGATCCGGATTGATGTGAGCAGAACCAGTGCCTGATTGGCCCGCCGAGCAGAGAGAACCGCCGCTGGAAATTAGGAGTGAGTGTCCGCCAGAACTGTGCAGAACCCAATCTCTTAGTTAAAATAATCTAATCCAAACTATTTTAACCTAATTAGAACAGCCTCCTAGATATCGTGTCATCTGTCATTTTTAAAGCTGCACAACTGTCACCTGTCAATTCTGCAGCTGCAAGCTGTCACCTGTCATTTTGAGTTTACTTTAAATCCAAAAAACTACCTTCACAAAATCGTCTGTATCTCTGGAACCAATTGTCCTAGGAACGAGATTTAACTTTACTCTGAACGCTTAGAATCTAAGCTTTCCAACAGGCCTAGAATTCCTACTCCTTATACTTTTACCGCAATCACGATTTACGCACTCGCAAAATTTACCGCGATTTGCGATTTGGCCTGATTTCGTCATCTGTAAAAAGATAGCCGCTTTTGCCTGAACTGCTAAAATTCGTTTGCAACCTAATAAACATCCCTGAACCATTGTTAGCGCTGACCTGAACTGATTTAAAGTGTCTACCACTCACCCTGAAACTCCCATAGGGAATTAAAACCAATTTTAGAATCTTTTCACTGCATTGCCACCACATTTCAAAGTAATTTGCCTGTGTTTAAAACTCATACCTGTTTTCTCTAAGCTTGCTGGGGGAACTGGAACTGTGTATTGCATTATAAAGTGTGATTTGTTGGGATTCTTGAAGACTGTGTGCTCTCCTTTCCATCTCCTTATATTGTATAAAGGGGGGGAGTGAGTTGCCAGGGGAAAATTGAACATATTATCTCTTGTGAAACCATATCAGTTTATTTTCTGTACTGCATTTATTCCACCTTGCATTTCCTTGAAACCATAAAGCATTTCAGCTACCTCATCCTCTATACTACTTCTAAGTAACCAAATCAGTTTACCAGTAGAACATTATCCATTGTTGATCACTGTCATATTTTAAGTGTGATATCCAATATTAATTTATTATAAAAGTGTGATAGATATATATTGTTATATTTCTCAAATAAACCTTTTAAATTTGCAAAACAGACTTACTTCTTGGCTCAGTGGGGTCAGGGGGATTCTAAGAGAGGGGTGTTATATAAGGGTTGTCATCCAGAGTACATGAACCGGACCTAAAAATATATCAATAAGGGTTTCCCTCAGCATCCTTTCTTAAAGTGGTTGAGGAAGTGTAAGTAAGTGGGGTGCAGATGATGGGGTGTTGTGGATTAAGGTCAGAGAGAGTGTGACTTGGTAGAATACTTGAGGATGAGTGGATGAAACTAATTAGTTATAGTGTTTATGTGGTGAGAGGGAAACTGAATGAAATAAGTAGGTGTGCATGGTGGGGTAGTGTGGGTTAGGTAAAGTGGGGTGTGGGGTGTGGGGTGTGACTAGAAAATACGAGATAGAGTGTGTGAGTGGGTTAAGGAAGAGTAGGATGGGAAGAGTGGGGATGTGGAGTGAGGTACAGTGGGTGAAGTAGAGAAGGTGCGAGGGGTTTGAGGAAGAATGAGTGAGTGGGGTGGGGATGAATGTCTTAGTGGGGTGAGGTAGACTGCTTGAGGATGTGTGGGGCTTGGTGAGTGTCTGAGTGAATTGAGGTACAACATGAGTGGGGTGAGGTACAGTGGATGAGAACGAGTTGATGTGTCGGTGGGGTTGAGTATGTGAGGTGAAGTGGGGTGGGGAATTATTTGTAAGTGGATTAATATACAGTGGATAAGGAATAATGCTAAGTGGTTTGTGGTATAATGGGTGAAAGAGAGTGTGTAATTGGGTTGGGAAAGAGCAGGTGGGTAGGCTATAAAGGAGTGGATGAGTGGGTTGGGATAGAGTGGGTAAGGTAGAGTGGGGGAGTGGATTGATGAGGAATGGTTGAGTGAGGTGGGAAAGAGTGACTGAGTAGGGTGTAGTACAGAGGGTAAATCGAGTGAGGTAGAGTGGGTGAATTAGAGTGGGTGTGAAGAGTTTGATGAAGAATGAGTGAGGGGAGTGAGGCAGCATGGGTGAGTTTATTGTGGAAGAGTGGCTGAGTGGGGTAGGATAGACTGAGAGAAAGTGGCTGAGTGGGCTTTGTAGAATTCATGAGGATTAGTGGATGAGTGTAGTGAGGTAAAACATGAAAGGGGGAGGTACAGTGAAGAAGAGTGGCTGAGTGGTATGGGATAAAGTGGATACAGTAGAGTGGGGGAGTGGGCTGAGCAGGCTTGATTGACTGGGGTGAGGAAGAGTGGTAGAGTGGGGCAGGATACTGAGGGTAAGTGGAGTGAGGTAGGTTGGGAGAGTGGGATGTGGTAGAATAGGGGTGATTGGAGTGAGGTAGAATGTGTTACATGGAGTTTGTGAGAGGGGTGGTGTACAGTGGGTGAGCGTAGTGATGGTAGAGTGTAGTGTGGAAGATTGGTAGAGTGGCTCAGTGTATATTGCGGTGTGGATGAGTGGGTGAGAATGGGGAAGGTGGTTGAATGGGGTGAAGACGAGTGGCTGAGTGGGGTTGGGTACAAATGAATGTTGTGAGTTGGAGTGGGTGACTGGGTTGAGTAAGTGTGTATGTGTGATGTACATTTGATAAGGTATGTTGGAATGAATAAGAGCATGTGAATGGGTGAACGTATGGTGGGTTGATAAAGCATGGTTGAGTGGGGTGAAGTAGCATGGTTGAGTGGGGTTAGGTACAAAGGGTGAGTGGAGTAAAGAAGTTTGTATAAGTGTGGTAGACTGGGTGACTAGGGTCAGTAGAGTGGGTGAGAGGTTTTGGGTACACTGGCTGAGTGTGCCACTGGGAGAGTGGTTAAGGGATGTAGATTTGCTAAGATAGGGTGGGGTGAAGAAGTGAGGACGAATGGAGACCAAAAAGTGGGTGAGGATGGCTGTGCGAATATGGTAAGCATGAGGGAGTAGGGTGAGGTGGAGTTGGTGAGGACGATTATGTGCATGGGGCATGTTAAGGTGGGTGAGGATGAGTGGTAAGTACGGTAAAGCAGAGTTGGTGAGTGGGATGTGCAAGAGTTTATAAAGATGAGTGGATGAATTCAGTGGGGAACTTTGTTTGGGGTAGAGTGAGGTGAGGAGGCATTGGTGACTGGGGTGCAGAAAATGAGATGTATTCAAAATGGGTGGGTTGGGTGAGGAATAGTGGGAGTGGTAGAGTCGGTGAGTAGGAATGGGTGAGTGTTGTGCAGTACAGTGAGTGGCAAAGAGTGTGATGAGGTACAGCGAGTGAGTGGGTTAAGGTAGAGTGGGTGAGGAAGAGTAGGTGCTTTAGTGCATTAGAGTGTGGTTGGTAGACTGGGGTGAGAAAGAGTGAATGTGTGACACGGTGTATAGTGGCTGAGGAAGAGTGGGAGAGTGTGGTGCCGTAGAGTTAGTGAGGTTAGAGTTGGGTAAGAGGAATGGATGAGTGGGGTGAGGTACATTGGATGAGGATGAGTGAGTGAGTTAACTGGGTGCAAATTGGGTGTGGTAGAGTGGAGTGAAGTTGAGCAGGTGAGTGGTGCTCGGTAGAATGAGTGAGGATAAAAGGATGAGTTGCAATGGTGTGGTATGGTAATTTTATTTGAAAAGTACCTATACACAAAGCAATTGTTTCAAAGTGCAAAAGGAGGGAGGGAACAAGGGGCAAAAACAACAGTCATTTAGAGACTTTGAATTTCTGAACGATACAAGTCTGCATAGGCAGAGTAAGTGCATATAATACAATTAATAGTGTAGATAACAGCAAATAGGTCTGACAACACTTCTGCAGTTTTTCCAAGTGAATCGAGACGCCACCATGCAAGGAGGGGAGACAGGGAAGCTAGATAGATGATCTTCAAGACATGGTATGTTCAGATCGTGCAAGTGCACAAATGGTGCAGGAGAGGGGAGGGGTTGGGGAGAACAAGTGCAGCGGGAGGGAGTCCAAGTTCACCCAGTCAGTCAGAAACTGGGTGTAAGTGCAGAGAGATGCCCTTATAATGGGTCATTGAGCAAGTGCAGTAATGATGAGGCAAGTGTAGGCCCGGAGGCAAGTACAAGAGGACTAGCGAGGGTGCCAAGGCCCTGAGAGACGCTGAAGTACACCTGGCGGTCAATCAGCAAGGTGTGTGAAAAAGGAGAGAGAGAGGGATAGAGCGGAGAGAGAGGTTAGTAGCAGGGTAGAGGGAGAGAGAAGGAAGAGGAGAACAGAAACTTATTAAGGAGTTTCCGGAACTTAAGGAGATCAGGCTCAAGACATAGGGCGACATGGAGGCTATTCCAGAGGAAGGCCCCTGCTGAGGTTAAAGATCTCCCTTCAAATCTCTGCTTGGAGAACCGGCTTATTCCCAGAAGGTTGGAGGTAGATGAGGACTCAGGAAGGACAGTATGTAGGTAGGCATCATTCCAGATAGGTAGGTTCCAGTCCCCAGGAAGCCTTGTGGACAATGCAGAGGGTCTTGAACTTGATTCTTGCAGCCACGGGGAGCCAGTGAAGGGATTTCAGAGCTGGAGAGATGTGGTCCCTGGGCTTGAGGCCAAGGATAAGTCTTGCTGTTCTGTTCTGGATGAGTTGCAAGAGCGCAAAACGAGGCAGAGAGGTTGAGAAAGAGGCTGTTGCAGTAGTCCAGCCTTGAGAGAACCAGGGCCACTGCAGGAAGGTGAGAAAAGGAAGAGTACATCTGAGGAGGTGCAGCTGGTTGTTGGACTTTTTAGAAATGTCCGAAATGTGAGTGGATAAGGAGAGAGTGGAGTCAAAGATGACCCCAAAGTTTTTTGTCTCACAGCTGGAGGTGGGCATTCGGCCAACGGAGGCCGGCCAGAGTGAGAGTGGGAAAGCGAGAGCAGGAGTCCCAATGCGAACAATCTCAGTCGTATTGACGTTGAGGCAGAGGTCATTTGGTGCATACCATGACTGAATTTTGGACAGTCAGATATGAGCGAGGTAGAGGAGGTGGCTCAGGGTAGCCTGAAGTATAGTTGCGTGTCATCCGCAAAACACTGGAAGTTAGAGATGAAAGTGGCAATCACACATGCCAGGGCACCCATGTAGACAATAAAAAACCAGGGGGATAGGTAAGAACCCTGGGGAATGCCACAGTTTGAAAGAGTGATAGTAGAGAGAAAGGACCCAAGTTCCACCTGTGATGGGCAGTTGGAAAGCCAGGAGGTTAACCACGCCAGAGCCTGACCTTTGATTCCCAGGGTATCATGGAGACATGTTATTAGGATGTTGTGGTTTACCATGTCAAAGGCAGAGGAGAGGTCAAGAGGCATGAGGACAGAGGGAGTGTTAGTGTCAAGATTTGAGAGCAGGTCTTCACAGGTGTTCAGAGTGCAGTTTCCATGCCTCTGGAGGCTCTAAAGCCAGCCTGATGGTCATGGAGGCAACCAGCAGATTCAGTGTGGTGAGTGAGCTGAGAGATATCCAGCTTCTCCAGGAGTTTGCCCAGGAAAGGGGTGATGGAGATGGGGTGGTAGTTTGCCAGAATGGAGGGGTCAGCAGAGGGTTTCTAAAGCAGAAGATGGACATGGGTGTGCTTAACAGAAATTAGGAAAACTCCAGTGGCAAAAGAGAGATTGCAGAGATCAGCCAAGGCTGGAGCGAGAGAGTCAATGTTGTCCTTAATACTTTTGGAGGGGTAGGGGTCCTCCTGTTTTGATGAGGCCTTCATAGAGTGGACTTGTCTGGTGACCTCATCAGGTGTGATGGGGTGAGAGAAGAGAAGTGGTGGAGGGGCCAAGGGAGGCTTCAGCAGTGTTGGTGTTTGAAGTGGTGTGGAAGTGAGAGAGGAAAGGATGTCTTGGAATTTTGTGGTGAAGTGTACAGCCAGGTCTGAGCAAAGGTCCTGTGCGGATGTGACAGATGAGGAGGCTGCTGCAGGATTGGCCAGTTCCTTGCAGACTTTGAAAAGTTCGACCATGTTGTTTGATGCCGCGGAGATGCAGGCTTGAATAAAGACTCTTTTCTTGGAGTGGATGCAGAGTCGAAATCGCCTTTGAAGGAGGCGGCAGGCCAGTTTTTCAGAGGGTCCACCTGATGATTTTAATTTCAACTCAGCTGCTCTACACTTGCGTTTAAGAGCAGCTAGATCAGAGCCATACCAAGAGTTGCACTTTGGAAGGCTTCAGTCGGACCCTCAAGACAGGGGCAAGAGTTTCAAGGTGTGTTAGAGACAGAGAGATTGAAGTTAGCGAGGACTGTGTCAGGGGGGGAGTCAGCCGCCAGAGTAGGAGGCGGAGAGTAAGTGGAGGCAGAGGCAGCCTCTGTCACTATTTTCATGGGTCTGGTGACTTTGAAACCGAGTGGCCTTGCTGGGTGTGCCGATGCAAGAGGAGAGGAAAGTTTCAAGTGTGAAGAGAGAAGAGAGTGGTCAGTCCAAAAGAGAGAGGTAGTGAGAGGGATAGAGAGAGGTATCTTGGTAGAGATGAGAGCATCCAAAGTGTGGTACACAGTGTGCGTGGAGCCAGGAAGTAATATGGAAAGGGAGAGAGAATCTCATAGGTTGCGGAAAGGTCCTGAGGAGTCAGGAGAGTCCAGATGGATGTTGAGGTCACCCAGCAGGAGGAATTGAGAGGAGGATGAGAGTATAAAGCAGGGCAAGTCAGCCCATTCTGAGAGGAAGAGAGTGAACAGTCCAGGTGGCTTGTGGCCATAAGGAGAGAAGATTTAGGAGAGAGTGAGAGCCTGCAGACTAGGCACTCGAAGGAGGGGTAGGCCTGACTGAGGATGATGGACACAGGTTGAAGATGTCAGATGAGTGTTTGACAGCAGAGCGAGAGTTAAGCGTGGCATTATGGAGCAGCTATCCATCTTTGAAGGTATTCCGCAGGGGGGGTGCAGGGTACGGTAGTCCCCCCGAGGTTGGCAAGAGAGCCAGAGGGATAGTGGAGGATGGAGGAGGAGCCAAGGCCGACAAGGGTGCCGTGAAAGTGAGGCAAGGCAAGGGCACGTTTGCAGAGGACGTGGAAGGTGCAGTAGACAAGGGAGCCTGTGCAGAGGAGGAGGAAGGCACAGCAGGCAAGGGAGCATGTCCAGGGCTAGAGGTAAGGCTTGAGAGACGAGGTAGGAGCCTGTCAAAGAGAAGAAGCTTAGGTTGAGGACCCTGAACCATGATGGTCCCATTCCAATAGACATTAATGATGATCCTGGAAATGGCGAAGAGGTCAAAAAGGACCTCCCAGCGAGTGCCACCATTAATGGGAGAAGAGTCGATAAGAGAGAGAAAGGCGACCACGTACCAGGCACATAAGCCAAGTGAGGTAACGACAAAGAGGATGTCTGTGAGAGTCTCTCTGGCGGAAGCCGTGACATAGGTGTCAGCAATAGGAAGGCCTGGGTTGGAGCGAAGTATGTCCTTCTTAATTTTCTCCCGGACCGATTTAGTGACAGGAGAGGGATAGGAAATAGAGAATCAGTTAGAGAAGATAGGAGAGATGGATAGCGACATAGCTTGCCGCAATGGTGCGGAGGACACTTACCAGGCTGATGTACTCAGGCAATTAGAGGGTGGGGGTGTTGCAGGGCAAAACACACATGGGTTGGGGACAAGGGGTACGGGGGCACTGAGGACAAGGTAGGACATGCAGGAGGTTAATGCAGGATGTACTCAACAGCAAAAGCTGTTTGTAAAAGGTAGTAATAGTTGTGCACCCAGCAAGAAGCGATTTTAAGAATGGTAACAGCAAGTACACAGCCAAGTTTGACTTTAGCTAAGGCAGTAAGAAACACAATGTAGCAAGTGCACACAACTAAATTTGATTTTAGCTAAAGCAGAAAGAAACACAGTGCAGCAAGTATGCTGAAAAGCACAGTTCTGAACCTGATCCACTTAGCACAATAGGCCAAATGGGTAATAGGTTTAAAGCAACAAATAGGATGGAGATACAGCTAAAAATGATTTTCAAGCAATCAAACACTTTCAAAGCAGGAAGGAGGCACAGCTAAAACGAATTTTACACGCACAGCTACTTTCAAGCAGGAAAGGAGCCACAGCTAAAAACGATTTATACACGCATATCTAATTTCAAAGCAGGAAAGGAGGCACAGCTTGAAACGCTTTTCAAGCAAACAGGCATGTTCAATGCAGGAAGGAGGCACAGCTAAAAAAGAATTTCACACGCACAGCTACTTTCAAGCAGGAAAGGAGGAACAGCTAAAATGATTTTAACCAAACAGGCCCTTGCAATGAAAGAAGGAGGCACAGCTAAAAATGAATTCCACATGCACATCTACTTTCGAGCAGGAAAGGAGGCATAGCTAAAACGAATTTCACACACACAGCTACTTTCAAGCAAGAAAGCAGAAACAGCTAAAATTAATTTCACAAGCACAGCTACTTTCAAGCAGGAATGGAGGAACAGCTAAAATGAATTTGACACGCACAGCTACTTTCAAGCAAGAAAGCAGGCACAGCTAAAACAAATTTCACACGCACAACTACTTTCAAGCAGGAAAGGAGGAACAGCTAAAAACAATTTATGCACGCATAGCTAATTTCAATGCAGGTAAGGAGGCACAGCTAGAAACGATTTTCAGGCAAACATCAACGTTCAATGTAGGAGGGAGGCACATCTAAAAATATATTTCACTTGCACAGCTACTTTCAAGCAGGAAAGGAGGAACAGCAAAAACAATTTTAAGCAAACAGGCACTTTCAATTCAGGAAGGAGGCACAACTAAAAACTGCTTTCACACGCACAGCTACTTTCAAGCAGGAAAGGAGGAACAGCTAAAGCAAATTAAACATGCACAGCTACATTCTAGCGGGAAAGAAGGAACAGCTAAAATTATGTTAAGCAAACAGGCACAGTTGTGGAGGAATGGCACAGGGAGTGCAGCACAGCAGTACAGTAGTAGGTGTCGGTGAAAATAAGTCACTCTGAGTGGAAAGGAGAAGGCAGATTCACCAAAGAGCATGGGGCAGCTGGATGGTCGATGACTTGAGAGGCCACTACTTATCAGTACTCATGTGATGGTAAGAGTAGGCAAGACAGACAAGAGAAGCGTTGAAAGTCATATATCAATGAGGTGCATTTTCTCTGTAGATGTGGGGCCCGGAGCACAGCCAGGCACTGGCAGGAACGGATAAGACTTTAGATGTGGGCCTTTGAAGAGGGGGCTGGCTACAGCCTACCGGTCCCCTGATATGCCAAATAAAGATCAGTAGAGCCAATCCAGGTGGGGGGAGGCAAGTGAGGAGGACTCTGGAAGCCTTCTAAAGTGAGAAGAATGCAGCAGCCATCTGGAAATTGCCACGTGCAGGGTATTGCTCAAATTGGTCATTTCTAATTGACCGTATGGTACAATTGGCGAATTCGGCCAGTACCATTTGGTCGTTGGAAACAAACAATTTGGGTAATCACTACCAAACATGGGGCGCAGGAGTTGCAGAGGTGTCCCCCGCTCCCCATGTTTGGTAGTGATTGCCATTGGGGTAGCGGGGATGTCTGGATGTATGGGACAAGAAAAAGAAAAGCAGTGTCAGATCCGACCCGCGTAGACGGGACCGATCCGACAACGCAGGGTAAGAACATGCATGGACGGCGATAAGGTAAGTAGGGGATGGGTGTGGGGGTGTGTGTGTTTTTATTTTACTAGGGTGGTTTTGGCTGCGGCAAAATTGGCTTTGCAGCCAAATTGACCATGGTCAATTCGGCCGCGAACAATTGTGGTGGGCAATGTGGTCAGCATGTTGAATTGGTTATTTCAGTGATAAATAAAGCACCTTTAAAAATGTTTCCTTTTTTTTCAAAAGCAAGCTCTCTTTAAAAATGAGTGGGTTACTTGGATAAGGTAGAGTGGGGAAGGTAGAATCGGAGGAGAATGAGCAGGTGAGTGGAGTGTGGTAGAGCAAGTCTGGCAGAGTATGATACAGTAACTGACATTGCACTCCTCAACTTCCACCCCAGTGCCCACTGAGCACCATAGATGATGCCTATACTAACATGAATTCCTTGATCATGCAATTTGTTTGCCTTTTCCAAACAGTTCTCTTGTTGTCTTTTTGGAGCAGCTTGTCTATGATTTTACACAATGGCCAGAAGTGAAGGATAGAAAAAGTGAAATGTTAATGTTCAGGATTACTATAAAGTTTAGGACACCCTGTATCAACTTTGCCAATGCATGTATGTGCAGTTTATTAAGGGATAGCCACTAATTCTTTTAAATATATACTGTACACTATGTGTGCAACATACTTTTGTTCTATATATCTAATAATTACAGATGTGTTTCTACTTGAGTAAGACTTGTCACAAGAGAAATTAACAATTATTCCACTATACGAATATATGATATGATACAGTATTTATAACGCACCTGTACATAAGTGTTTCTAGGTGTGACAAGACAAGGACAACAATCTTACTAGGCCTTGTGTCATTCAGATTGCGCAAGCGCAGGGAAGGCAGAAGGGGAGAAGTTCAAAAGGCGGAGGGGGAATGGAGAAGTGTAGCAATATCTGAAATATAGAGCCCTAAATCGTATTCCACTGACCCAGGGAGAGTGGTTGAAAGATTAAAGTAAAGAATATCAAGGCTTAATAACACATAATAGAAATACGCAGGTCACGAGTTCATAGGTACCATGTTATCAACAGGCAGCTGTCTGGCTCTCAACAGCACGCAATGTGTGCAAGCAGACACTGTAAGATGAGAGAGTGCTGGACATTTCAAAAACACAAGTATTTATACAGAATTTCCCCAATCCCAGACACATCGTCCATCCCCTCTTTGTGTAATACATTTACCTAGGGTTCATGGCCTTTCCACATAACTAAGTCATGCTTCAACATCTTTGAATAGTTTGTTGTTTTCCTTTAAACATTTTACATGTTTTCCAAATATAAGACACAAGGGTAACATTCCTTATTTTGCTCACTTATATTTGTCAATCATTTGTTCTTGAGTTTAAAGTCAGCTTAGTTTCAAGGAGCGAAAACAAAGATTTCTGCAAGAAGAGCACATTCAACTGTTCATCATTCATCTTTGCTGTTTGAACGAAGAAGGCACTATTGGAACAGATGGTATCTAAATTACTGATTAGTACAGCTTTTTTTTAACTCCAAGTTTTCTCAGTGCAGGACAAACAATCCGCTTTAGCAGCTTCAACATTCTTATCTACGTTGACATCATGGAAACAGTACAAAGTTAATTTTGCTCTGCTGGAGCCGAAAACACAATTCTAAACATGGGACAGAAAGCAAGAGGCAATCAAAATGGCAGATAACTCAAAATGGCGGCGTAGTCAGCCTGTTTCAGGTTTATATGCAATTTATAATGCGATGCAAATGTGCTTAGGCCAATTGTTTACTATGAGGCGATATTCATGCAAAATATACTTTTACCTAATGGTTGGTGTGCAACTTTGATTTTCATTATTTCTGTACTATCAACTGTCTGCACACATATCTACACTGTATTTTCAAACACAGTGTGGGTGTTAGCCAATGTTTTATCTATTCAGATCAATGCAAGGCAAACATATTACTTTACACTTTGACCTGTGACTATAGAACACAGAGGCTACACATCCGCCTGATGCTTGATAATCCTCTTCCATGGGTGCAAAATTCCACTGGCATGGTAGTAAATGCATAAACCTGTCATGGAAATCCTGTAAATGCCCTGCCATGGCTGGATTTTCATGATGGAATATCAGAACCATAGAATTCCTTGAGTGTGGTGCACTTCTATGGGCTGGTGCATGTATGCATTACTGTGATTATGCATTCAGGCATCACAGTGAAAGAACATGTACAGGAAGCCGAAACAACTAGTATTTGTATTTTACTTGTGATTTATATAGCACCATACGCCAAGGTGCTGTACATAGGCAGACTTACAGTTTAATAGTTATGGATAAAAAAAGACAATTCATCAGACTAAATAAATAGGAATCATAGTTATTACAATAAAAAGAAAACAAAACATAGTACACAATTTAGGATGGAAGGAGATAGCTCTTTGAGGAAGAGCGAATAATAGATAGAAAAGAAAGAGGAATAGCATTTAATTGTAGCGGAGCAAGCAAGGGAAAAGAACGAAAGCGCGACTGAACACTGGGAGGACACAGAACTAACAATAGAAATTGTGATTGTGATCGAAGGACATGAGAAGGCAGATAAAACGAGACAAGGGATATAAGATAAATAGGAGCAAGACCATCAAGATGATTTGAACAATACAAAGAAATTTTTATTTAAGCTGAGAATCAAAATATAGCCAGCTGAGAGAAGCTAGAGAAGTGGAGGTAGAATTACGAGGGGATCACTAATACATGAGGTAAATTGAGGCATTGAAACAGACTTTAAAGTGGCTAAATGGGAAACCGGAAGACCAAAATGTAAAACAGAACAGTCGTATAAGCATGAGAAAATAAATGAAGAAATCCAAATTGTAGAGGCACTAAAAGTAAGAAAAGGCTGGGCTTTACAAATATTGAAGAGATGGTAAAAACAAGGGCGGGAAGTAGTAGAAATATGATAAGAGAAGGCAAGGTCAGTATCAAGATAAAGACCAAGATTCCAGGCAGTAGAGGAAATGGGAAGATAAGTGGGAGGAAAAAAGACAGTAGATGGAGAGAAGAAGGTGGAATGGTACAGGCTGGAAAGAAAAGAACTTCAGTTTTTGAAACATAGAGAGCGAACAATTCATCAGACATCCAGGTCCTGATGACACAATGGCAGGGAGAAAGATGAATATGAATAGCAGGTGTGAAAGAGGAGAAAGACAACAAGAGCTGGGTATCATCAGCATAATATTGGTGATCCCAAAAGAAGAAATAATAGCAGCAAGTGGGGAAGTGTAAAGAGAAAAAAGAAAAGGACCAAGAACAGAGAAACGGACTCAGAGCAAGCACCAGCCCATATTTACTTTTAAGTGTCAATTGTTTTCTTACCCTATTCTTTAGACAGAAAAACACAAACAAATGTACTAAATATAAATTCCTTTTGTTATATGAATGAATCCTAGTGTTTTCCCCTTCCCAGATCCTAACTCTTTTTTCCTTATCTAACAAAATGGTCCTTTAGGCAATACAAACACATACTGAATTTATGGATCAAACACCTTTAATTGATCCTTTCAATACAGTGTGTATTAAACAAACCTACATATCCTTATGTATTTTATTATAGCCGCTGTTATCACATGTGGAAGCTGCAGGTAAAACCCCATTTGTTGTTGCTGCATTTAACCGTGCACGCATCCTTGGTACCCATGTTAATAAAAATGTATGTACGAAAAAAAAACATATGTATGTATAAAGATGGGCAGAAGACTTGTAAAGATTTATGTTAGGATACATTGAGTGTAGTGTCTGCATACATTTACTGTAACACTTAAAATGTACACATACGTGTCAAAACTTTTCAAAGTTAAATGAATATGTAAACAAAGCTTTTTAGAAAGAGGTTTATTTGGGGGGAATGTGGTTTTACAATTTCTTTCTGTTTTACTTTGTACATATGATACATTGTTTTCATTAGACCAATTGTCTGTAGTATTAATGTCAATTGTTTATGGAATAACAAAACCATTGAAATTCAAGGAGAACACTTTAGTTGCAGGGATGTCAAGTTGAGAACTTAATGCAACAAAACCCATGAATTGGCCAATAATCTGTTTCCAAACAATATTTAATCCTGTTACAAAAATAGTCGAATTCTGGCATCCAAGACAATGATTTTCAGCCGTTCTTGCAAGTTTAGCAAGCATTTGTGCAGTAGGTGTTGGCCACTTCCAAGAACAAAATAAATCCCCAAAAAGGCTCTTTTTCAGAGCGACCACTTTCTCCCAGAAAAAAATGAATTGGCTTACATGCTGCCACCACGTGCATGCTTTGGAAGTCAGTGCGTGCTGTTCGCAGACTTCGTGGACTGCACAGGGGCCTGAATCATTTAATTGGCACTTCTACTTTTAAACTGTGAAAGGTGGCCCTGAAAAGAGCTGGCTTTTTTGGTGTGTTTTCTTGTTTATATTTTTGGGGCATTATTTTACGAGACACACAAGGAAGGGAAGGAAAGGGAACGGAGTGTAGGGAAGGGGCACCAACCAGAGGGATGAAGGGGCAAGTGGAAGGAGGAAGATGTTGGGTGAGCCTTATCAAGGTAGGGGGCACTTTCCATTGTGCCCCCGGTCCGCAGCCTCGAAAGCACTCTGAAATTGCTCTTCACTGCAGAGTACTGCATCGCAGTACATACACAATGCAGTGACCTTTGAAAGGTAAGGGTCTACTGGAGTGTGTATGGCCTGCAAGGCTGGCTAATGGATCCGCTGTCCCACAGGAGTGTGCCTTGTGGTGACAGGAGCAGATGCCGAGGATGCTGCAGAGGAAGTAAACCTACTACCCTGTTAGAAGGGGACTATGCTACGAACTGCTGCTTTGTGGCTTGACCTTAGGTGTCGCCGCATGGAGGTGGTGTGACTGAGTACCATATGACATTCATTGCAGTGAACCTTAGCCACACAAGCCTTGGCTACACCCCAACGGTGGTAAAAAGCCTCCACACCCAAGACTCACGTCAGCTGATGGTAGTGGGAACTTCCACTACCTCATCCTCTTCCTCTTCTTGATCCCCCTCTACATCATCACGCCTGTTCCCCTCCCCAGGCCCACCAGATGGTGGTGGTGATGGGGGTGAGGATGAGGAGGCAGCAGCAGCTGAGGCCATCTTCAGCAAAACAGGAAACCAGAAAGCAGCAATCTGGTGAAGCAGCAATCAGGCAGAGTGCTTTGTTCAGGAAATCCACGAACACTTGCGTGCTCCGTGAACACTTCAAACCCGAAGCTGGACTCAAAAAGTTGCAAAATGTCTCTAGATTGCCAGGGAGATGGTCTGAGACCTCTGCAAAGGTGATGTTTCACAGTAAAACACCTTAGAATGCTTAAAAAAACTTTTTTGGTTTGTATCCGGGGGCCTGGACAGTGTTCAAGAATAAGGACCGATTCTCAGCGTGGGTGTGGTCACATGGGTCGGCTGTCCGTAGGACATGTATTGCGTTGGATCCATTGTGCGCATGGGTTGGGCTCCCCAAATGAATTAGAAGTGTGACACGTGCAGCAGACAGTTCCGATCAGGCGCAGTGTTCGTAGGACCCAGGGGGTGTGATGCGCATGTGCCCAGGTGTCCGGTGGACAGGGTTGGGCTCCCCGAACTAATTAAAGTACATCATTGCATTGTGGACATACCGGACAGGCACAGTGCTCGTAGGACCCAGGGGGCGTGATGCGCATGTGCCCAGGTGTCTACCGGACAGGGGTAGGCTCCCCGAACTAATTAAAGTACATCACTGCTTTGTGCACATGCTGGACAGGCCCATTTTTCGTAGGACCCGGGGGACGAGATGAGCATGCGCCCAGGTGTCCACCGGATGGGGCTGGGCTCCCTGAACTTATTAAAAGTATGCCACAACTTTGCAGACATGCGGACAGGCGTGTTGTCCATAGGACACAGGGAATCTGATGAGCGTGCGCCCAGGTGTCCGCAGGACAGGGGTGAGGGCGCCAAACTAATTAGAGGTATGTCACAACTTTGCAGACATGTCTGGACAGGTGCGGTGTCCTATGGACACCTCCATTTTGATTACGGACAGGCCGGACAGTCGCACACTTCACAGACTCCTAACGGGGCTTTTAAAGAAAACATACACACACACAGCAACAGTATACACATAGAACTTAATTTACACACAGAAATACACACAATTAGGAAAGGGAAGGGGTAGCAGAAATGGAAACATATACAGGGGAATTGTGGTTTTGCACAGTGTAGTCATCAGGGGAGGAAGGGATTGAAGTCTCATCATAATGCATTTGCTTACAAAGCATTTGTGGGTATGGTAGGCTGGGACAGGGGGAAGGGGTAGACATGCAAGTGGGGCAGTGGTACTTTATATTTTCCATTATATGCCTTTCAACAAGTAGTTTTAAGTCTCCAAAACTGTTATTCATTTGGTCCATTTTTGACCCCAGGCTCACTGGTTCATTGCCCACACTGTCAGTTTGGGTTTGTATGTGCTTATGCACTTGTGTAGCAGCTGGTGCGTCTGGGCCATTGCCTTCATTTCCATTTCCAGTATGTACTGTCAAAAACAAACATGTTTCACTTACATGTAAAGCAATGTGTGTTAATTTTCCTACTTTTCACATTGCACTGGGTTCCATTGGAAGTACTATCTTCACTCATTTCATCAAGAGGGAAATTCTCCTCAAGCCACTCCAGGGTGCTTTCTATTCCTGTGAATGTCCCTTCACATCCCTTTAACAACTTTTTTTCACTGCATTTCATAGGTTTTTACCAGGATACCCTTAATTTGTATAGATTTACCATACAACATACTGAACCCCGTGGCCCCATGCTGATAACCAAAGGGTCCGTGGACTGTGCGACTGTTCGCGGACCTCGGGGAGCATCCACATTGCCCAAAAGCTCAGGTGTTGTTTTGCATTATGGTAGCTTGCTGCAAAGACACTGAACATGTTTAAAGAGGAACACATAAGTGAATTATATGGAAAAATGAAGAAGGTCTACAAACTGTACTTATAAAAGCAGCAGTGCAATTTCATAGGGTGTGAAACATAATCGAATGCACCATGGTGAAAAATAACCTGTGCCTCCAACAGTATTACCTCAGTGCTGCTTTACATACAAACTGAGAAGCAACTGTCAGCAGGGGAAGAGCAAAGGAGTGACAGCAGAACCGTACTAGAAAGTGATAAATTCACTATATTTTTCTTATAACTATGTCGTTTGTTCTGAGTACATGACTAGTAGAACGTTTTTTTTATACAGAAATGGCAAGCACCCTGGAGTGGCTTGAGAAGTATTTCCCTCTTGATGAAAAGATTGAAGATAGTAACTCCAATGGTACATAGTGCAGTTTGAAAAATAAGAGAATTAATACACATTGCTTCACATGTAACTGAAACATGTTTTTTTGTTTAACAGTACATACAGGAAATTAAGGGAATGGCCCAGACGCACCAACTTCTACACAAGTGCATGAGCACATAAAAACCCAACCTGACAATGCGGCCAATGAACTAGTGCGCCTGTTGCAAAAATGGACCAATTGAATGAAAGTTTTGCAGATTTAAAGCTACTTGTTCAAAGGCATATCATGGAAAATATAAAGTAACACTGTCCCACTTGCACCTGTATTCCTTCCGCCTGTCCGAGCCTACGGTCCACATAAATTCCCTGTAAGCAAAGACATTATTATGAGACTTCAATCCCTTCCTCCCCTGATGACCAACTTGTACAAAATCCCAATTCCCCTGTATATGTTTCCATTTCCCCCACTCCCTCCCTTTCCTAATTGTGTGTATTTGTGTGTGTAAAAAGGTTCTATGTTTATACTGTTGCTGTATGTGTCTGTGTGTGTGTTTTATTATTTAAAAGCCCAGTTAGGAGTCCATGGAGCGCGCGACTGTCTGGCCTGTCCGTAATCAACATGGAGGTGTCTGTAGGACACTGCGCCTTTCCGGACATGTCTGCAAATTTGTGACGTACCTCTAATTAGTTTGGGGACCCCACCCCTGTCCTGCGGACACCTGAGTGCATGTGCATCACATTCCCTGTGTCCTACGGACAGCACGCCCGTCCAGCATGTCTGCAAATTTGTGACATACTTTTAATTAGTTTGGGGAGCCCACCCCTGTCCGGCAGACACTTGGGCGAATGCGCATCTCGTCACCCGGGTTCTACGAACAACGGGCCTGCACTCCATATCAGTGCAAAGCGGTGACATACGTTAATTAGTTTGGGGAGCCCACTCAGTGCGGTGGACACCTGGGCGCATGCGCATCATGCCCCGTGGGTCCTACGACCACAGCGCCTGTTTGGAACTGTCTGGTGCACGTGTGTTGCACTTTTAATCAGTTCAGGGAGTGCAACCTTGTCCGTAGGACATGCGCACAACGGATCCCATGCAATAGGTGCCCTACGGACAGCCGGCCCATTCACAAACTTTCGTGACATCACCATGTGAACACACACCCATGCTAAGCGTCGGCACTTATTCGTGAACAGGGTCCGGGCCCACAAACAGCAAAAAGGTGCTTTTTTGAGCAATCCAAGGTGTTTTACTGTGAGACTTCACACTTGCAGAGGTCACAGACCATGCCCCTGGCAATCTAGAGACTTTTTGAGCCCAGCTTGGGGATCAAAGTATCTGCCGAGCGCATGCCTGTTTGCAGATCACTCCCCAGCACCCTTATAAAAGGCCACACCCCAGTGCTGCTCCTCATTCTGTTTTTGGATTTCCTGAACAGAGCACTCTGACAGATTGCTGGATTGTGGCATTACTGCTCCACATTGCTGGATTGATGCATTACTGATCCACATTGCTTGATTGCTGCATTGCTGGGCTGCTGAGTTGCTATCTTAGCTTTCTTAGCTGGATTACCTGAATAATGGCATCCACTGCTGTTGCATCTGCTTCCTCTGCCTCAGCACCACCACCACCACCTTCCCAAGGGCATGGAGAGGGGAACAGGTGTGATGATGCAGAGGGGAAACAAGAAGAAGAAGAAGAAGAGGATGAGGCAGTGGAAGTCCCCACTACCAGCTGCTGTTGTGAGTCTTTGGTGTGGAGGCTTTTAACCACTGTTGGGGGATAACTGAGGCTCAAGCTGCCAAGGTCCGCTGCAATAAGTCGCAGCAAACCTAGGCTGTACAGTTATGGCACCACCTCCATGCAGCGACACCTGAGATCCAACCACAAAGTAGCAGTTCGGAGGCTTGTCCGAATTGAACAGGGTAGTAGGTTGAGTTCCACTGCAGCATCCTAGACATCTGCTCCTGTCACCACAGGGGACACTCCTGTGTGGCAGTGGATACCTGACTCAGCCTTGCAGGACATATGCACTGCAGTAGATCCTTACCTTTCAAAGATCACTGTATTGTGTGTGTACTGCGATGCTCCATCTGCCCTTTCTTATCCCTGTGGTTGGTGCCCCTTCCCTACCCTTCCTTCCCTTCTGCTCCTTATGTGTCTCATTCAAAAAATACCAAACAAAAAATATAAAACAAGAAAACAGACAAAAATGTGTTTTTAGAGCCACCTTTCACAGTTTAAAAATAGAAGTGCCAATGAAATGGAGCAGGCCCCTGATCAGTCTGCGGACAGTGCGATAGTCCACGGACTTCCAAAACATGCAGGTGATGGAATCATGTAAACCATTGCATTGTTTCCTGGGAGAAAGTGGTGGCTCTGAAAAGAGCCTTTTGGAGGGGGTTTGTTCTTGAAAGTTTTGCATTGGCCAACACCTACTGCACCTATACTTACAAGAAAGGCTGCAAAGCATTTTGGATATTGCGCAAAAAAAGGGGATTGACACCATCAATAAGATGGATGCCATCTCTGCAGAAAATGTTGGTGCTACGAAATGTAATGTTATCATTGTGGAAGGAAGGCATACCAACATCTTGCAAAAATGCACGAACAGGCTTGTTGACATTGCACCTGGATTTCTCCATTTGCGGACCAAATGAGGAAGAGCACAGCCACATCTGTCTCTGGGCAATACACAAAGAAATGACTTGAAAGTTTGTAAACATGTCCAAGACTTTCCCAAGTGCCTCCTTCATTGCAAACTGCAGAGAGATTCCAGAAACATGGCCTAAACTGTTCCCTCCACAATGAACAATAATAATGGCTGGATGATGCTACGTCACCAAAGTGGCACAAAGGGTCGGCAAATCCAGCCACTTCATGCCATGCACTCCATATCAGTGCACATCCACATGAGGGAATCCAAGATGTGCATCCACTCCGCAGTGCTCTGCATAAACCTGCAACAAATGTAACCAGGAGTCCCCCAGAATCCAGATACTGCCTCCTGAAACACACAGCCACAGCCATCTGCACTCCTCTCAGCAAACAGAGCTTCTGCCACACTCTCTCCTTGCATACCACACATAGGGAAGCTTTTTGACCAATCCTCTGGCATCCACAGTTCCATTTCTATGCCTGTCATCCTTAAAAGTCCCGGATGTGAGACATGCGATCCGCACACTACTGCAGAGTTCACAGATAAATCGGCCAATTCAAGGTGTTGGGGCGAGACATTTAACCCAGGATAGGAGATTTCCTCTATTTTGGTGGCTCTGAACAAACACCTTTTGTTTTCTAATTTTTGCCTCTGCAAAGCATCTCTTATGGACAACGAAATGCCATGTGCAGTAAAATAGTGCACACTAAGGGAGTCAATGTTGTCATTGGAGAAAACAGAATTCTCAGCACATCGCAAAACTATACACATGCCTCTATTAACAAGGCACCTTCCAACATTTTGCTGGTGATTAAAGACATTGTGGTTGTTCCATTGTGCTCTAGGTAGTATTTCAGAAAAAAACACCTTTGCATTAGGGAAAAGCAGCATCAGTTCTTCCACCAACAACTTCCGTAAAGGAACCAAAACTTGGAGCACTGATGTAGCCCAAATGCTCTCCCCCACAGTGCACCACCAAAACATCAGGACTACCAAAAGTACCCATGTTTCTGCACAGAGCAAGCAGTGCCTGCAACTTTCGGCCAGGCACACTATACCACAAAGCCTGAAGTCCAAGATCAGCAGAAACACCTCTTGCCTTTGCATACCTCTCCAGAACACATACAAGGGAATCTCCCGCTGTCGATACAGAAACTGCAACCATCTTCACTACACAACCAACACAGCAATGAAAAAAGCATTATTCTCCCTTCCTGTATAGCACATCCGGAACACCTACTTAGCTGATCCCCACAGTCCCATTTCCATGCCAGGCATGCTGAGCAGCCGCTGATATGGCACGTGCAATCCGTGAACTACCACAGTGTTTGCGGATCCCGTAACATAGGGGCAGCCCTTCTTCCCTTTACACTTCACTCTTTGCAGCATTCTCTCATTGGCTACTGGTAAGAAGTCACAGACCCATCCACCAATCACATCCAAGATCTTTACATCTAACTCTATCAACTCAGTACAACAGTGCAGATGTACTGTTCAACACTCAGAGCACAGGTGTCCTGTAGTCGCAAGCACCTGCATCCAAATATACTGTAAAACTCACCAAGATTTCTACTTCCAGATTCATCCACATCTACATCCATCAACACAAACTACAGGTATGCATATGTGTTGTAATGCACACCGAAAATGAAAACTGCATGTATGTTACCAAAGAATAGCAAGTACATAGATTGCATGCATTTGAACAGGGTGCTTGCCACTTGCTCTGCATAACCTACTCAATAATCATATTCTCACTTGTCCCATCTCCTGATATCAACTGACTGTTACGTGCAATGCTGTTTGCTTTCAAAGATTTCTTGTAATGCCCACTTACATAACAGCTGCAAACCACATATTTCAATTTCAGTACCGCAGTCTGTGATTTAAAAAAAAAAATCACATTAGGAACATTTACACAGCAAATTCAAGTGCCAGATCCTATGTGAAATGCCCAGAATGCACACAGAAAAGGGAAACTGCATGTATGTTAGGAAAGTATGGCAAGTACATACATTGCACAATTGACAAAATGCACCATTGGAAGGAAAGCAAAGAAATGCATGTGCACATTGGAAACAATGCTAGATGTACATGTGGATAAATAATTGAAACAACAGGAAAGGTTTCTGCACTCATGTGTGAGAAAGTTAACAAAATGTCACACACAGTAACATTTTCCTTTCCAATATGTACATCTCCCTGCCATTTTTCTCACCCTACTAGGACTTGAACTAATCCATTTCCAAAGCAAGTAGTACAACAACATCTCACACACTTCAAAAGTGCAGCCCAATAGGGAACAGTTATTGCTGTAGCATTGGCCCCATAACAACAAAGCAGATACTCCAAAGTCCCCACTCATGTGCAGTGTTGTACAATTGGACACACACACTAACTCTTCCTGTCAAAAAATCCTCCTACAATCTAAAATAATGTGTCCCCCTAGTGTTATTACTGTACCATTAACACACATACCCAATAACTTCCTTCTTTTGCAATTGCAGTGAAGAACCACCTCTTAAAAGCCTGGAAGATAAAACCCAGAAGAAACCTACTCTTCACAGCCAACAAGGTAGGTGCAGTACTATAGTAGTGTTCTGTCTGTTACTCAGACAGTGCTGTGTTGTTGTATTGTAGCTTAGCCAATTCTATCCAACCCCACAGCACTGGCTTCACCCTTACTTATTGCACCAGGTCCACTATTTGTAGTGTCATCAGAACACCAGTATGGTAATCCCCACGAGTTTTATAAAAACATTGTAATATCCTTACTTCTTCATGCACACTACGCACAAGCCTTTCCTCCAGGAACACACAAACATACCAGTACAACCTTCCCAACCAGAAGTAACAGCCATTTGCAAAATCACACTCCTCTATTTATGCCTCCCTCCATATTCAGACACTCATGCACAGTGCACACAAATACATTGAACAACTTACAAACACACACTGTCCTTTTTCCTCCAACAGACACAAGAGAATGCTTACCAAAATGCAAGCATTTAGAAAACAACGCAGAAATAGAGCAAATAAAACTGAAATCATGCAAAATAGACATCCACCTCTAGCAGACTTTGTACGAAAAGTTCAAACAAAGCAGCAAATACAGCCACTAAGCAAAATAGAACCAGTTAGTAGGAAGAGAAGTTTGACTTCTCTTCCAAAATGTAAAACTAAAAGTAAATCTAACACTGCATCTTCCAATGTTAACATAGCCACAAGTAAGTATTCCAAAAAATGTATTTTACAAAAAATATTCAACAATAGAATCCTCCAGAACCTTATAAAAACAGGGCAAGAAATCATGCTCACTCCTTATAACTTACCGCAGAAAACTGATCCTGGAAAGTCTCATAGACAAAGCAATGCTCCTCTAAAGGAAATTGTTTATATTCATTTTAAACAGAATGAAACCGCTAACAAAATTAATTAGTAAACTACAAAAAATACTTCAAAACATACGCAATATCAACATAGATACCTTTGCAAACTTTTGTGCAGGTAGTGCATTCACACAAACAGCACAGAGCCATATTTCAATGAAGAGGCACACAAACAAAAGCAAACACACCCACTTGCCATACATAGCAGTGGCCAAGGTTATGAAAATGTAGAAAGTACCATTATGGCAGAAGAAACGCTGACTGCAGGAATATCCCCAACAAACTTATAATCAACTCTCCATTCCACCGAACCAAATAATCCCATCTACAAATGGCTGTGCACCTCACAATGTGTAATGTGCAAAACAATCCTTCAAATCTTTGCGCAGTTCCTCAATCTGTATGTGAAAGCCAAAGAAAATTAAAAATTAAAATATTACAAACCAATGGGCCTCATTCCGAGGTTCGCGTTAAATCACTGACTTTACCGGCATGGCGGAAATACCGTATCCGCGTTGGTAGCAGGGCGTAATTAGCACCATATTCCGACCTCGCGGGCACGAGCTTTCCACCATGCCGGTAAACCCCCTAGCGCCATACCGGTAAAGGGCGCGTCAAACCCCTTACCGACAACAACCAACACGTAACTAACACCATCGCCCTCCACCTAGTGCGTAAATAGCGGTGCCCGTAATTAACGATGACCGTAAATTACGGGCACCGGTAAAAACCGCAAACGGAAATTACGTCATCGAACAGGAACGGGAAGCATCATGGCGGCCATCTTTAAAATCACAATCCATTGCAATCCTCCCCATACAGGACTCGTGGGCATATTGTGATAGGCAAAATAGACTCCAGAGACCAGCATCATGCCAAAAGCATTGAAAAAGGGTGCTGCGCGCATCAGGAAGGAGAAATTCTCCCAGGATGAGCTCCAGGTATTCGTTGATACTCTGCATGAACATGCTGAGATTGTCTTCAGCAGCGACATGCGCAGGCCCACCATCCTCAGGAAGAAGGATGAGCGCTGTCGGAAACACCCCCCGCAGCACGACGCATTGCCACAAACGCTGGGATGACCTCCGTCTGAGGGTGCGGGCCATCCTCTCAGCAAACCGCAATCTGGCCCTAGAGACAGGAGGAGGCCCAGCCTCACCCATAAAAATGATGCCCTGGGAGGAAACATGTGCAGAGATGATGGGCACAGAAGCCATCGAAGGCGTTGGCGATATGGATTGCGGTGATCCTTCATCAGCTGACGCAGGTGAGTGCCATGAGTGTAAACAGTACATGCATCCCTAATGCAAGTCATCGCCAAGGGCTGGTCAAGCAGTCACATCATGCTTGGGTAAACCCCCCCCCCTCCAATGATGCCGTATCAACTGGGACCCAGGATGATGTCAGGTGCAAGGCTGACACCCATATTGGGCATGCCACACAAAAAGCTGGTCAATGTCAGTCACAACATGAGTGACCCTGCCGACAGTATGCTTTTCCCATCCAAGCAAAGATCACAGTCCCACTCAGCACCCAAATGTCACCAAAACGCTGCTATCCCATCGTAATACCATTGTCTGGAAGTAATTCTGACCCCCAGATCATTGCTAATGCTGTCTCTCTCTTGCCCCCCACAGGCACCGGTCATGAAAGTGAGGACCAGGAAGGCCCCCGGACAAGTACCTCCCGGGGCACAGGCAGGGGACAGCACACACCTGCAAGCAGGAAGAAGGCACATGCCACACCACCTGCCCCAGCAACCCCCATGGAGGGTACACAACCCCCATCCGCGGCCCTGGACATGCCTGCAGTTCTGCGGGACACATGCCCCATGCAGCACCATGAGGAATCGAGTGCGTCAGGGGAGAATGCTGCCATGTGCATCCTCGATGTGCCAGGCAGCACATCACCAAACAGCATCGACAACATGGAGGAGCCCAATGACTATGTACAGAGCCCAGACACTCCCTCGTACAGCCAGGTTGCCCATAGTGACCCTGGGTCGAGTGACGGCCCAGGGCTCACATGCGAAGGGGATATACCTGTCTGTCATGAGCCCACTTCCCCTGCAGGAAGTCCTGAAAGTCCTGCAGGCACAACAACACGGAGCCTGCCAACCACATCGCCCACATCGGCTGCAGAAACAGTGCGCTGCCAGCACCTCACGGCCATGATAGAGGAGTTTCTCCGGGACAACCGGGATTCAGGGTCGGTGCTACATAATGACCTTCAGGCCCTGGGCGAGATCATCAGTACCAGCACAAACCGCATCTGTGAGATGCTTGGCAGGATTGCTGATGCCCTGGAGGCAGCACCCCCCAGACCACAGCCCCAGCAGGAGGAGCCACCCTCCCAGAGCTCCTCCACACAGACCAGCCCGGTCCGTAGGTCACTGCGCACGATGCGCGGGAATGGAAGGGATGCCCCAGGCTCTGGCAGTGCCCATTGACCGTGCAGCCACACACATGTGGCCAATGCTGCACTGATGGGAACATTGTGGGGTTGTTGTGGGGGGAGGGTGAGGGGGTTGAGGGTGTGTGTGGGAGTTGGGGAGGAGGGGGAGGGGGGTGAGGGTGTTTGTGGGAGTTGGGGGGGAGGGGGAGGGGGGTGAGGGTGTGTGTGGGAGTTGGGGGGGAGGGGTAGGGGGTGAGGGTGAAGGATCTGTTGTACACGTTTGGACATCATCATACAATACACAGTTTGGTCTATCCTACAATACAGAGTGGACATTCATTATTGTGCATGTGCCTTTTAATGTCTCACAGTGCATGTAGTACATGTATCCCCACACCCAGTGCCCGATGCCCTGTCATCCTCACCCCCTCAGCTGACTTGTGATTCAGAAATATTGCTCGATCAATGCTTGTCGCACGGAACGTCCCTCCCGTGCATCGGCACCATGTTGCTGTTCTGCCATTCCTTCCTCCACCTCCTCCTCCTCCTCATCTGGTGGCAGCAGTCCCACGTCAGGGGGCAGTGGCACGTTCCGACGGATGCACATGTTGTGCAGCATGACACATGCCATGGTGATCTTGGACACCTTCTCGTGGCTGTAGATGAGGGCCCCACCTGACCGGCTGAGGCAACGGAATCGTGCCTTCAGAAGGCCGAGGGCCTGCTCTATGACCACCCGTGTACGGGTATGAGATCTATTATAGTCCTCCTCGTGCCTGTTTTGGGGGTTTGCGGACCGGGGTCATGAGCCACGGTTTCAAAGGGTAGCCAGCATCACCTGCATGAGAGTGGAATGAAGGTAAGTGTTAGTATATTCACGGTGAGGAACTGTGCTAGTCTTACATTGCAGCGGGTGATGACTGGCCATGCACACATGTCCCTGGATAGTCAACCCATTACTGGTCTGGCCATGTGTGCTGGCCAATGGAATGATGGAGGGGGTAGCTTCTCCCTGATGGGTCATGGTGCGCACTCATGTCTTGTTGCATGTGCATCGTTAATGCATGCAGCAGTGTTGGACTGCATTAATTGATGACTTGCATGAGACCTGCTGTAAGGGTGTGTTGATAGTAGTTGGTAGCATACCCTTCATTCAGCACTGATCCCTATCATGGTGATTGGCAGCTATCATATGGAGGTGCCGAACCAGTCACACGCAGTAGGATCCCTATCAGACTAACCTCTATGCACTCCCATGGATGACTGTCCTTTGTGTTGAGATGCAGGAGTCAGCGACATGTTGCTATTGCACTGCATGGTGCACGATGGCCTTACGGTGTGTAAGGTCCACCGATGTGTGGTGCATGTGTCGTGGTCTTTGGCCAGGGTAACTGTTTGTCAGGTACCATTAGGTGTTGGCTCGTATTCACTGCTGTGTGGTTAGGTGGTAATGTGGCGTGCCACTTGTCATGGGGCACAGTGTTCTGTGAGGTGCACAACGTACAATATGCATCCCCCCCCTTCCATCTCGGGTGGAGTATGCATCCCCCCCCCTTTCCCTCCCGGGTGGAGGGAAAGGTGCAAGGCTGACACCCATATTGGGCATGCCACACAAAAAGCTGGTCAATGTCAGTCACAACATGAGTGACCCTGCCGACAGTATGCTTTTCCCATCCAAGCAAATATCACAGTCCCACTTTCCCTCCCGGGTGGAGTATGCATCCCCCCCCCTTCCCTCCCGGGTGGAGTATGCATCCCCCCCTTTTCCCTCCCGGGTGGAGTATGCATCCCCCCCTTTCCCTCCGGGGTGGAGTATGCATCCCCCCCCTTCCCTCCCGGGTGGAGTATGCATCCCCCCCTTTCCCTCCCGGATGGAGTATGCATCCCCCCCCTTTCCCTCCCGGGTGGAGTATGCATCAGTATGCATCCCCCCCCCCTTCCCTCCCGGGTGGAGTATGCATCCCCCCCTTTTCCCTCCCGGGTGGAGTATGCATCCCCCCCTTTCCCTCCCGGGTGGAGTATGCATCCCCCCCTTCCCTCCCGGGTGGAGTATGCATCCCCCCCCTTTCCCTCTCGGATGGAGTATGCATCCCCCCCCTTTCCCTCCCGGGTGGAGTATGCATCCCCCCCCTTTCCCTCCCGGGTGGAGTATGCATCTCCCCCACCCCCTTTCGCAGTGGGGTATGCTGACAACCTACTCAGAGCCCCAATGCACTGCCATGGGCCATTATGGTTACTCACCAAGCAGCCAGGTACGTTGTCCGGCATGTCAGCCCATGTAGCGTGGTAGTGTTGAGTTCCGCAGGACCAAGGAGTCATGAGTTGATCCGGGGTACCGAGCATTGAATTGTGTGATGGCTTTACTGGCATTGCACACCATCTGGATGTTGATGGAGTGGTATTGCTTGCGGTTGCGATACGGCACCTCCACTGCATGAGGAACCACCAATTCTACGTGGGTGCAGTCGAGGGCACCTATGCAATTTGGCATGCCTGCAAGTGCATGGAAGGCAGCTTTGGTATCATATATCTCCTGTGGAGTCCGGGGGAGGCATATGTAGTCCCTTCTGTGCTTGAGGAGGGCATCCAGCACTTGGTTGAGTATCCGGGAAAATATTGGCTGTGAAATGCCATGCATGTGCCCCACTGTATGCTGGTAGGTGCCTGTGGCAAGGAAGTGGAGCACGGACACTACCTTTAGTAGAGGGGGGATGGCAGTGCTGATTTCTATGAGGCTCACTATGTCGGTATGTATCAGGCCCACTATGGTGGTTATGGTGTCCCAGTCAAGCTGGTACAGGGTGTGGATCTGCTCTGGTGTGAGGTTGAAGGGGGAGGCTCTGATGCGGGGAATTGGGGGCTGCCGGCGTGGTAATGGTGGCTGCACCGGTAGGGCATGCTGGACCTGTCTCACCCTCCTTCTCCTCCTGTGTATCCTCTGTGGTGGGGGCTGTGGTTGCTGTGGTTGCTGTTGTTGCTGTTGTCGTAGTTGCTGCCTTGCAAGCAGGGCCTCCAGCTCCAGGAATGCTGCTACAATTGGTATCATCTTGGTGTGGGAGGGGGTGTGGTGTGTGGGTGTGCTTCTTTTGTGCTGTGCCAGACTCTATTGCCTCCACCTGTGCTGATTGGGTGCACCTGTTCCTCTTCCAAACACTGATCAGGGTTGTTAACACCTTCCCCGCGATGCCGGTATTAACGCCATGGCGGTAAGGTACTTTGCGCCCTTGTGGAGGTCGTTATTTCCGTGTTCGCTTTGCTTGGAATCGGAGATGGTTTACGCCTTCCCGTTATTTCCGCGATGGTGTGTCGGGCGCGCAACACTGGTCCGCTATTTACGCAATCGTAGTTTACGGTGGCGTAAATAACGGTGTGGCGGGTCAGAATGGCCCGTACTGGTAAAGGAAGTCATTATTCCTTTACCGGCCTTGATTTTCCCTTAACGCCGGACTCGGAATGACCCCCAATGACTCCTGTCCAGTGCGCAAATTCACAGGACTACGAGGACATTCATTAGCCTGCATTTCCGGGCCTGCTTGCAAAAGCATCTTCCACCACATCAAAATGTTAGCAACACACCATTCAACTATTCGAAATCTCGTTCAGAGACTGTACTATGCAAAAAGTCCTGCTTTACACTGGAGCATTTAAATCACATTCTCCTACATGGCACAGCCAAATAACTCCTGGAAGAAATAGACCACACCCAAAGCAAATATTTTGGAAGTGAAGAGCAATTACAAAATCCAGTAACTTTAGAACAGAGTAGCGACAACCTTGCAAATGCCAACCTTCCATTACACATGTACAAAAAAGAAATAACAAAGTTTAAAAACACATCTGCTGAAGTACCAAACCAAGTATGTGTGTGTTGTCACAGAACATTGTATACAAAGAGCACCAAAACTGTAGATATAATGTACACAATAGAAGACAATGAGGAATCCCAATGGTTCCAACTAGCTTTCTATCTTATAGCAGAAAACAAATAGAAAATTACTAACCGCTCAATACTTTGCACATACTGCACTGGAAAATGTGATAATAACCAAATGCCTTCACAGGCTATCACTAATAACTTGGAAATATTCTCACTTCCAAGACCACACAACAGATTAATTTGTGTAAGAGCATTGTAATCCAAACTGTACACCCATTTCAAGTGATGATAAACCTTCATCCAAAAACAGCCAAGTTGCCTCCTTCTAAATTACTGAAAGACATTTGTGGCAAAGTAGTTTATTTGCCATTAGATCTTAAAGAAAATATAGACACTATGGGAGTGCAACGGTCAATAGATCAATCTTTGATTATCCTAGTAAATGGTGTTCCAACAAAAGACAATAAAATGTGGCAGCAACTAGTAGATTTAAACACAGTTAGAGAAGCCATGCACGATCTTAAAGAGAACACTGAATACTTCAAAGAAATAAACATTGAAGAAACCACCAAAATAATTCAAGATTCCTCGTCAACTGGCCAATTTGAACTTCTAGATCCTACTATAGCCTACAATATTTTAGACCAGTATACAATTCATCCACTGCACCCCAAAGACACCATAGATGATGTACTAGAAACATATCAAATGTGGCAAGCCAAAGGATCTCCAATCAGCATATGGGGTAAAAAGTGTACAAGCACAAGCCTTTCCTCTACTCTTTCCTTCTGGAAAAGGGGGAAAGTATGATGAAAGATGCACACAAATAACAGCATCAGAATACCACTCTTTGCAAATTTATTCTTAAGACCCCAGATTGAGACAAAACATTGAATACATATTCGACCTCCTGTTTGAAAGTGAACTAGCAACTCTATGTTACGGAGTTGGAAACACTTCGAAACCAGGTTACAATTTTTTAAACATGTCTGCTACGCAGGTCTGTCAAAAGGTGCAAGAGAAAGATGAAGTTTTACAGTCAAGTTTTACAAATATCTTGTCAAACATGCACAGTATGAAAGAATACTGGTTCCGATGTCACGCAGATTTACGGTGTATGCTACACAACCTTGGCCCACCCACATGGTTTGTCGCTTTAAGTTGTGCAGAGTGTACATGGGAAGACGTGCACGATTTCCTACGCATATCAAACGAAAACAAAGCAAGGATAGACATGAAAACACCATTTTATTATTTTAAAATATATAGCAGACATGGCCAAAAGATGTACTAACTGCTCAAGGTCAAAGGCACGGCTAGTGGCCCATTTTTATGTTCAAATGTGTAATGGACACAGCCAAAGATTGTGGCCACTGGCCAATATTGTGCTATAGTCCATGGCTAGGGCCTCACCAGTGCATATAACATACAGTGGACACGGTTGAAATCTGTGTCCACTGGCAAATGCCAAAATCTACGGTTGGTATCGTGTTAGTGTTTTAAAATATTCAGTGCACATAGGTGAAGGTTGTGACCACTGTCCATAACTGAAGGCCATGACTGGTTTCCATTCATGTGTTCAAAATATGTTTGGCCAAGCACACTGACTAAAGGCCATGCTTAATACCAGTTACTGTTGTAATGTATTTAGTGATGTCATTGGTGATGTGATCTGTGATGTCATCATTTAAGTAATAGGATGTGCAACAAGGGGTGCACAGTTAAGGTGGCTTTAGCTGAATATTAGAGATTTCATTGCATTAAGTTCTCATCTCATCGTCCCTGCAACTAAAGTTTTTCCTTGAATTTCAAAGGTTTTGTTACAATGCATTGCTCACCTTAACATCCTTGTGACTAAGGTTCTTTCCATGAATTTCAAGGGTTTTGTTATTGCAGAACGGTTCTAGAACACCTAACAAAATGTTGTAGTCAGTCTTCAAAACCTCTTGCTTTCGAAACTGAATAAAAGCTAGCATCAAGTTGGACACCATGCTTGCTTCATCTACAATCAAGATATTTAATTTTCTAAGAACATTTCCTACTTCCTGTGCTGCACTTGATACATGTTTTCGATAACCTGGTTTGTTGTCATGCTCCACTGGTAACATCAACAGTTGATGTAAAGTAACACCCCCTACATTAAATGCTGCTAAAACTGTTGGAGCAGTTAAATACATGTCAAAGAGCAATCAGTTACATTTTACATCATAGCTCTTATTGCATGGATTAAACACATGTACCTGTTCCTGCTTGTCCACTATCATACAACAATACAGGCTTGTATTGGACACAAGAACATGCATGCTTGTCATGCTGTAAACCAACTAAGAACCTATCTCTAATTTTATAACAATCTTCTTCTTGCTCTATATTAAGTTTACTATTTCATCATAATCTGCATCTGCAAGTTTAGTTTGGTGCATTGCACTTTCAACTTCTTCCACGGCAATCTCAACGTACGTTTGAATAATTGGTTCGCCAAGCAAATTTTGACTTACTACTGCAGAATCTTTGTTTTTTTACGCGTTCTTTATTTTTACACTTGTGTAAAGCATGGCACATAAGCAGTGAGGCTCCATAGTCGACACATGAGTCAGAGTTGGTAACATTTCCATACACATCTTGTCAGGTACAGCATACAGAATACAACAAAAAGAAACAAAAAGGGTGAATAAAAGCACAGGGAGTTCACACACAGCAGTGAGAGGGTAACATGAGTTTCCAACCACTGATGGAAACACAAGTCTCTGATCTATGTGGATAGGCCTCCAGGGCTAGGGGCACAGGTGAGCCAGGTGTTGGGTCGTTCATAGGAGATGCATCCTGAGCAGAGCCCATATGTCAATGGGCTGTGCTTGGGGCTGTTGCATATTTGCCCATTGTTCTTCCTTGTCAATTGCCCACACTAGATCTTTTAACCAGTGGTCCATGTTGGGGGCATGCATGCTGGTGCATTGCAACAAGATAAAGCATTTAGCCAAAAGGAGACATAAACATGCAAATTTACCCACATTAGTTAAAGAGGGATAGGAGATATGGAACAGGCCCATCAGAGGGACAGGATCAATAGTTTTACCAATCATGTCAGACATCATTGCACATACATCACTCCTGAATGGTGAGATTCGGAAACATTCCCACAACATGTAAAAGTACCTGGCATTGGGGAAAAGGCAGCGTGGACATGCTCCAGTTTGCTCCTTAGAGAACGGGTGTAGCCGACCAGGGGTATAGTGATAGCGGTGTAAGACCCTTAGCTGAATTAACCAAAATCGAAAGTTACATGAAACTTTGTTTGTTTGTGTACACATATTGGACTATAAGTCATTGTTTAGCTTCAATTGGAGGTCTGCAGCCCATTTGAATCGAAAGCTGTAATGTGGTATGGGAGCTTGAGCCTGTATCAAGCAATATATCAAGTACACATGCCTTTGGCAGGCACCGGGGTTACCAAGTAGCCTAATAAAGGATTATTTGCAGATATGGCTGGGAAGATATCCCACAGTCTATTACAGGCTTTGTATATACCAGCATAATGCAGCCACTGCAAGATTCTGCCATGGCTCAGTTCGGGCACAACAGTGGCCTGTATAAAGTTTCCCTCCACGAACAACGCTCCCATCATATGAATTCCCTCTTGCCTCCAACATCTGCAGGAGCCCAGATCAACCCTCGGGAGAGTGGGAACACAATTCCAAAGTGGGAAATTCTCATGGAACGAGGTAGTGACCCCTGGTACTTTCCAGATTCCGTGCAAGGCCCTCGCCGTGACACTGGCAAGGTCAAGGTCACCATTGCTCGCCTCCCGACCCGGGAAGATCAGGGACTAGAGATCAACATCACCAACAGAGAGCCTTTCGAGTTGTACATGAGGGGAGGAGGGTCATCCTTGAACCAGAAAGCCAACCAGCACTACCGGAAATTGGGAGCAGAAAATCCCCCCTTATCACGAGTAAGTGATTGCCATTTCAACGGTACAGTGACAGAATGCCATACAAAACTGCAGATTACACTATCCAATTCCTGAAATTGCTCCTTCCCGCGCCATAGTGGGACGTTCAAGAAAAATTATAGGAGTTTAGGGAGTATGGACATTTTCAGGAGTGCTATTCTGCCAGCTGTTGTAATGGGTAGGTGGGACCAGCGTGCATGCGTGCAAGCTTAGTGCGAAGTTAAATCATATATGTTGTGTAGTTGTGGTCATGTACCAATGGGCGGTTGCGTGCCACTGTCACCCGTAGATATTGAATAGTCTCAAAAGCCCATCTGAAGCCCTGGAGATCATGCAGTGCGACAGTAGCTTCTGTGCGGGGGAAAAGCTCTGATTTGGAGCAGTTTATCCAAAGAACTGATAGTTCTCCAAAGTAAAAGATGTCCTGCATCAAAGGGGTCTAGTGTTTCTGTGGGTTGTGGACGTACATCAACGTGGCAACCGCGTAGAGTGAAATTTTTTGTGGGTCACCCACCATTCTGACCCCCCGGTGTCTGTGTCGCAACCGTATGATATCTGGCAGAGGTTCGATGACAATAGAAAATATCAGAGGAGACAGGGGGCAGCCCTGTCAGGTGCCTCTGTTAATTGTGAATTGTGGAGATAGCAGGCCATTACTACACACCCTGGCCACTGGTAAAGCATAAAGGAAGGAAAGGGCATCAAGGAATCTATGTCTGAAGCTGCACCCTGATAACACTGCATACATAAATCACCAGGACACTGAGTCAAATGCCTTTTGGACATCAAGGTCAGCAACGACAGTCTGGGCCCAGGGTCTTTTTGTGTTAGGATGTTAAACAGGTGTTGTAAATTTAGTGCCATGGAGCTGCCCAAATGAAACTGGATTGATCGGGATGAATGATGTGCGCCATGGCTGGCATCAGTTGATCAGCGAGTATTTTGGCGAACACCTTCACTTTAGTGTTAGAGAGAGGGTTCTAAAGGAACCACATTAGTCAGCAGATTTTCCTGGTTTCAATAGGACCATGATGACCGCCTATCGCATGGTGGGTGGGAGCAACCCCGTCTCGACCGATTCCTGACACACCTGCAAAAGGTAGGGGTAAGAATGTCTGTGTAACGTTTATATAATTTGGCCGTGAGCCCATCAGATCCGGGAGACTTCCCCAAGGGTAACTGACTGATGGCTTGGTTGATATAATGAAGGGAAACCGGGAGGTCTAGTTGAGTTTTGGTGTCCTTGGAGAGTTGACTTAGAGGGAGAGTATTAACAAACAAGTTTATATCCTCGATTGTGCATGAGTCCTTATTTGTGTAGAGGTCAGTGTAAATGTTTTTGAATATGCCATTAATGGCAATGGGAGTATGTGCGAGGATGCAGCAGGTGTCAGTTACAGTAGGGATACATCCACTGCTGTTTTCTTGATGGGTCATGTGAGCCAGTAACCTGCCAGGCCTGTCACCCTCACTATACCTTCTGACAGCCGTTGGGTCGTCAAAAAACTTAACTTCACATTCTGCACTTATCCTGAATGCCTCGATGGCCTCCTTGATTTGTGTTAGGGTGGCTGAGGCGGATCCGACGTCAGTCCCCACTCAAGCTCCCCAAGATTATTTCGCACTGTTGAATGTCATGTCTTATTGCTTTAAGGACACTGAACTCAAAGGCCAGTGCAATTCCTCTTATATAGACTTTAAATGTTTCCCACAATGTTCCGGGTGAAGACATGGATCCCTCATTTACCTCAAAGAACAGACATACGTGTGTATCCATGGTGGACGCAAAGACAGCATCGTGTAGTGCTAGAGACTTAAACCTCCAGGAATTGCGAGGTCTGGAAAGTAATGAGAGAGATGACAACCTTGGAATGGTCTAAGTAGGTGCATGGTAGCATATGTGGCTCCACTACGCATCAAAGGAGCATTTCTGAAATGAGCCGCAGGTCGATGTGGGAGGAGGAGTCATGGACAGAGGAAAAGAAAGAATACGATCGTTCTGTCGATGTAACATCTGCCAAGTATCCACCAGATCCAGTGACTGCATGTCCTCCTTAACAATTGTAGCAGCGCGTGTGAGTGTTCTCTGAGTGTGGGTGGACCTGTCACAGTGTGGGTCTAGGATAGTATTGAAGTCCCCACCCGATAATATAGGGGTAAGCGGATATATTGTTGATGCTCATGAATTATTTCTTTGTAGAATTGGGGGTTATCGATATTGGGGCCGTATACGTTCATCAATACCAACTCCCTACCTGCCAGAGGTCCATACAGCAGGATGTATCTGCCCAACGGGTCCACATTTGTATATTTGCACTGGAATGGGAGGGATTTGTGCACCAGGGTCATGACCCCTCTAGATTGCGAGCAATAAGATTTATAAAAGCGATTAGTGCTCCAGTTCTTAGCAAACCCCATGAAGGTTGCCGCAAGGGCATGGATCTCCTGTAGGAGCAGGATATTAGCCTTATGCCTGTCCACAAAGAGGTGTATCCTGCCATGTTTAAGGGGCTTGCACAAGACTCGCACATTACAACTAAGGAGGGTTAATTTCCCCATCATAGTGCAATGTTCGTAATAGTTTCACCCCCCTGCATGTCGACCCAACACCTCACTAGGTGCCCATATATTTCCTTTTTGTGTGAATGATGTGTACCAATAATTTTTGTTTTTTATAGAACAATCCCAACCCCACCGCCCCATCCATACCACCCCTTGGAATGAGGCGATGAAGCCCCTTCAGAAAACCCACAACAAAACACGCAAACTTGCATTGGGAGGCTGATGCCTGGGCCCTACCGGGCCATCCTTAGACATAGAGACAGTAGAAAATAAAGATATGTACCAACAAGCTATCCCATTATGCATCCTGGAGTAGCAGGATAATTCCCACCTCCCTTTCCGCATCAAGGTGAAAAGGTTGCAGTCCAGAGGAGTGAGGGGTGGGGTAATCGGAGAACAAGGTGATAGCTACATCTACTCAGGGGGATCCCTGCTAGAGAGCTAGGTTGAGAGTGGACAACCAACATAGACAGATGTAAGAATTACATTATGCCCAAGGCTAAGGCGCTGATACTGTCTCGTCCAGAAACATCATGGCTTCGTCAGGTAGGCAGAAGAAGAAAGTCATGTTACTCCCTTCGACCCGCAGCTTGGCGGGGTATAGTATAACGTATTTATGTTGTTTTCACATAGCTGTTTATTCACTGGTAGGAAGCTCTTGCTCTCCTGCTGAACGGCAACTGAGAAATCCTTGTAAATATGTATCCTGGTGGATCCCAGTATGACGTCGCCCTGCTCCCTGGCCACCTAAATAATTGCATCATAGTTGTGGTAAGTAAGTATACAGGCGATGATAGGTCATGGGGGATCTCCGGGCCTGGGTTTAGGAGCAAGGGATCTGTGGGCACGTTCGACCGCAAATTCTGGTGACAATGAAGGGTTTCCTGGCAGTGGTAATAGGGTGGATTCAATCCATTGTTCGAGGGATGATTCAGAGTTATACTCTGGTACTCCAATAATACGCATGTTTTTGCAATGGTAACGCGATTCCAGGTTGCCATTATATTTCTCCACTTGGAGCACCTGTCTGGAGAGTGCAGCTAGCTCAGATTCCATAGTTGACATGCCGTCCTCCACCATGCCCACCCTCATCTCGGCCTCCATCAGACGAAGATCTGTTTTGTCAATACGTGTTTTGATCAAATCAATGTTGCTGGTCATGTCGTCCAGCTAACTGTACAATAGCAAATCCTTCTTGCATACAGCCATCATTCGCTGTGTCTCAGTAAGCTCTATCTTGACAGGCTCTGTTGCTGCATCAGTGGGTATCACGTCCGAAGGAGAGGTTTAGGAGTTCATTTGGTGTATTGGTTCATTGAGCGCTGGTTCTTTGACCCCCCCCTTTGGTCATCATGCATAACAGAAAAGTGATGTACTAAGGCTAGCGAGCAGCCAAGTAGACTCTTCTGCATGAGTTTGTGGTGAGCCCCGTGGTTCGTGGGCCAGGTAGGAGCCAGTCTACATCTAGGAAGGAAGAATATAGGATTCCCAGGACAGTCACCAAGCAATGCTGACAGTGGCCGCAATCAGTGGCCGGCAGTCAATCCACTTTGCCTGTGGCCAACGGCAGTAAGTGAAATGGGTGGCAACCTAGAGTGTTCAAGGCCTCAATGGGGACTGGTCCCAGAAATATGTCCAATTAGAACTGGAAGTAGGTTAGATGATTCGAGAGCCGAGGTTGAACCAGTGAGGTCACAGGGATGAGTACTTAGCATGCCAACATTGCCAAGGGCCAATGCAACTGAAATTATCCCAGAGTATTCCCCTGTTAGAGCGATGATGTGGCCTCGCTACAAAGCAATGCGGATGAATAGATTTGAAACCAGCAGAGGGTATGGCAGCCAATCTCTGTCCATAGCAATATGTGGGCCCACTGAGAGAGGGTTATGGCATTGCAATCCTGTTGCTGCTGCATGGCAGGGGAGGCAGGCAAGGGTGTTCCCCGCTGGGCCTTACCTCTGAAGGAAACAGATGAAAGCAGCTGTCTCCGCTTATCCTGTGGGCTGACCAGTAACAGCAGCTGAGGATGGTGGAGTGGAGGAGTGGGCAGGGTGCAAGTATCTAGACGAGTGAGTCCACTGCACTCCAGCCCTTCTGGGGTAATCCTCAGCAATGTCCGGGCCACCACCAGTGACCTGGCAGTACAGATCGCTGGGCTGAGCAGGAACACTGATGGCTGACGTCCCTCTCCCCGCCCGATAGACAGTGGATCTCACTGAGGCACCAGGGCTTCAGGAATGCCAGGAGTGGGTCGCCTGGCCACAGAGGATCATGGGATTACACCAGACTCCAGCCCACAGCGTGGGTGCCAGCTGCGCAGATAGTCATGACAGGTAGGGTCTCCAGCACTCTCTGTCTCTCATACGCTGCTGAAGCCACGTCGGTCCATTCACAGCAATCTTTTGCCCAAAAAACGACCGGAAGAGGTTCAAACGTTCGCCCAGGGTGTAGGCAGTGTTCTGGTCGACCACCAGAGCAACTGTAGCAGAAGTATATATTCATCTGGAGACATCACCGGGAGTGGAAGCTCTGGTGAAGAGCCACCATTGTTGGCGCTGTGCAACAGCAAACCACCCACTGCAGAATCCTGACTTCCTTCAGGAGTCTCTTTTGCCAATTCAGCTGCCAAAAGGTCTTCTTCACATAGTTCTTTCTGCAGTAACTCCAAGTAACTCCAAGTACTGCTCACATTTGGGATATATAATTAAGCATTTTTCAGCAAAAAATTATACTTCAAAAGATTCAAAACTTCCAGTCTCTTCATGTCATGGGAAGAATAACTGCAAAACGCAAAAATAAAATAATTCTTTTTTCTCTGCAGTTCGACAAGACAGTTTCATGTGGTTAATGAAACTTGACTTCTCATGCCTCACTAAGCAACCAGTGCATGTACTGTAAACCGTCCTCTGTCACTGTTTGCTTCAATATTTTGATATAAGTAACGTTGTGCTACTTCATATAAACAAAGATCCTCCAACTCTATAGATTGGTTTGGATGATATGTAATTAAGTTCGTTTTCAGAATCTCTAGTTTTCCAATCTGCAGCTCCGTAGCTATCACACTCTCCAACCAAAGCTTTAACCATTTCTGACTAAGAATATTATCTGCAGATAAATCTGCCCATTCCTCAGCTTCATTGCCCTTTTCAGCTTTTGTCACATATGCTGTAACAAAACGAGCAACAACGGTTGTATCATCAGCAATATACCGTACATAAAAATGTACATTCCAAAGCTGAACAATGACAGGATTGTAATCATTAATTATTTGGCATTGCTTAACTCTTTTAAAAAGGTAGGTATTTCTTGGTGACTTACTAGTAACATGACATTATATAGATGAAATCAAACTATTCACTATTAATTGAACCAACTGGTGTCACAGGCCTGGGAAAGCTAAATCTGCAGTACTTTCTCTGACAGTACTTTTCCATCACACAGCCATCATTTATTTTCTTTACCAAACTAAAGAGCATCTTTAATATCCACACCCGCAAATATGTGCAGCTCCACATGCCTGGGACTCCTTCCTCCAAAATAAATGCTCCACAGTGCCTAGTGGGCCATTTTCTTTATTACATAAACATTTTAACATGGCTACAAATCTGTGATGAAGGAACCACAATACACTTACAGGGTCCACGCAGCATAATTCTCCTGTTCTCATGTGTTCTATGTATTCTTTCTGTGGATTCATTTCACAAATACATTCTGCAAAATCATCTCAACCATACTCAGGGCAAGTTAAAGTCGCAAACCAAATTGGAGGCCCCAAGTTTCTGATCATGCATCTAACCTTGGAGTATCTAACAATACCAATATTCCTTATTTACTATCATTTTAGCAAGAATATTGGTAAGTTTACCTTATAAAATGTAATTTCGTTCACCTATTGCAGCATCTCACATGCATAAAGATTTTCAAATTGTATAAGCAACAGCATGACATAATCGTGAAAATGTACTTTCAAACAATAAGTGTAAAATATATTCTACATTAGTGGGGAATCAGGAATCTTCAGAAAACATGTTTGTACAACGATATTCTGAAGAACAGATTGGAACTTTCCACTGTGCACCTTTCTTTACTTTCATTTGATACAATTCTAAACTGTCGCCCATGATTTCACATGAGTGTAGAGGATGAATAGTGTAATGTTCATACAAACTATTCCCTTCTGCACAGATAGACGTTACCAAGCTTCATATCCCATTCCATCTTTTTTTCAGTTTCAAAATGCTGGAGTGTCTGAAACCGAATAAAGACACTATTAGTACCCCGGGATAAAGTGGATGAAGACTTCTGCCAGATGCATTGCATCAGAAAGAAAAAATCCTGTGCAAACGTCTCTCGCGCATCCAAGTGGTACTGGTGGAGATAAGAGCAGCACATCTATAGACACCTCATGAAAAGTCTCCTCTCTGAACGTCTCTAGCATTTCTAATGACTCTTCAAAATGAGTGTTTCAGCGCTGCCAGTGTTTGAAGACTCTGGCTCTTGTTAGCAACATCTTTAATGGGTGGAAGTTGATTCCACCCAACCACCACTCACAGCTACAATGAAGATATGAAGATAATAGACCACATATAAGACAAAAGAGATTGCAACACAGTATGGTGCACACCATCTCATTCAATAATAATAATAATAATAATTATTATTATTATTACCGGGTCCCTGTAGATACTGGGATACCGTCTCTTAGTTGTAGTTCACAATCCAGAATATAAGGTTCGGAGCAGTCTGAATTAAACTCCCCTAGGACAATCACCTGCCACCCGACGCATGTAAGAAGAGTATCTTCAATCTTTTCATTCAACATTCCAATCGTACTGTCCAAATTACTGTCTAGTTTCTAATATATATTGATCAACAATACGTGGCTAGAATAGTCTCCCTTGTCCATTGTAATAACTGTGGCAAGAACTCCTTTGTATAGATTAAAATGATTTGTGATTTTCAAACCCATTCCATGTTTAACTGCAATAAGCATTCCCCCAGCTGGATGACCCCTTGCACCCTGCACTGCTCATTCAATTACTATTTTGTATCTATCAAACACTGCCAGATCAGTCAGCCAAGTTTCTTGTAAACAAATGAAGGTGAAGGATTGCAAAAAACGACACAAGTATATGTTTCTGAATAATGACAAAAAACCTCTACCATTACATGATACTAATGAAAGATCAGAATCTGCTCTAAAGGGAACCTCTCATCTCCTTCAGTTGAGCAATGGCTTCTTTTAGGGCCAGTGCAAGCCAGCGCCAATTAGGTTTCACCCGCCCCATATCGTGAGCAAAATTAACTACCTTAGCCAACCCATCTGTCATTTTCTTCCCAGTCATGCCCCTCTAATCCCTGGCTCATTACTTCCTCTAGCCAAGGTTAATTGAAGGGACTGTGTCAAGTTTTGTGCTTCAATAGTGCCCATTACACCATCCTAGAGGGAATCACCAACCGCACATGGTAAAATCTCCCTTAGTGGATAAAATCAAGCAATTTGATGTCTTTAGATGTATTAAGTCGAAGTGCTGGTATTTTATTTAGCAGTGATACAACTCTCTTCGTGTTCAGATAATCTGGGCCTCCTTTATTAAACATGTAGTTGAGTGTTAAGCTTAATTCATTCAGAAAAACCGGAACTCTGAAACAGGATTCCGGCATCCTATTTTTTGAGAAGTTGTCAGGATGAGAGACCCTCTGATGGCCAGTGTAGTCCTAGTATAGTGGAGTAACTAGCTTGTGTTCAGTTATCTGCTCCCTTTGTGATTTAATCAGAATATGGGTGTCATCTAACATAACTTTGAGTAATTCCCTCAAACCATCTCTAACTTTTTCTATGCTTCCTTCCTTATTCTGATATCCCATTCAATTTACCTGAGATGTCCTAGTTTGGGGTAGGGATAATAGTTCCTCACTCAGTGCTGGGGTATAAGAGGGATTCCCAGAATCATGTTGTTTAACTGAATTCAAGGGCCCCCTTCTGCCATTGTGATCCAAATCAAGCCATCTGCCCCCATTATCACAAATGCAACATCATGACGAGGACCCCTATTTTTATTGGGGGCCCTCCGTACCCATCCTTTCTCGTTAACTGCTTCATGATTTTCCTGGAGAATTAACGATTTATAAGGTCTCTGATCGCAGACTCATTCTTCGTGGGGACATTGTTTGGGGCGTTCCTTTTTTTATCTTGATTGGCCATGTTTGGCCCATTAGGAAAGCGGTTAACCTTCTGTACAAAACCAGTACCCCCCTCTTCTCCACCTCCTCCTATTTAGCTTCCACTCTTAAACTGTTTCATTGCATGAGTGTCAAGGGGCTGTATGTCCTTGATTTTACTCCTTTTGCTATGAGTCAGGATCCAATTAAATATTTTAAACATGGACATTTCTGCCTGATTTAAGTGTTTACTCCCCCCCACACACCCTTTTTCCTGCCCCTTTTGTTTCAGGACATCCACCAGACTAAGGTTAGAAGGACCATATAACCCATCTGGCACTTTGACCGCTGAACCATCCTCCTCAGTGGGTATTTCTACCCAGTCCGATGTGCTACTAGGTGAGCTAAATACCTTTAGGTTAGAGTTACCCTCCGAGTCCTGCTCTACCTCTTCTACCGAGTAATCCAGGTGCTGCTTTTCATGTTGATACTCCTTAGCATCATGCTGCACAATATTATACAGTTATTTATGAGATGAATTATTAGCTGCTTTTTTGTCAGGGACTTTTTACTCTTCTTTTTCTTGTTTGTAGAGCCTCTGTTTCTTAGGAGACATTCATGTTTCTCAATGTTTTCACCTCTATTATCATTTCCCAACCTCATCACCCTAGATTCAAGATCTAAGCCATTAGGTCCATCTGCTTCAATCCCCTTTTCAGTTATGCCAATTACCATCCAAGTGGCTGCACTGTCTACAGACCGTCGCTCTAATACATATGGGTGCTGTCTGACCAGTTGTTCTAAAGTCATCAGATGATTACTTATTTAATTGAGGTGAGATGTCTGAGTTTTCATCTCGAGGGAAAGATATTGACGTAAATTTAGTATGGGAGACACCACCATATTTGGATCTTCATCTATCACCACCGGTGAGCCAACATATTGCTGAGTATCTGATAGGCTATGTTCCTGTTCGGAGCCCCTCTTACAGTGGCTCGATAGAGCAAATAATGTCCCTGGTAGAAAATATAGGTGGAGTATTCAAGAAGGACCCATTTTCATGGGTATTGGTTGTCATAGACACAGTCATTGGGATCCTTGCCAATGATTTGGGTGTGAATTTCCTGTGGCAAGAAACCCATTTCAATGACCGAGGGCTGCGGTGAAGAGCAGGTCTCCAAGAGTCCCAACCTTTCTGTCTGCTCCCCACTTTGCCTCTAATGTCATTAATTAATTCACCCAGGTTGCCCCCATTATTCAGTGAAGGGGTATTCAGAATATCAACTGAGCCGTAATGATATCGACCAATATCCACGATTTCTTTCTCATCTTAATGTTATATCAGCCTTCAAATGATGCAAAGACAACTACAGGATTAGCAGAGTCGCCCCACGCCTTTGAGCCCACCGAACAGCACTCAAGGAACACTTGCTGGATATGCGCGCAAATGCACGCGACCTGCTCCTTAAGTAGTGCTACTGGTGCGGGGGGGCATGTCTAATGTTCATGGATCAAAGAAAAGTGTCAAAATTAAATGTTTAGAACCCTGATTGCAAGTCTCGATGATCTTCAAATACCGCTGTGCACTGGTACAATCCACAGGGTCTTCAAGATGAAAGAGCCCTGCTGCTGAATGAAGCTGAACAGCACTCTCAGAACACTCCTGGATGCGTACGTGCAGATGCGCAGGACCTGCTCCTTAAGTGCTGCTTCCGGTGCGGGGGCGTGACCAATGTTCAGGGTTCAAATGAAAAGTGTCCAAATTAAATGCTCATGCGTATCTGGGCACCGGGATAATCCTGCTGTCCCTTTTTTCTATTGCATAGCAGTAATCCGTTGGACTGTATAAAATGTACTTTGCAAAACAATATATCACTCAAAAAGGAGAAAATATTTAAATGGTAAATTATTACAAAATTTAGAATGCACTAAGGTTCTCATCCCATTTAGAAAGAACAAACAACCTTCTAATGTATTAAACATATTTTCTAACATGCAAGGTACAGCAAGATAACAGTAATAAACAACAAAAAACAAACAACAAGAATAAAGCCACTTCATCACTTGAAAGGGACTATAGCTAAAAAACACAAAGAAATGGAAAACACATTACAAAAGTGATCTCAGGAAACAAGAAAAAAATGGCCAAGGCTGGGAAATGCAGAAAATCATTTCTTGATTGCTTGATGATACTATGTTCTGTAACATTGAAAAAGATAATATGTTACTAATGTTCTGATAATAATAACTAATCTATAATAATGATATACTTTCATAAGATTTTTTTTTAAACTCTTCTTTTTATTTCAATTAGTTTTAGGGGCATTTCTGCATATTAAAATGCACAAGTTAAACATACAAATAAGATGCCCTTTACAATGTACGCAAATAACATATAGTTAGTGCTCCTGATGACAATAGATTTATTTTATTTTATATATTTATATAGCGCCGACTGCCCACGGGCATTGGGGCGCTTACAAAAAGACAAATACAAGCTCAAGATAGAGCCAGAAGAGGCGATGGGACGGCAGACAGATTTATACCAGTTAGCTGATTCAGAGTGGCCTAGACGAGGGATTACTTGAAGAGCTCTGTTTTGAGTTTTTTGCGAAAGACCAGAAGGTTGGACTCCAATCTAAGGTGCTTAGGTAATTTGTTCGAGTTGGAGGCTGCTCGGTTTGGGAAAGCTCTGCCCAAGCCGAGTTCTTTCTTGAATTTCAGGGGTGTTATCAATCCATTTGCCTCTGATCTTAATGCCCTACGAGGATGGTAAAACGTGAGTTTGGACTTCATGTAGGCAGGTGCCTTGCCATATAAGCACTTGTGAGTAAGGCAGATAGACTTGAATTGAATACGTTCCTCTATTCTCATCCGGTGAAGGTCTCGTCTAGCTTCACTTATATGTTCACTTCTTGATTTCTTTTTGACCATTCTGATCGCGTTGTTCTGGACCAGTTGGAATTTGTGGATGTTATGCTTACTAGCTCCTACCAGGAAAGCATTACCATAGTCTAGACGTGAGATGACGGTCGCTCTTGCAATTGTGGCGCTGTTTTTCTCACTCAATAGTGGTCTGATGGCTTTAAGTAGCCGGAAGTAGTAGTAATAGATGAAATGGGAAGTGTTAAGCGTGATCTATTTCACTGTACACATTTTTATAAGCACGCTAGTGCACATTTAAATTCCTATTCATACCATTCTATGTTCTAATAAATCATAGATTAAAGTGAAAGGGGCCTCTAGGGGTCCCTCACGTTATGGAAACAAGGCAAGTCACCACACACGATAGATACGCCAGACACGAGGTTGAATTCCCAAAGATAGGGTTTACTGCAAAGCAAAAGAGTCTCAGTTGGCCAACTCGGTCTCATGCCCCGCGACATGTATCTCTAGACCTCGAGGGAGGACGCAAGAGAGCGAATTACATACATCAGTTACATATATACAAGATGCACATCTTATAATCAGCTATGACATGTTAACACCGGCCTTTATTGGGTTTCTTTGAAGTCAGTGTGATGATGGACAATTTCGACGAATATGACACCTTCAAATATCTATTCTAGTAACAATATGCAACAATATGCAATTTTGCAAGTGTAGAGACAGACTTCTTTGTTGAACAGAACATTGTGCTTCTGTTCTTGTAAGCAAGCTACGGGGGAAACGTCACATTCCAGACCTTACTATCTTTGAGTTACTATTCGTGTCCTGGGAGCCGACACGCTCTACAGGGGTGGAATAGGGGGGCCGTAAGAGGAGCATAATTCAGGCCTCTAGCTGCCTTATTCTAACATTTTCGACCATATAACGAGACTGGCTGGCAGCTGAGAAATGATTAAACGCCCTGCGGCTCGCCTTCAAGGCTACACCCGGGAGGGAGCTGGGCATTGCTCTCTGGGCTGCCCACGTTGTGTTTCAGCGAACTCTTTATTAGCCTCGCGGCCTTGCCCTTCCACGTTTTAGATAACAATGTTAACAGTCAGCAGAATAAGCAGAATTGGCAAACCGAAGCTGCGAAGCAGTTTGAACAGAAAGCAATGAGCAATTGTTAAAGAGCAAAATGGCGATTCTTGTTACATCAAAATGGCCACTCATTGGTCAAACTTGGAAACCTGTATTTCTATCGTTATGTACATGAGACGGTTGGCCCACTGCCACCAAAATACGTTTGCCGTCAATCATGAGAGGTGTCCATTTTTCTAGACCGACAAAAGGACTGGGATGCCTTTTTTATATGTTTAGATTGATCTTTTTTATGTTTGCAAATTTTGAAATTTCTTCTTTGGAGTCTGAGGGCCTGATCCACAGGGCTTTTTCCAATGGGATTACGCCACTATAAAATGCTTCTGTGAATCAGGCCCTAAATATTGTCGATATATGCAAATATTGTTTTATATTTGAAAAACGAACAATATTGTATTAAAATATCCAATGCACAAGGTTTTCAAAATGAAAATTAAGTCTATATTACAATTTCTAGGACCTTTTTGTAAGTATCTAAAAGTGAAATAGATCTCTGCAAAAAGTTAATTTATCTTAACTTTTCCCTCTGCCAAAAGTATTAACAGTGTAGCTGTTATATGTGGTAGGACATGTTAACTCTTCCACTCAGAACTGTGATCTAGTAATCAAAGCATATATTGCATAACAGTATAAGGATATTGTAAGTCACAAAAGGGTTTGTTATCAAGTACATCCTTTTTACATATGGTAGGAAATATTTTAAAATGGCCACACATTTGCATCCCCTTTAAAAAATGCATATGTATCTACTAATGTGTTGCCGAAAAATAGTTCAAGCTGTTTAATAAAATGCATCTGAAAACATTTTCATTTTAATCTTTAAAATCTATACAAATACATAAATGAAAATCTCTAGGTTTGTGGCTTTGTTTATATTCTCTATACAATTCCACACTGTTTCACTGATCTGCACCCAATTGTGTACAGTCACCTGTTACGACCCTGCAGACATTACTGGCTGCATGCCATCTGGACACCCCACCCCTTTCCCCGGTATGGGTGTGGGTTTGTGGCTTCATGTATATTCCCTCTACAATTACACACGATTTCACCAATCTGCACCAAATGTTGCACAGTCACCTGGTAGGACCCTCCAGACATTACTGGCTACATGATATCTGGACACCCCACACCTTTCCCCGTATTTCAGCAAAAGTCCAAATCTGTGTGTGGCTTGGCAACGCATTATTGCTTATTCAATTCCACACAGTTTCACCAATCTGCACCACATTTTGCACAGTCACCTGTACCCATAAGGGTATTAAAGCCCAGGCAATGCCAGATATATCCGCTAAGAAGAAATAAAATGCAGATTTGACCTCTCATGCATTAAACTGCTTGCACAAAATGAACAAACAGCCATAAACAGTTCTGTATTGGTAATAGCTGTAAACTGTCACAAAATGCTAGTCTACAAAAGCAAAAAATAAAAAGTTTCACAGCGTTAGTGAAGTGGTGCAGTTACAGCTGTAATTCAATTCTGTTTTGGCTCAAGCAGCAGCCATTATGATGCAACAATGGAAGCGTAATAACTGATTGCAGAACAGCAATTATGTCATTTTCTTATTACAGAAATACATTGTTCTATTGTTCTATTGATGTATATTGTTTTAGACATTTCACATGCGATCAACACCCCCAACACTTTCTTCAATTATTCCCAGAAGCCATAAATCATCAAATATTTGATAGAATGTCCATCCCATCTTCCTCAAATCATGAATATGTCATGATTTCCCGATCTTCTGTTTTTGCAAACCACAGGGATTCTACTTCATTATCTTAGTTGTAAATAATTCGAAAAACAAATATTTACCACTGTTACACTGATGCATTCAATGGACATCATTCTGGATGCGCTGGCCCTTGCAAAGGGCATGACATTAATGACATAATTATGCAATAATGCCCATCCAGTGTAACTCGGCACCCACTATCCATAAACAAACTATACAGTGATTTTCCTCACTCCCTATCAACTTAAAGCACAATTTGTTACCATGTGCAGATGGTACAACCATTCTAAACTGTTGTTTCAAATTCTGCCCAATTCTGCACGCAAAAATGGCCTACCCATTTATTCTATTAAGTTCCGCAGAGATTACCCACCTGCAAGTTTATATTTCTGTAGAAAGATAACAATGAGTGTGATGAAGTTAAAGGTTTCATTATTTCTGCCGGCTGCAAAGAGTCATAGCTGTGACAGTTTTTCACCACCATATGAAATGTGACAAAGGCAGAGGTTGTGAAATGTAAAACAAATTATACATTTATTTGGTGATTCTGATTTCTGTGGAAGATATGTTGTTTATTTTAATGCAATTCAAACAAATATATAATAAAAGCATGCCTTTGGATACCTTTTTAATTCTGATTTTTTAACTTTAATTTTAGGGGGTATTTCTGTACATTAAATTGCACATCTTAGATATGTAGATGAGATTCACTTTTCAATGTATATAAATTACACACATTTAGTGCTCTCGATGAGTGTGGCAATAGCAAGTTTTAAATGCTATTATTACTATTCCATTTCTGTATTTAAATGGAAATCAAAGGTTATAATGTGCTATTTGTATGTGTACACAATGTTTTGTTTTATCATTTTAAATATTGAACTAATTGCTTTTGAGGTTAAATTATATCAATATATGCAAATTATTCATTCATGTATATTTGAGAAAGAAGACCATACTATTACATTTTAAAGTACGTTAGTGTTTTAACAATTGAAAATCAGTGTGTACTATATTTTCAAGGATAATTGTATACTTATCTAAGACTGCAGACTATGCAAAAGATACATCTATGTTTAACTGAATAGTGTTAAATGTGGTATCTGCGAATGGTGCTAATAGGGAACTACCATACGTGAAAGCACATTCCAAAACCTGCACTCACAACTGTGGTCTATTGTTGCTGCAAATCTAACTTCAACATGAAAAACAAACTTCATTTTTGTGTCCATAATGAATGACCTTTTGTGCTTTAATGTCTTCTAGGTGTGACCTAATGCTTCTTGATACACACTGGCTAACACGCCAATTAAATAGCCCATGAATATACATGTATTGCACCTGCTGTCCTGATCCTGATGAGCTAACAGTAACTCCTCATAGCTCTTAGAGTTATGACAACCAGGCTCCCTTAGAGTTGAAGAAGTTGTTAAATAGCTCCCTTTATCAACATTTCCAAACCCTGTTCCATTTTCTGTTGGACACAATCAATCTATATCTGCTTTGATTACAGAGAAAGTTAATAAGCATCCTCTAATATGCTGCAGAAAAATAATTGGAATGGTTTAGTGAAACATTTTCATGTTATTTTTTTGAATAAGTAATGAAACAAAAAACTTTTCAACCTATACGTAAATACTCTGCAGTTTGATATGCATTATTATCAAATCCTTTTAAATGTATAGGTTCTTTTGTGGTGCTAGATGACTTTCATAGTTGTAAAGGGAGCTCTGTTGATGTGTGTCCAGCAAAACCCTCCTCAGAATACTACATGTAGTGATACTTCCTCCTTATTTATATTTTAATGTCTTGCTTGAATATGCATGCAGCGTACGCACATGAGACTATGCAAGTGATCTAGTACAACAAAAGAATCTACACAGTGTATGGTGCATTGAACTTGGAAGTGAGTAACAGACCACATTGGTTTGGATGTGGTGGCTGTGGGTCTATTTGTCAAAGAGTGAGGTGTGTTGGATGCGGACTGAATTACCTTTATATTTGTCATTTCAGCAGCATATAGAGCATACCTATGACGGAGAAACACAAACGCAAAGAAAGACATCTGAGTTCATTTCATGATTTTTTTCTGGCTTTTGTTTAAAAACACTAGCATTTTGAAAATAGGATGACACAATTAATTAAATGTTGTTTTGTTACAAATTCTGCAGGAGATTGATGAATTCAATAGGGGTTGCTAAGAATAGAAGACCACGAAGAGTAATAAGACTGTTTTATCTGGAACCCTACTTGAAGTTCATGATGCTAAAGATTATAGAAAATGGGGCATTGATAAAGGAAGAATCATGCAGTGTAGATATGCAGTTAAAAAATTGCAGTATTATCACATTGAGAGAATTATTATTAAATCAAGTGAAGCCTGAATGATTTGAATCCCATAATAACCCTGATGAAGTTCTGCTTGCAATAATAATCTGTTTTCAGAATTAAACATGTTGGGTTATAAACTTTAATGAGTCATGATCTATACTACTTAAAGAGCGAAGACAGGAACCAATATTTGTTTAGCCTGACTATATCGGCAGTATGGTATATCTACACTAGTGTTTGATATTCATTTAAGAAATGTGCAATATTTTGTTTATAGTTTATGTATGGGAATAAAAGAAATGTATGGATGAGTTATGAGTCGAAATATTGACACTCTAAGGGGCCTTAAGCAAGGGTGCATCTTAGCATGTACTTTATTTAATCTCTTCTTGCTAGACATCGGTAGTTCCTTTGAAGAAGCAGTCTCAGACGCTCCTAAACTAGGCACGCAAAAAATCATATGGCTGCTTTATGCCGACGACCTGGTTTTAATATCGCAAACACCGCGAGGTCTTCAGAACTTGTTAATTAAACTGGAGACGTATGTTGGCAAGAATAATCTCACAATTAATGTCAGCAAAACACAAATAGTGATCTGCCAAAAGAGAAAAGACAAAAAATGGGCAATTATCAATGGGTTTTGAAGAACTCGCCCTTAAAACTTGTCCACAGTTATAAATATCTGGGCCTACCTTTTTCCGGTACTGTGAAAAATCAAATTTATTTTGACACATTAAGAGCAAAAATCTTGATGTTAACATCACAGGCAAGAATAATTTTGTACAGATTTGGCAAATTCACTACAACTCGTATAGTTACATTTTATAATCAGAAAGTTGTCCCGATTGTTTCTTATGGAGCAGAAACCTTCCAGCCACGGCGAAGGGACGTTTGGGATTTACTGGAGGGTAAATTCTGGAAGGCAATCTTTTCCTTACCTAAGTGCACTCCGATGTGCCTTCTAAGGTACGAGTTGGGACTAATTTCATTGTCTGCGGTAGTGGCGTGGAAAATGTGTAATTTTTATCGGAAATGTCTACTTGGTTTTGAAAAGCCAAATATTTTGAGAACGTTAGCAACTTATATGCGCTCATCGCATGATGCCTTCCCCAAGGAGTGGGTAAAGAGCATTTTGGGATGGTTGGTGGAAGCTGACGTTTCAATTGAGCTGCTGTTAAGTAACCCTGATAAAGCAAAGAAAAAAATGTATTGGCATGATTGGATTACAACTTATCAATTATGCTCTAACTATGCGGACTATGACTTGAATCTTTTTCCACCAAAAAAGTATAAGCAAATGGCTTGTTACCTTCTGAAGTGTCCATCAAATTTTGTCCGCGTTGAAATGTTGAGCACACGTTTAAATTTGCATTTAACAAATCAAATCCTTGCTAGACGAGGTATAATCTCTAAAGAACACCGATTTTGTCGATTTTGCCAAAATAAAAAACAAACAGAAACCCTGACACATTTAGTCGTAAATTGTCCTGTTTTAAATGGATTGCGTGAACGTTTTTTTAGTAATTTATTGCAATTGACTGTGATCGTTCTGATTCTGAAATCTGGACCATTTTAATCACGAGTAATCGAACTGCAATCCACATTGCACTTACACAGTTTATAAAAACAATCCTGCCATACAACCATGTAGCATGAGTGGCCTGTTGTTAAATGTGGATTTTTTCTTATCTCGGTTGATTTCTTGTTCTTAAATTCCTTTATGACTATGATGATTCTTTGCAATTTATGTTTGTTAACTGGTCACGCAATTAGTGGCTGAAGGCTGTGACATTAAGAGGATTGATAAATTTGAAGAATTTTTCCTTTTTTCCTTTCTTATTATTATCTATTTATTATTATGATTAATTTTCTTTCATTTCCTTTTCAATGTAAATATTTGTAAAACAGTAAATGTATTTGCTACACATTGTATTTGTTATATGTCAAGAAATGTATTGTAATCTAAAAGTTTTTCCTTTTTGAAAGGTTGATTTAATCAGCCAATCAAATAAAAAAAAAAAAAAGAGTTATGAATGATATTTACAGATGGTAATGTCTAGTACCGTAGTCAAAATTGTATTGTTTTAGGAAGTGGCATATTGCTGCACAAGCACTTTTTGGAATGGGGATATTGTTGCACTAACACTTTATTGATTAAATATTTAAAACATGCCATTTCTGAAATATGGTTTGTATGTATGTGAATGGAATTCAATTAAAATGATTTGATGTTGATGCATATCACACTGTAGAGTATTTGTGTATGGGTTTAAACATGTTTTATTTGATTTCCAGTTTGTAAGGGACAACCCATGCATTTGTTTTCCATAGAATCACTTTGGGTCTAGATTAAAATAAGCAATAACATGTGGATTCTTCCTCTCATGTGTTATCCTACATGCACAAAATAAACAAGCAACCATAAACAGTTCCTTATCATCTAATTGCTGTATTATGTTAAAGAAATTTGTTTTACAAGTACGGAATGTATGAGGTTTGTCACGACTTAAATGAAGTGCTGCAGTTACTGCTGGAGTTCTCTGTTGTGGTACCCCAATGCAACAGCCATTGTGATATCACATCTTGTTCATAATAAATGATTACACCAGTAGCAATGCCATTATATTATGACAGGTCAGTACTGATGTCACAACCAGCTTATAATAAGATGATTATTAACAGGCTTTTAAACAGGTTTTGCAGATTGCCTAGTATTATATGGAAATAATGATAGCAGAATATGTTTCAAATGCACTAGCACATATTACTTACTACCTAAATCACTTTTATGTCAACTTTAAAGAGACTGCTGAATTACAATTCACAGTTCATGATTTGGAAAATATTACTTTTGCATACAGTAATAATGCATAGTGCTAGTATATTGTACGTTTTTGCATGCATCTGCTATCTACTGCATTGTTTCCATATACTTGAATTCTTTTTTTCAAATTGGGTAAATTAAAATATACCTGCAGAATGTCTTCTTAGAAGTGATGGGTTTGCATCCAGCAAGAGTTAACCTTTAAAAGATTGGAAAGGTAGCTTGTGATACATCAGGCTCTGATTCTCAGCACAAATACACTCTCAGACTTGATGAATAGATCTAAACTTTTGAGTGATAGTGACAAGATTAGATTGAGAGTTTTTGAATGTGATTGGTAGACACCTATGTAGATGATTGATTTGAATGCAGTCAATAAGAGTAAGTTGGAGATATGGTGGTAGAAAGAGAAGACTGGATCCAGTCTGCCCCTTGGCATGTCTGCAGGCACATGAAGTTGTTTTGTTCACGGATGGATCGAAAGTGCCATTCAGGCACACTGCTATGCCTTTTTCACATCCAGCAGTGAACAAGGGCTGCTGTGCTCATGGACACTGGGAGGGCCAAACATGTGTTTAATTTCTGGAGGGGGAGTTGTACTTGATTTTTTTTTTTAAGTCGTCAACTTCATTCTGTGCATTGTTAAGAGTATGTAGCAGAAAAAGAAGACTGTGTGAGTGACAGGAGAGTTGTGTTTTCATTGGTTGGATATCTATGTAAAGCTGCTTGATAGCTTACATGTCCTTGGTTTTCTTTTTGTAATTAGGTGGTGCTGTGGTACTTAGTTTGTAGTATGAAGTGGAATCAGGTTTTACCAATGTTTCAGCACATGGCGAATTGCAAATTCCGACAGATTATGATAATTCATTGGGCAAGTAATAGTTGTTCAAAGAGCGCAATCGTAGTCCCTATTTTCAAAAAGGGCAACATAACTGAACCTAAGAACTATCGACCGATCGCACTCCTCAACGTTGTGGGCAAAAGTTTCGCCACACAGCTAAATATACATCTACTAAACTGGATTCAAGAGTCTAGTCGATTCGACCCGCGCCAGGCTGGCTTTGTAAAAGGAGTAGGATGCTTTTTAAATTTGACAATCATAAATTTCCTTAAAATGGAAGCAATCAGACAGAACAAAAAAATCTACATAGCCTTTGTCAACCTCTCCAATGCATTTGATACTGTAGATCGAGATCTTTTATGGAAAAAAATGAGGAGACGGAAGTGCCCGGAACAATTGCTACAACCAATCCAAGATCTCCACACAGAAACGGAAATTAAGATCAGATTAGAAAAAGTTGGTACCCTCAGCAAATCAGTACCGACTGATCATGGTGTAAAACAGGGATGCCCACTAGCAGCAACCCTGTTCCGCTTATTTCTATCTGACATTGAAGATTCACTTGGAGTTGTCAACTCATATTCACCCAAAATCAACGGGAAAGCAGTTCATTGGCTGCTTTACGCTGATGACATTGCTGTATTAGATCTAACACCTATTGCATTGACACGGAAGCTAGCAGCCTTAGAACGCTATGTGATGGAAAACAAATTAATAATTAATCCAGCAAAATCTCAAGTCTTAATTCTGCAAGATCTGACAAAAACCAAAAGATCTAATAAAAACAACAACTCAACATGGAGTTTGAACAATGAGGCGCTGAGCTGTGTAACAAAGGTTAAGTACCTTGGCATGTGGCTTAATAGCAATACAAATGACACCCCCTGGGTTGAAAATGTAAAAAACAAATGCAAACAACTAGCCTGCCAAGGTGCCATTATAAACAATAAATATGGAAAATGTTCCTTGTTACCGGCAATTGCCCATTACAACCAGAAACCAGTACCAATATTAATCTACGGTGCGGAGAGCGACCTACGGGCTCCGGCTAACCTATAGCCTCAATTGGAAAACCAGTATTGGAGACGTGTCTTACAACTACAAAAAGGTATACCATCTGCCTGTTTGCGCTATGAATTGAATTTGGTGTCAATTAATGCGAGAGTCCTTTGGAATATGTTGTCAGTATATCGTAATACTATCATTGACAAATGTACACCTCAGTCTGAGATACTAGCTGATCTTGGAAGTGGAATCCCGACCTCAACACACGTTAGATGGGTGAATGCATGTGAAAATCACCTGAAAGAATTATTAACAGACCGTGAGACGCTGAAAACTAATCCAAATCAGGTGAAAAAGAAACTATGGGAGCGAGACTGGTGTGCAACGGTAGATGAAAGAAATCGATATAAATTAATGAAAGATGCAGCAATAGAAGGGAAAAATCAGAGCAAGCTCCCTCAATATTTTATGAAATCTCCAAATGCAGAGTTTCGAAAGACTTTCATGAAATTTCGGCTTAACTTATATGACACAAGAGTAAGCCTAAAATGTGCTAATCCGAGAGACAAAGATATCTATGGCTTGATAAACCTTCTATACAAACTGAACGTAACTTTAAAAGAACAAAATGAGCTAGAGAGCGATAACTGAACAAAGCAAACCTGTGATAACAAAACACGAGAGAATGGGAAAAAAGTCTTTAAAAGACTGATAAATTCTCCAGCCATCTTGTCTTGTCAAATTTCACTTCTTCTCTTATTGTATCTCCTTGCTCAAGCTGCATTTTCATTTTCTTTTTTGATGGTCCTGTGAGGAATTCTTAATTTTGGGTTGGTTTGGATTGTATTTTGTATGATTTGATCTTTTAAAAGGTTTGTTATAAACTAAATGAAATAAAAATAAATTTAAAAAAATAGTTGGTCACATGTTTTTGAATGCCCATTTTCCAGTTTTACTCAAAGACAAATGTTGAAAAATTCAAAATAATGTTGTTCACAAACTGAAAACGGCTGACGTAATGTAAATAAAGCTGTTTATGCATTTCTTTCTGATTATAGTATAGCATCTCCTAAAAAGAAAAGAAGTCCTCCACCCAAGAACTACATGCATGTGCTCTTAATCAGAGCCAAAGGATAGTAAGCCAGACATTCAACATGCACAAAACACAACAGTCAGTGCATGTTCATTCCCAAATAATCCCAGATTTACTTCTCAATTGTTGGTACACCCCAAACACTATTGTAACTAGGGATTTAAAATGTAAACTGACACCAAACATTGCATCATCAACACCAAAGACGAGTAGACTCACGCCTGTCTTCTGCCATGCTGCAGGCCTACTTGACAAATGTTCATTCACAGCACACATTGCATCAACACTTTCGACAATAAAAAAATGTCCTTACAGTGTAATCAGCCTGGCCATCGCTGCTTGACATTTTGTCCCATTAATGTCACCTGACTCTTGGCAGTGGTGAAGCCACACGTGGTGCAGTAGAGTTGCAGGAGTGGGGGGGTCTTGTTGAATTGGTATCTTTTCCCATATAAATATTCATGGGGAGGGCATCCAGGAGTAGATCCTGAACAAATGTGATTTATTAATAATTTAGTTTATTCCCACATAGCCAAATGACAGAGTGATCTTGGAAGAATTTCAACCTCCTACCTCTCTCCCAGTGTGAATAACGATATAGTCCTATAAAGTAATTCTGGGCCACCTATATATCCCTTTTGCCAATCCCAAAATCCCATAAAGGGAAGGGGTGCATTTACATACAAAAAAATGATTGGTTAAACAATCCCTGACCACCGTAGCAAAGCAGAGGGGATGCTAAATCAAAGCTGAATATCTGGGTTTGTGTTGGGCCGAAAAGTCTTTTCCAGGTTAAACCAAGTGAAATACCTGAGTTAAAAGCACACTCTAGTCAGAGTGAGAAAGAGACTCCAAATTGAAGAGAGATTTTTCACTGCATAGTGATAAAGGAAAAATGTTCCATATATGGAGAAAATCATTTCTGAAAGAGTGGTTGTGCTAGAAACTTGATAGAAATGAAAAGTGCACAGGGAGGTCAGAAATAAAGAGTGCTGCACATGTCAGATTTCTTTTCACCAACAGAAACGTGCTACCGGTATTTAAGTGAAACCACTTATCAAATACATTGTCAAATAATATTGTCATGTTATAGGGTGTTGTATTTATTATGAATATGTGAGCAGTAATTTCCTGAGTGACTCCACCATCTCAAGGATTCTATAGACCTGTGTTTCTTTTTCATGTTGCAAGGGGCAATTTGAGATCAGAAATTAAAACTGCACAAGTTGTTGTGTCCTAGATGTTTTGTGAATCTTTATGATCAACAGTGAATGTTGTTAAACAGGAAATATCTTGTCCGACAGAGTGAGGTGGCCTGCATTTTGAAAATGATAGATTGATTCTGATTGTGTTTACTTATTAATACATCTATATTATTTCTGCAAATCGGCCTGGTTCTTGGCTTCTCTATTGTGAAAAGGGAGGGGAACGCTGGGGTTATATGAGTCAATAATAGGGCTAGACAAGAATCCAAATGTTCTCAGTTGATGTGGCGCTCTTGATTCTTGCCCCATAAATATCTCCTTCAATAGAACCTCAAAACATCATGCTGCAGATTAAAGCCATGATCATGCTTATCTGGTGCGCTGAAGACATTTATATCATAGCACTTGCCACACAGTCATCCTTGTTACCAAACAATATCTAGAGTGATACACAGACTCCTTAGGAGTAGCACCTACAAATAGCAGAGCATTCACATGGTTTGCTCATGATGACCCTGTGATAAAGTCTTCGTTAATAACTCTTGAATGGGCATAATAATTCCAGAGTATGCTGATGTTTTATACAATGAGAAGCACTTCACGAGGTGCCTTTTTCTAATATGGAGACTGCTTTGTTTTGGTTGCCAGGTGTTGCCAAGTGACCAGCGAGGAGTGGAGCGAGGAAGAAAGTGACAGTTATGTGTGGGCGTACTAACGTAGAAGAGGAAGGAGAGTTTATGGTGTTTTTCCTGACCGTTGCGTAATTGCATTGAGGAAACCTTGGTTTGTGTTATTATAATGAAAGCGCTGTTGCGCTAAAGAAACCTTGGTTTGTGTTATTATAATGAAAGCGCTGTTGCGCTGAGGAAGGTGGCGTCTGTGTTGGAAGCCCAAACGTTCATCGGCAGGCAATGTTTTAATGAAAGAGCCCAGTGCCTTAAGGTGATGGCGGCCGTGAGGAGGAGCTCGGAGTCGGAGGTGTGTCTACCGGCTCTCCGACTCAGAGGGAGGATCGCCTCTGCGATCAGCTGGCTTCCAACGGGAGGCTGTTCGGAGCTGGATCGCGTATGTCAGGAGAAGGTGTGGCACAAGAGGCAGAGTCAGCGATACACTGACTGAAAGGAAGGTGTGTCCTGTAAAGAAAGCAAGAGAGAGAGAGAGCTCCGAGCGTCAACAGAGCACCCTTACAGGCTACCTGGGAGGAGCCTTCACCGATAAGGTATGTGAGCCTGCGAAGAAAGAGTGAAAGAGTGAAAGAGAGAGAGAGAGTCACTTGTCGAGCTGCACTCAGCGGGAAGAGGCGTGCTTGGAGAGAAGCAGAGAATCTATTTCTTCTTACTTTTACTAAAGCTTAACACTACGAACAGAGGCTCCAGGCTATGTGTGAGGGGAGAGTGTAATTCCAATATTAGGTGGCACTGTGCAATCTCACACAATCAATTGTAAACAGTGACCAACCCTTAATTAAAAAAAGAAAACACGATAGTGACTGACTAAAAGAAAGGAGTTGAAAGGAAACAGAAAACCAAGACGAGATAGGAGAAAAGGAGAAAACTGAAAAGACAGTGCTGTATTGCAAGAAAAGAGGTAATTACTCAAAGTTGTAAAAGAGACTGAAACAGAAGGTGAAAAAGTGATTGTTCCAACATTGAATCACGTCAAGACCACTTACCTGTACAACCTTTCTGCCAAGGAAGCTGGGTGGAGAAGCTTTCTGAAGGCTCTGCAGAAAAGACGTATCCTTTTTCCTATAAAAGAAAGAAAGAAAACTCCATAATAAAGAGAACTGTTGGGTAGAAAGAATTCCCACGAAAATTACTCTCTGGCTCCGTATCTTTACTATTTCATAGAAGCGGCTCTCTCACAGACCCCCAGATGTATTAACACAGATCTCTGTTCGTAATGGCACCCAGGGGTGTTGCTAGGTCTGAAAAAGACCCAGGGCTAAGCTAATGTCGGAACTGTTGGGACTGGGGGCTAGCTAGTCTTTTGGCTGTAGCTCCTGAGATTCTATCCGGGGCTACAACCAAAAGACCAGGGGCTATAGCCCCCTTAGTCCCCCCCTAGCAACGCCTCTGATGGCACCCATACTCACTCAGTGATATAGAAAGGCTCATTCAATGCTCTTCTACTGATGAGACCCAAGCACACTCAGACTGAAGCCATTACAATTTAAGTAAGGTCATATAATTGTTAGGTCCTACTGAAGATTATTTTGACCATCTTAGAAAGAGGTAATGCCATGGTGCAAATTGATAAGTGCCCTTTTTGGTTTTTGACATGAAGCACACATAATTGATCATTTTAGCAGAAAATACCAATGGCGTGTAATCTGTATTCTTTAGCAGTGGTATGGATTGTTTGTGGGAGGCGGAGTCATGGCAGGGATAATCATGCATCATTAATTCTTTCTCTGACTTATAATGGTATCGATGTGATCCCAAGAGGAACATCAGGTAAGATTGTTTATCCAGCACTGCGGAGGAACCATACATCTCTGCTTTCATACTCGGATACTTAATAAAAATATAACAACTGCTTTGAGCTGTGATATAGAAAATATTTCTGAAGGCCGATGAAATGGGACAGTGTCAGTTACTTTTCCAACATGGAAGGAGGAGAGGTTATCAAAAGTACCAATGTGCATAATATCTTCTTCGGAATTACAGGAGGGAGTTTAGCCTCCATACACACACCACATGTTCAGTCTCCCTTATGGGAATACAAAATAAGCATTTTTACTTTATTGCTGAATGTAAAGCATCCTTACTAAGAAGTCCTGGTACTTTGACATTTAAAGTAGAGCTGAAATGATTGAAGTGCCTTTCCTGCTCATCATAGTTATAGCAATCATGTTCATAAATGCTAGGGCTTCTGAACAGGAGCAGACACACTTGGCCTCATTACGACCCTGGCGCTAATCGCCCGTCATTACCGCCATGGCGTAATGAGCGTTTACGCCGTGAGTCGATGGCGTAAAGAGCGCCACATTACGACCCATCGCGCACGAGCATTACGCCATGGCGGTAATGCAATTAACGCCATGGCGTAAAAGGCCCCTACCGCCATCGTTGAGTGAGCAAGGTGCCCTTCCGCCAGCGTAAGTAGCGTCCACCGTAGTTTGCGGCCACCGTAATTAGCGGCGGCCGTAAATTACGTTGGCCGTAAAAGGCCAAACCGGAAATAGCGTCATCGCGCCGGAACGGGAAGCATCCCGTCGGCCATCTTTAAAAACACAATCCATTGCCATCCTACCAAACAACACCAGACCCAACCCTGACACCTGTCCCAACCAAACAACCACCCATCCAACTCCCTGAAAATGCCGAAATGCGTCAAAAAAGCATGTGACCGCCAGCGCCAGGAGCGATTCAGCCGGGAGGAACTCTGCATGCTTGCAGAGACCCTGCAGGACAACGCAGGTGTTGTGTTCTCCCCTGAAATGACCAGGACAGCAATCGGGAAGAAGAAGGCCATCTGGGCCCTGGTGGCTGAGCGCGTCAGCGCGGTGGGGACCGTACCCCGCACCCCACAGCAGTGCCGGAAGCGCTGGGATGACCTGCGCATACGGGTCAGAGCGGTCATCTCAGCAAACCGCAACCTTGCCCAGGGAACCGGTGGAGGGTCGGAATCCCCCCTGAAACTCCAACCGTGGGAGGAGATCTGTGCTACCACCATCGGCATGGAGTCCATCGAAGGTGTTGGAGGGATGGAAAGGGGAGCCCCGACATCAGGCGATGAAGGTAGGTGCCTCTGATAAGACATGCCACAGTCACAGCAGTCCAATCATGTGTAGCACAAGGTTGCCCTAGAGTGTAAATGCAACACATATCAATACTGGCCATAGCCACATGCGAGCACCACCCTGCATACACTGCTGGCACCCGCATACCTGCGTCCACACACCACACTAGAAGGAGACACCCTGCATGGCACTGCCTGTAATCTGCCTCATCCACTGGCCAAAATAATGTCAACCATTGTCATTCCAAAGTCCGTAGACCCATCAATAACGGCCTCCCACCTTTGCTCCACCACAGGCACTGAATCACACCCAGAGGACCAGGACACCCCTGCGCCGAAGAGGGCGAAGTCCAACATCAACGTCCCTGCACCCTCAACCTCAGCTGCAGTGAGGCAGACCCCACGACAAGCAGGTCCCACTGCAGGCATACTGGAGGTCCCACCGGCAAGCACCCCTGTCGGCAGCAGGCCAGCAGCAGCTGCTCCACCTCCACCGACATTGCCTGCCACAGAAGGCAGGGGGTCAGCGGCCAGCAGCAACATCGGGGAGACAGCTGCAACAGCTGCATGTTCTGACTCGGACATGGAGCAGGAGGTCAGAAGCCCCACTGACCAACTACATTCCCCCTGTTTCTCTGACGCCAGCCCCCATGAGGGTGACACACAGGGGCACACTGAGGCAGAGGAGTGGCCTTCCACCCCATGCCCTGTCCACACTCCACAGGAGGGGAGCAGCCCCTCCATCACTCCACCTGCACTGGCCATGGGCCAGCACGGCCAGCACTCCCTAGAGGAGATCACTCAACGGCAGCATCAGCTGTCGGCAAAGCTGGATGAGCATGCCGCAGAATGTGTGGGGGCTGGGCCCAGCATTGAACAGGCCACGGAGACCCTAAGGGCCGAAGTGGCGCAGAGCACTGCCACCCTGAGAGATGCCATGCAGGCCATGTCAAGGGACATCTGTGCCGAACTTGCGGGCTTGCGTCGTGCGGTCACTGACCTCAACCACACACTACAGGAGCAGCATGCACAGGGGCAGCCAGGGACATCCTCCACTGCCAGTTCTGTGCAGAGCAGCCCCGTGCGACGGTCCGGACGCAACCTGCGCTCCACAGCCAGGGGTGCCCCGGGGGCCGGGAGAGGGGCCTTGTGAGGGACTGTGGACACTGTCACAGGCATCTGTAGACACCTACATGGGGTGTGTTGGGGTGTGCAGGGGGGAGGGGGGAGGGGGGAGGGGGTGTGTTGGGGTGTGCAGGGGGGAGGGGGGAGGGGGTGTGTTGGGGTGTGCAGGGGGGAGGTGGGAGGGGGAGTGACACGACAGTTTGTTTTACCAATACACTTTTTTCTTTCCTAAAAAGAAATGTGTGGACATTTTCATTGCGTATGTGTGCTTTATTGGTGTACAGTCCACAGTGTCCATGTACCAGAGTGCCCCAAGTGCAGTCTCCATGCGATGAACACCAGCCGTGTGTGCTAGAAGCAGTGGTCGATGATACTTCGGCGCATGGCACGCCCCTCCTGTGCATCGCCTCCTCCATGTGGTGGCGCCCCATCTGCACCCTCCTCATCCTCATCGTCAGGTGGTTGCAGTTCTGCGTCAGGGGGCAGGGGCACATTCCGTCTGACGCACATGTTGTGCAGCATGACACATGCCATGACGATCTTTGCCACCTTCTCATGGCCATACAGGAGTGCCCCACCAGACCTGCTGAGGCTTCGGAACCGTGCCTTCAGGAGGCCGAATGTCTGCTCTATGGCCACACGAGTACGTGTATGTGCATGTTTGGAGTCCTCCTCGTGCTGGTTCTGCGGGTTCCGGACTGGTGTGAGGAGCCACCTCTTCAGGGGATAGGCTGCATCACCTGTATGTAGGCGAGAATGATTGTGTCAGTCATGTTGTCTGATCAGGAACATGGTGTTCAACCCTGGCTGGCATCGAACTGTTACCTTGGCTAACTTCTACATGCACTAATTGATTCACACAATGCAACCAGTATATGCTCATTGCTGCCATGGCCTGTTTTGCATGCCATCACCCTATGCATGCAGTGGGGTTGTGTGCATTGTGGGTGCCCTTCCTCTGTCTCCGTTCTCTGTGTTACTCACAGCCAGGTGGAGTATGCATCATCCCCCCCCCCCTTTCTGCCAGGTGGAGTATGCATTGGTACGTCATTCCCATGCCCACTTCCATGACATTGCACTCACCGAGTAGCCAGGATCTTGGGCCTGCATGTCGCTCCATGTAGCGTGGTATTGTGGAGTTCCTCAGGACCATAGAATCATGGGTTGATCCGGGGAATCTGGCACAACAATGTGTGATGATCATGTTGGAGTCACAGACCATTTGCACGTTGATTGAGTGGAACTGTTTCCGGTTGCGGTACGGTACCTCCATGGCACGTGGAACCACCAATTCCACATGGGTGCAGTCGATGGCACCAATGCATCTAGGTATGCCGGCTAGTGCATGGAAACCCACTTTGGTGTTTGCTATCTCCTGGGCAGTCCGTGGTAATGAGATGTGGTCGTCTGTGTGCTTGAGGAGGGCATCGAGCGCTTGGATGAGTGTTCGTGAGAATAATGGTTGTGAAATGCCATGCAGGTGCCCCACTGTGTGCTGGTAGGTGCCTGTGGCCAGGAAGTGGAGTACAGCCACTACCTTCAGTAGGGGGGGGATGGCGGTTGGACTTGCTATCATGCTGACGATGTCGTCGTGCGTCATGTCTACGATGGCAGTGATGGTGTCCCGGTCCAAACGGTACAGGGTGTGGATCTGCTCAGCAGTGAGGTTGTTTGGATTGGCTCTGATGCGTGGGATTGGGGGCTGCCTGCGTGGTGGCACTGGCTGTGCTGGTGGGGCTTGCTGGGCCTGCCTTGCCCTCCTTCTCCTCCTGCGTCTCCTCTGTGCTGCCTGTTGTTGTTGTTGCTGTTGTAGTAGCACATGCATTGCTACCAGGTCCTCCAGCCCCAACATTGCTAGTCGTATTGGCATCATTGTGGAGTGTGACTGGGTGTGGTTAGGGGTGGGGTGTGCTCTTTTTGTACTCCCCTGAGTCTGTATTGCCTTCACCTGTGCTGTTTCTGTGCACCTGTGGCAGCTGCATACACTTGACATGGCCCTTTACGGTTGGTTCGCGATGGCGTTATTTCCACCATGGCGGTAAGGTACTTAGCGGCCTCGGTGATGGCGCTAGGTGCATGTCCGCTTGGGTCGGCATTCGCGTACCTTTCCGCCATGGCGCTAAGTACGGTGTGGGCGGTCGCGTGCGCGCACCCTTGGCGCAGTTAGCGGCAGCGTTAACTACGATGCCGCTATTGGCATCGTAGTTTACGGTCACGAGTCATGATCGGACCTGGCGGAAAACGATGGCGGTAACCAGTTACCGCCATCGTTTTTCACTTAGCGCCAGGGTCGTAATGAGGCCCACTGTCCCTCATTACAACTCAGGCGGTGGACCATGGTGCTATTCCAAGGTGAGTGGGGCGGTAATTCCCCATTCACCATTTGCCCTTCCCCATTCCCATTCCCATTTTTGCCCCATAGGGCATAATGGGGATGGGGAAGGCGCTAATTACGGCACCGTAAATTACGGTGCCGTAATTAGCACCAAGGTCGCTTAGCGCCTTGGGGCCTCATTACGACCCAGGCGGTAAGGGGTTAACGGCAGCGTTAACAGCGCCGACCCTTACCGCCTGAGTACGAGGTCCCTTAGCGCCATGGCGCTTTTAACACCTGCTTTTAGCAGGTGTTAAAATCCATGGCGCTAAGGGACCATGGAGTTAATTACGCCACCGTAATTTACGGTGGCGTAATTAACGCCTTCCCCACTCCCATTATGCCCTATGGGGCAAAAATGGGAATGGGGAAGGGTAAATGGGGATTGGGGACTTACCGCCCCGCCAAGGTCGGAATGGGGCGGTAAGTCCGCCAACCACCATGGCGTAAACGTAGTTTACGCCATGGTGGTAAAGTCACGGCCCAGGCGGTAACTTACCGCCTGGGTCGTAATGAGGCCCATGGACTTTAACGCCTGCAAAAAGCAGGCATTAAAGTGTGAATCAGGCGTTAAGGGTTAATGGCGCCGACGGCGCCGTTAAACCCTTAACGCCTGACTTGTAATGAGGGCCACTGCCTAGAAAGCAATCTTTTGTTCCATTATAAATTAATACTTGCAACAACAAAAATCTGCAATACCCGAAAAAAAAGCCTGAAAATAATGTTCTTATTACAGGCTACTCGTGACATCCCTACTAACCTGTAACACGAATATGACATCACTACTGCTCTGTAATCAGTTATTATGCTTAATTGTGACTTCACAATGCCTGCTGCATGAGGCAGTACATAGCAGACTTCCAGCTACCACCACAGCACTGAATACAATCTGTGACAAGCTTTACATATAAACTTCTTGTATAAACACATTCTATGACACTTAAGATCAATTAACCTTTTATGGTAGCATGTGTATTTTGTGCACTACTTGAGTTGAACACACGAGAGCAAGACTCTGCATGTAATCACTTATGTGAAAGCACAAAACCAAAACATTCTTTATGTGCAGTTTCAACTGGTTACACTTTTTTCTGTAATACATTGTGAGCTGCATATTATTATTAGTTTATGTTTTAATACAAACAGATTCTATATTCATTCTGTATATCAGAACTGGGAGAACTATTACAATACTCTAAGCAAGAGGCAAGGTACTAACGTGAATGGCAGTGTATGACCATACATTATATGGAATAAAACATCCTCTACGATACAAGTAAAACGGATATTGCAAGTAATCTCTGAGATCCATGAGTTTATGAAGGAACTATGCCTTTGGCATTGTTCCACTATGCAATATCCTTTTGATATGCGGTAGGGGTACTTTATCCCAAATAATAGATCTATGTCAGTCCCACTGAAAAGTATAAGCAGTCTCTCACTGATAGCATGGCAGTAATTCTGACAATAGACATATAACCACATTGAAGGTCCATCAGCATTGCTAAACATGATGTACCATCCCATTAAAGTCTAGCCTGATGAGATGGTTATGCTTGCATATTAAAACAGGTGATCTTATGTCATTTTAAACGTATATTAGCCCCGTTGGAAGGAGAAGGGGTAGATCCCATTAAAGTATTGCCATTTGAGCACTCTGCAGATACTGTATGTCCAACCTTGAGGGGTTAAGAAAATGAAACTGAAGTAGATAGCAATCCGGCTGAAAAGAGATACTACTGTTTAAATAAAATGTATACTAGCAAGTTTAATAAGTGTCAGAACTGTCACACTTGGAGAAGTGTGGCTTGTGTGAGAAGTGGAAGAATAAGTACTCTTATGCGGTATTCAAACCTATGACCTGCAGAGTACTTGGGGAGGGGGACATGAACACCATACCCACAAAGTAACGCTCCTCCTTCAGCAAGTGCAATAAATTAACAAGCTTTAGGACCGGTATTGAAATCTGGGACTTGCATGTTAAACGTAGATCTTCACATCAGCTATTTCAAATGGTTGAGTGGCCTTGTTATTTTGGATTACCGAAATGGATAGGGGAGTTTGAGTCACGTGAAAAGCATACTCAACATGAGATTGGTTCTGCTAGAGCATCTGAATACAATCTGATGTATGAAAATAAGAGATATTGGGCCTCATTACACGGTATGCGGTAACCATGGCGCTATTAGCGCCATGGTTGCCGCCGGTATTTTAACGTGTCCGCCTTGGTGGATGGCGGAATTACCGGCCTACTCCAAGGTGAGCCGGGCCGGTAATTCCCCATTCACCAATGCACTTCCCCATTCCCATTTTTTCCCCCTATGGGGGCTCAACGGGAATGGGGAAAGGTTTGTGCAATGGGGACTTACCGGTCCCGCCAGGGTCAGACTACACCGGTAAGTCCCCATTGCACAACACCAGTGCCGGACCCGTTATTGGTGGCAGTCATGGCGCAAATAGCACCATGACTACCACCAATCTCGGAATGAGGCCACTGTCACCAAAAATGTACAGTTGTCCAGCTAGAAAATGATGGTAGCCTCTCACATGGTCCACTGGTTTGCATTATAAAAAGTGAGAGTTCAAATGGTATGCCCAGCCGATCCTTGCCCTTTCTGCTGAGACTTTAATCAAGTATATTACCCATTCAGACATACAATATGTAAACCTATAGACACAGCACATTTTCAAATTTAAAACTTAAAGACTTTTCACTATAAATCCATAGACAGAGCACATTTCCAAATGTAAAACTTAAAGACTTTTCACTATAAATCCACACACCTATCTTTGTGTTCATTTGTTACATATCGGTGTGCTGCCCCTCTTCATCACAGCTTCCCGAGCCGGAGCAAGAGTGAGCATATAATCAGTTTGATAAAGTCTCCTCTTTGCAACCATAAACACATTTTTAAAAAGAATTAGAAATTATTTGTCATAAGATGTTGTTCTCTAGAGTCTTCATTTGCACCACTCACTTTGTTGATCACTGACTGTGATCAAAATGTCTAAGGAAAAAAAGGCAGCATTTTTGTCTGTTCAGCTTACAACCTTTCTCTATACAACGAGGGGGGCCCAGCACCCCTACTTCAAGTGCCACAGTCATCAATAGGCGAACATTGGAGGAGTATGGGTAAGTCACCACCTTCTATCGCACAGGTGGCATGGGATGAGCCGCCCTATGAGGAGTGTCAGCAGCTATGTGGTAGGGCGCAAGCCTGGCGCACGCAGGTATTGCCTCAGATAGTTAGCACTGGGACGAGGAGGAGAGGCATGGACGTAATGTTAGCAGGATAAAGAAATTAACAATAAGCCCTTGATTCCTTGTTTCACTAATTTGTCCCTAACAGCTGTGATATCATATGTATCACCCTTCAGATAATAAAAGTGGTTGAGAACGACGCCAATAGTTTTTAAAATATGAAATGCATTAAATGTGGGGAATTCTATAAAATCGCATAAACGTTGAACATTCGGGTCTAATTGCCCACGGTTGTCTACTTTAATTGCTGTGCAATATGAAATCATCTCAAGTTAAAAGGTCAGTAAAATGCTATCCCTTAGGCGCAGTGTCTTGAAGAATGTAACTGTCGACAATGCATATTCTAGTCTTGTTAAATAGTGCTGGATGGTCAGCGTGAAAAATATGAACCGGTTCTTACTACCTTGGTTCAAATTTAACTGATCTAATCTAGTTTTCTGAGGAATAATGGTTATTTTATAATCATAACTGCCAGTTTATGTCATCAATATGACACTTGACACCTTCCTGGTAACCAGCTGAACATCATCAATAAAGACATCAGCTCGCTAATGACATTTTAGCAACCCGTTGAAGGCCATTCATAATGACATCACCTTCCTTGCAGCAGTCATTCTTTCTGAAAGGCATTTTAAAGAGACATTAAAAGTTGTCATTGTCCGTGAAAGTCGTCTCATGGTTGAAAAGATGGAAACGGGTCACATTTGTATCCATTGGGGACACCCTATGGCTAGAAGCAGAGCTTTAGAGTTAATTAAATGTCTTGCAATGCCAGAGATCTCATCGTATAAGGCAAAAGCACTCAGAATGTTACTTAGAAGGAATGTTGGAGTAATTTACAGCCTCGCTGAAATTCACTTTCGTAATACACGACGCCTTCCACTGTAGATAAATGCAGCAAAGATGGCGGCCTTCTAAATACTGTTTATGCTGAGAAAAAAATTGGGATTCTCTAAGGAGCAAGGGAAATGCGGAGCGCAAATCAATCAGAAGGCGAGTGAGACTTCCTACTGACTAAAACAAAACAAACATTAGCAAAGCCAATAGGTTTTCGCTGCCATGTACGTGCCACCTGAAAGGCCCAATAAACAGCATTCCACCACAAGAGGACAACAAGAGAGTTTGCACCGTTACTAATGGTAACACGATTTTATGCTTACCACAAAATAGACAAAAGCTTCAAACCAAAAAGTTCAGCAAAACAAACACTGTTCTGTCAAGCTCCGCGACTCTTTCTACTACATTGACAATAGAGACAGACAACTTCAAATGAAGCACACAAAAGGACGAAATATTGGCACATTGCTAAGGGGCTTTGATGCGTAATCACACACATTTTCCATCTACCGGCATCCATACCACGAGCTGTAGCTACATTGACGAAGCAGCGAATACCTAAAAAAAAAATACATCAAAAGGTTACCCTACAGTTTCATTTTTCCTGGCGGCTGTCTTTCCTGAAAATGCAGTTTTTTAAACACGTTATTGCTCCTAAAATGAATGATAGATGTGCAAGTAAGGAAACATGTTCGCATTGTCCTGTCAATAGTCTAAGCTACCAGTCTCGTTTAGGAATGAAAAGTAGGGTGTCCTTAGCATGACCTGTTGGGCGCCACATCGATGTTTCAATATGTTGTGCTTTATAAGTCTAATTTTGTAGGCAATGTGAATTAGCTAAATGAAGCAACTATGCATTAAGTTTTCATAAACTGGCTTCGTTTGAGCCAGTTTTAGAGAATGATCAACCATTTAGCCATATGGTAATTTGTGAGCAGTGTTTAATGACTCTTATGAGGAGGGCCACATCTCCAATGATGTTCATCGTCCACTTGTTGTAGATGGTTCAAAGTTTAGCAAACTGTGGATAGGTTCCAACCTGTGCATTTTTCAGATGTGTAATTGCAGGGTTGCATAAAGACCACTTACCTTTGTTTCTGCTGTCATGTCAGTCAAAGCAACGCTATGACTTTGCAGCCATACTTGAACTTGAGTAGGCAGCTCAGAATGTCCGTCCAGTGTTGGGACCCTCTGTTGCTGAGAGTCAAGTAAGACATTGGGCCTCATTATGAGTGTGCCAGTCTGGAAAGCAGCGGTGCCGGTAAGCCTACTGGCACTGTTTCCGTCCCGGCATACTACGACTCTGTGGGTGCCGTCCTGCCCGCTAGAGTAAGACCTGGCGGGCAGAACGGCACCCGCCCGCAGAGTTTCACAAAAACACCGGCACCATTACTAATGGTACCGGTGCTTCCTTTTTCCCCATTACCATTGAGTCCAATAGAACTCAATGGGAATGGGGAATTACAAAATTACTGGTGCCTGAATTCCCGACCGGCGGACTCAGAATAGCCCGGTGGCACTGGGAAGTCAGGTGCCGGTAATTTATTAGGATCTGGCAACAACCTGCCTGTTTTACTGGCACGGTTACAGCAAATACCGTAATGAGGCCCATTGGCTCTCAGGAAGGGGTTAATACAACAGCACTGTGGGCAAAGGATGCATTTCCCATCATTGAGCCTGTGTGACGTCCAGCTGCTCATTTCTGGCACCCTTTGTAGAATAAGCTGCCAAAGTGTGCATTGCCTTGTCGTTTAGTTAGTTTGTGACAGTGAACAATAATTGATCTTGGCCAAACTCCACCGCAGTGCAGGTTCTGCATGAAATAAGGATTACATGGATTTCCCTAGATAATAACAGCAGCAAAGAAAGGGTCAGACACGCATCCTCCAACTGTTACTTGTGTGCACATTCACTTTGTATTTCAACCAAGAAGCGTGAAGTTAGTTATCACATTTTAGCACAAGAGTGTTAAATGCAAATGGTGAGTTTGGAAAAGGAAACCTTGACTGCAGAAAATCACACTTACAACTGGATATGAATCTTCAAGTACTCGCCCTACAAACAAATACATTAGTGTATTCCTAGACTAAACATAGAATTAGTGTTCTTTTATGTGTTGTTCCTAGAGCATATCACTCTTTGCTTAGTCTTCCTATTTTTGAACTGGTGAAATATATTTTTATGTCCCCTGTGTTTTTCACAGACACTTTAAATGCGTGTACTTGATCTTAATGTGTACCCTGGCCTCTTTGAGTGCAGTCTCTAGCTACCATGATTTAGAACGAGACAATTGTAATGTTTGCCTCTGTCGTTCTTATTTAGTTTTGGATCATAGGTGTTGCTTGAGCACAATGTTGTGAGGGGAACATATTTGTAGAAAATGTGTAGTGAGACTGATGGAATTGTGTAGGCAGAACAAGCCCACAGGCTGCTCAGTTTTAGCTCATTTGTGATGCCTTAGTAGAACTACTTATTTTAAGTCAGGGGTGATACCTAGGAAATAACTATCATGGCTAAATTGCTTTGCCTCCCAAGTGGCATCACTATGAGTTTTGTCTCGAAGGTGCTGCTTTAGCAACACGGAGTGAAGATTCATAGGGCCTCATTACGACTTTGGAGGTAGCCATGCCCGTGTCCGGGTTCCCTGAATGGGGAAATACCATGAAATTCTGAGTATGGAGGGCCCGGTATTTCCTCCTTCAGGGAACCCGGGCCCGGTCCTTCCCCATTCCTATTCGAGCCTTCCCATAGGGCTCAATGGGAATGGGTGCGGGAGCTAACGACGGGCCAATTATGACCGGCCCGTTGTTAGCTCCCTAGTCCCTTCGCGGACCGGCTCTGGACATCTGGGAAAAACCAGATGTCCAGAGCGGGTCCCACGAGGGAACCTTGTAATATTGCGGAATGCGTTTAACGGCGCCGGCACCATTAGCGGCGCCGTTAAACCCATTCCGCAATAGTTGTAATGAGGCCATTGTTTTGTCTGAGAGGTGGTATATTAATGTAAACGTTAATTTTGGCAAACACTGGTCCCTGAACACCATCAACGTTTTTTCTTTTACAGTGGTAGTGTTTTAGGGCCAACTATAGATGCTGCATTGTTTTCACCCAACTCTGCCACTTACGTTTTAGATCACGGGTAGCCTTTAGCACCGAACAGATGGAAAAGGAATATTGCTGTAGTCAGTTGTTTGTTCCTCTCCTTCTCCCTTTTCTCCACTCCCTCTCACCGCCCCTTTTTTCTCTCATGCACTGCAACAATTGTCGTCAGGCATAGTAATGTTACTGCTAGTCTTGTCTCCTTGTTTCCTTCCTCTCCTCTCCCTTATTGTTCCTTGCACTTGAACTATCTGTTATGATATAATCGTTTTTTTTCACATTCTGATTTGTTTCAAGGACCTGTAAGAATGTAACTGTATTCTCCCATGTTCCCTCCCTCCTTGAAGCGCTTTGAAAACACATTGGGGGTCATTCCGATATTGGAGGTAAGTACCAGGCTTTACCGGCATGGTGCAAAGAACGATTCCGATCTGGCCTCAGACCGGTAATTGTGGGCCATTACGACTTCGTGGGCACGAGCTTTGCGCCATGCAGGTAAATCACTTAGTGACATGCCGCAAAAGGGCCCGTAAAACCTCTTAACGGCATGATGCGTACCGTAAGTAACAATACCGCCATGGAAATAGCTGTGTCCGTAAATTACAGAGACCATAAATTACGGACACCGCTAAATAACGGAACCAGAAATATCGTCATCGCACAGGAACGGGAAGGAGCGCGGCGGCCATCTTTAAAAACAAAATCCATTGCCATACTCATCAGGCAGCATCCTTGGGTGCAATCTGAACTACAGAAAAGGCCATCACACCCTGCAGGAATGCCAAAAGCCCCGAAGAAGTCAGCAGACCGGCTCCGCAAGTAGCGATTTAGCCCGGAAGAGCTGCAGGCTATGGTAGACACCCTGGAGGAGCACGCTGATGTCATGTTCAGCGGGGACATGCGCCGGGAGGCGGTGCTCCTTAAAAAGAACATCTGGGCACAAGTTGCCCAAAGGGTGAGCGCAGTAGGCACAACCCCCACAACCCCAGGGACTGCCTCAAGCGGTGGGATGACTTGCGGATGAGGGTGCAGAGCATCCTCACTGCCAACCGGAGTCAGGCACAGCAGACCGGAGGGGGCCCAAGTTCCCTCTTGAAACTCACGGCATGGGAGGAGACATGCACTGCACTGATTGGGACCGCATGCATAGAAGGCGTTGGCGAAATGGAGTGTGGTGCACCGTCATCTGCAGATGGAGGTGTGTCCAAAGTCAACACCGCCAATGGCAATTACATGATAAATACACACCCAAGGGCCGTCCAAGGCACCTTGTCATGGTGCCCTCCCCCCATCCAAATCATGCTGAGCCAACTGCCACCCGAGCAAGTGGCAAGTGCAAGTACATAATGCACATCACACATAGTGCACAAACTGGCACATCCCATGATGCACACTGTGCAGCTGGGTTGGCAATGTGCGAGTCAGACTGCACAGTACCAGGGCAAGATGAGTGACTCCGACACCTGCGTACAAATCAGACAAATTTTGCTACGCCCAAAAGGCCACAAACCCCAAATGACTGAAATTTGAATGCAGCCATTAATGTAATTAGCGTCTCAAACAATCACTCATGCTGTCCCTCTCTTCTACCCCCACAGGCTGTGAGCATGAGAGCGAGGAGGCCGAGACGAGCCGTCCCACCACTTCCAGGGGCAAAGGCAGGGTCTGCCCCATACCAGCCCGGAAGGACATAACCACCCCGACTCCTTCAAGGCCCATGGAGGGTGCACCACCCCCATCCCTCCCTGCATCGGCGCCTGCCACAATACCCACCCTAAGGTCAGAGGAGTTGAGCATCGCTGGGGAGGCATCAGAGGAGGAGTTCTACCCCACCGTCCACAACCCAGAGCCAAGCAATGTCCCCCAGGTATCGTGCAGTGACTCAGGGGAGCCTGACACACCTGCCCGAGGTGCACATGGCGAACCACAGGGAGACGCCAATCCCGTGCCCAGTCCCCCGGTCGAGGCCCTGTCAGGGCATGTAAGCCCCATCCCCGGCAGGGATGAAACCCGATCACAGGATGCACTGCGTGCGGCACAGCTCACTGGCCTCATCACTGAGTTCATTGAAGACAACCGCCAGGCCAGGGTGGAGTGGCTAGATGAACTGAAGGCAATGCGTCAGGTGGTCACGGATGGTACGAACCGGCTTTGCGAAGTGCTTGGATGCATTGCAGATGCCCTTGAGGCTGCGCATACCACTCAGCCGCCTCAGCAAGAGGACACCCCTCATCAAGTTGCTCTACCAGGGCAAGCCCAGTGTGACATTCTCTGCGTTCACAGCGCCGCCGGGACATGCCTCGCCTGGGCCCCGGGAGCATGGAGTAGTTGGCATAGCTGCCACATGTGGCCTTGATGGACACCATCGGACTACTGTTGCGGAGTTGTGGGGGAGGGGGAGTGAGGGTTTGTTGCGGAGTTGGGGGGAGGGGGGTGGGGTGATGGAGGGAATGATTACACTTATGCAGTTGAATTTACAATACACCGTTGGTGTCGCAAAGTTAAACCTGTGTGGACATTCATCATTGAGCATGTGTATTATGATGTCTGACAGTGTATGGTGTACAGGTAACCACACACCCAGTGCCCTGTGTGCCCATGTCATGCCACCCTGATGTCTGACAGTGTATGGTGTACAGGTATCCACACACCCAGTGCCCTGTGTGCCCATGTCATGCCACCCTCTGCTGACTTGTGTTTCCGTTTTGATGTCCAATCAACGTTTGCCACACGACATGTCCCTCCTGTGCACCGGCTCCATGATGCTGTCTTGCCCCTTCCTCCTCCTCCTTCACTCCATCTTCATCTGGTGTTGGCAGTCCCATGTCAGGGGACAGGGCCACGTTCCAAGGGATGCACATTTTGTTCAACATTACACATTACATGGGGGTATTGGACACCTACACATTGCAGTAGATGGGTCCTCCACCAGACCATCTTATGCAACTCATATGTGCCTTATGCAAGCCAAGTGGCTGCTTCATCTCCACGCATGCTGGGTATGGGCAGTATTGTAGGGCTCCTTGGACCTGTTCTGTGGGTTTCTGACAGGGGTCCTGTACCATGGTGGCAAGGGACAGCCACCAACACCTGCGTGTCTAGCCAATGAAGGTAAGTGTTTGGACTGTCATGGTGGAGAACTGAACTTGTCTTACATGGCAGCAGGTCATCAATGGCCATATGAACATGTCCATGGATGCATTTACCCCAATCATGGCCCGATATGTGTTCTGTGCAATGGAATGCTGTAGGGGTGAGCGTCTTCGAGATGGTCTATGAACTATGACACGCACATCTTGTAGAACATGCATCGTTTATACATGCAGCAGTCTTGCGGTTAGATCAATGAAGTGCTGTGTACTGTGTGATTCCGTAGTTGGGTGTGTTGGCTGTAGTCAGTGGCATATTCATCATACTGCTCTGATCCGTACTATGGTGACCTCCACCACACCTATGGGTGTGCCGAACCGGTGATGTGGTGTGGTATCCCTGCTGCCCTCAGTTCGATCCACTCCCAGGGATGACTCTCCGGTGTGGTCACATGATGGAGGCAGCCATATTCTGCATATGCAGTGTGTCTCCCTATATGCCCTTAGGGTGTGTGGGGGCCGCCATTCAGTGGTGTATGCGTTGTGGGATTTAGCCTTGTCACATGTTGGTTATGTTGTGTTAGGTGTGTGCCTTAATCCATCAATGTGGGAATCTGTACTCATGTGCCGTTACACTGGCTCTGTGGCACGGTGTTTGGTGATGTGAACGTCGTGCACTGGCGTCATCATTTCAACCCGGTTTGCTTATTCAGGCATCCACCTCATGGCACAAATGCACTGGCATGACACCGTCAGTCGACTCACCAAGAAGCCAGGCACGTCGTCCTGCATGTCGCCCCATGCCGCAGGGTAGCGTGGAGTTCAGCTGGCCCATTCAGTCATGAGTTAGTCCTGGATGTCGGGCCCACCCATGTGTGATGTTCTTGCTTGCGTTGCATTCCGTCTGCACGTTTGTGGAGTGGTATTGCTTGCAGTTGTGATATGCCACCTGCATGCCCCGCCTTATCCACGTGGGTGCAGTCAGGTGCACCCATGCAATTTGGCATGCCTACCAATGCATGGGAGGCAACTTTTGTGTCGTATATCTCCTGTGTAGTCCATGGTAGGGATGTGTAGTCCCTTGTGTGCTTGAGGAGGTGATCCAGCACTTGGTTCTGCATCCGTGAAATGGCCGGTTGTGATACGCCATGCATGGGCCCCACTGTGTGGTTGTAGGTGCCTGTGGCATGGATGTGGGGCACAGGCACCACCTTCAGTTGAGCGGGGATAGCGGTGTGTATTTGTATGATGCTCACTTGCCTCGTAATTTGTCAGGCCAACTATGGTGGTGATGGTGTCACAGTCACGCTGGTAGAGGGTGTGTATCTGCTTAGGGGTTCGCTTGAGGGACCGGACCTGATGCGTGGGAATGGGGGCTGCTGGGGTGGTGACGGAGGCTGCACTGGTGCTGCATGCTGGGCCTGTCTCACCCTCCTTCTCCCCCTGTGTCTCCTCTGTGGTGGGGCCTGGTGTTGTTGGTGTTGTTCTTGTGGTTGTGCCCTTGCAAGCAGGGCCTCCTGCTTCATGTACTGCTACCACTCATCTTGGTGTGGGAGGGGGTGTGGTGTGTGGGTGTCATCCTTTTCTGATGTGGCAGTCTCCATTGACAAACATTATTCCATTTCTCTGGACAGCAAAAACTTTTTTTTTAAAATGATGTGTTCCATTTAGGAAACACGGTTGATCAGAGTACCGTAGTTACTCAGGATATTCTCCTGTATACTATGAGATTTTTTTTTTACTTGATTCGGGGTGTAGAGTTCAATCTTCATCCTCAAGGTTTTTCTTCAAGAGGATCACTATCCGACCTTCAATCGAGTTTTTGTGATTTGTCACTAATTTGTTGGGTCGAAAAGAAGCCCTAGTCCATAGTGTACAGGAGAATATCCTGAGTAACTACAGTACTCTGATCAACCGTGTTTCCTAAATGGAACCCATCATTTAAAAAAAAAAGTATTTGCGGTCCAGAGAAATGGAATAAAGTTTGAAATATTTCATCTGCAATGCATTTTTAAGTTCTATTTTATGATTCCTATATGAGAGGCCACAGCAAACTGCACCACTCCAGGGCCAGCCAACAGGTGGGGAGAGAGCACAGTCAGCCCCAGGGTGCAGTACCAAACCAACTCTCGCCTCCTCCCAACGTCTGCTACGGGGTGTGTCAGCCAGGCACACGCCTATACTCAATGCAATTTACTTCAGAGTGCAAGGCATATCAAGCGATAAGCAAATCAGAAAAAGAGACCTACAGGATCATTGATTTTCAACAATTGATGAGAGGGCTGTCATGTCTGTCCACAAAACCCATTCTGAGAATAGGTGTTTTTTCTAGTAAATATAAAAGAATATATATATATATATATATATGTATATATATATACATATATATATATATATATATATATATTCAGATAAAAGCATTAGTTGATGTGACAAGGTGCTGATTTAATGCCACAAAACACCTGACATTCGGCAAGTCCTAGAAACTACGCCACCTTAACTATGAGGCCCCATTATGAAGCTCCTCAGCACACTGATGACATCACATATGACATCACTGATGATAGCATATATGACATCAATTATGATGGCATCATGGGTGCCATCACTGGTACAGCACTTCGCTTGTGCAAGAAAGAAAGATTCAATTTGAAAATTCTCCAGGAATACTATGCACATTTCCCATCCATGTGGAAATGTGTTTGTGCAGCACCAGCTGTCTCATCCATGTTTGGACATGATGCAAGAGGATGGGGTCTGAATATTTAGACCTATGCATAGGCAAGTCACCGCCATACCTGCAAATTACACTTTCAGCAGCTGCCTGAACTTACATGCTCCAACAGTATCCTGAAGAGGGGCAGATGGATTTCCAAGGAGCACCCATTCCACAACCGTTCTGTCTACAATACTGGCAGGACAGAACATGGCACCCATATTCATAGTCATCCTCTGAAGGACTCATGCCCCCCCACAAATGTTTTAACAAGGAATTCACTGTCCAATTTCCTCTCCACTAATCAGTTGAGGTAGGCCACTATAAACATTGTGTCCTTTACTGTTGCAGATGAGCTTTTCAAACCAAACTTCACACATTTGCAGGAAACAAGGCCACAATCATCTTAACATAGCAAGAAAATTGGAGGTCAGTGTGTTCTTTCAGGATGTAGGCAGGCCATGGTAGCTGCATACAGAAATACACAGCACCTAACACCCTCCTACCCACCCACACTTAACCGCACTTCAGGAATACCATGTGATTACCCAGCCACATGGAAATGTGTAGGTGCAGTACGTACTGTCTTGTCCATGTTTGTACGTGATGCAAGATGACGGGGACTAGATATATTAACCTATTCAGAGGCAGAACACCTCCATGCTTGCAAATTACACTTCCAGCAGCTGCTAGACCTGCAGTCACTGATGGAGTGGACACTGCCTCAGTCACAGGACTGCTCACTTGATACAAATGTGGATGCACATGTGCATCATGACACAATCACACAGACACGCCATTCCAAAGGACAAACATGCTGAGTGCAGGTAAATGAAACATAGAGAATAAGGGTCTCATCCACAGAGGGAGTCAGATGGCCAAGTGGGAAAAATAAATGTTAAAATACAAAGCAATATACAGCGCACACTTTGTAGGGAGCGTGTAAGGGGATGGACAAAATATGATAAATAAAATTACATCAGAGGTCACCCTCTGGCCCCTCAGAATCACTATGCCTCATGACTAACACCTCAACCTCGTTTTCATTCACCTTGCCATGCAGGGGCCAATGGTTGGCGAGAAGAATGAATAGGAGAAGGCGGTGCCTGCTGTGTGTCCCCGCTGGCCACTCCAGGGCGTAGGGGGAGTGAATGTGGAGGAGAGCGCAGGGGACCTGTGAGGCAAAGGGGCTCCCTGTGTCTGTGATAGATGTTGACACAGACAGCATCTTTCACTGCCTCCAATAACCCTCTGTCCGCCCTCACCTAGGCTCTTAGCCTTGCTTCCTCCTCCCTCAAAGCCCTATGTTCCTGCAACTGTTTCTCCCCTGCTTCCTTTGCCTCCCTTGGCAGCTCATGCAGGACCCCAGAAACTGTTGGTTGAAGTCCACACTGGCACCTGACCACTGGCGTGGCGACCTGAGCCATAGCAACATGCGGCTGGCCCCCCGAAGGTGTGGTGGCCATGGCTGCAGGGTGGGCACAAATGCCTCCATAGGTGGGTGAGCTGCCACCCAACAGATGCCAGCGCAATGGATAGTGCAATGCGCAGTGTGGGCACCTCTTCTGCAGATGTCACAGGACATGGACGTGTCCCATGCAGGGTGGCAGGAGGAGTACAATCCCTGCACACTTGTGCTGCCTCGAGCTCCGGAAGGGTGGAAGTTCCCACACGGGACAGGGGGGTTAGACAGTTTAGGAAGGGGGCTGGCCTCAGGCAGGTGGAGCAGGAGGAGGCACATGAGCTACAGCAGTCTGCTGCTACTCCTGTTGCTCCTCATGTCTCACACATGCCTCCACCTCTGAAAACTCTACCTTCTGCTCTTCTCCTAATTGTTTTTGTCCTCTGGGCAGGTCGCAGTTTTGACACATGGTTGTTGTCCTGGGTCATTGGATAAAGGGACACGTGGGACAATGCACACATCTACCGATGTACAGAACACACATCGGTAGACACACATTATGTCTACACAGGCAACAGACACGAGACACATTAGCACATGCAAATACCAAAACAACACTTCCAGGGAACAATAGGAATGACACAAGCATCATCGGCATGCTGCAGTGGCCGATAAGGTGCAGAACACGTACATGGCACATGCAGGGGTCTGAGAATCTGCAAGACCCTCTGGCAGTCCTCCAGGAAAATCCAGATTAGGACACAGAATTCCAGTTTTATTACGGGTGAAGTGTCTGGTTGCTAGGCACGCTCACTGATGGCATGGTGCAAGAGCATGCCAGAACCTACGCCATGGGGTGGCAGGCAAATAGTTTTGGCCTGGGTGTGTCCAAGGCTTCCACACATGTATCGGTAGTGGTGCATGCAGGGAGCTTTGGCACTCTCACACACAGATGGCGGTATTCACACAGATGCACATGCAGATTCCCATGGGCATGGGAAACAGCATTGGAATATTCGTGTTCCACCTGTGTGTGCCACTTCTAGTTGGAATCAGTGGTTTGTGTTGTATGCACAGAACCAACAGGGCAATGCCATGTACTGGGTGACGTGTACACATGCAATAGATTGATTGACCTTGTGCTCAGGAATGTGAAGCACTCTTCTACATGGGCACTTGAGTAATACGCTGTAACTTGCATTTGGTGGAGGCCTCCTGGAATGCATGTCCCATGTGTACCTATGAGTCATGCCATTGAGCGCCACCTGTCCTTGATAAGTTGTGTGAAGCAGACATGGTACACTAGTATGTATGCCTGCCGTGATTAGCATTGCATCCACTCAGGAGGCTGACTGTTAGTACTTGCTGTGTGTGTTGGCTCTGACTGAGACTGTCATGCACATTATTCTCATGATCTATGTTCGTAATCTTTACATTTCCATTGAGTGACATCAAGTGTTGAAGTCTTTGATGAGCCTAGACTGCTGAATGTCTGTGTGTCCGGTCTGCACACCTTGTGGCCCTGGCTCCATGTGCTTGACACATGTTTGTGTGACTTTGCTGCTATGCGTTTCAGATGTGTGCATTGTAAATACAATAGGACCTTCTTCTCCTTGCATGCACATGAAACAGGGACCCGCCACACGGGCGAGTTGGTCACTGGCAAAATGTGACTGTTGACTGTATGTTGTGCAACCTTGCATGTGGTAATGTGGCCTGAGGTGAACGGTGACACTGTTTGGTCACTCCTGCTTGTGACATTGCACTTGTTCCACTGATGTGCTATGCCAATGTGTGTGTATGTGAATGATCAGTATACTGATGTTGCTGCACACAGTGTTGGGACGGGAACACTGCACAGCATATGTTGTCACATGATTGATGCGTGGATGTGCTGACATGGCTTGGTGTAGGTTGCTGTGTGTAATGATGTGATTGCATTGTACATGCATGGAGGTGGCAACTTGTTCACATTTTCACTATGCGTCTCTCACCAGGACATGCAAAGGACTGTTTCGACTACCCTCCACTCACAGCCATTGCATGTCTCTGCATCTTGCAAGTTAAGACAGATAAGTGGTGAAGAAGACAACATACATTTGGTGCTCTACAAAGAGTTTATATGTGCAAGTGTGTGTGGTGCTGTACACATAGCAGTGGGGATGTGCAGGGGTGTGTGTGATGGTGTCATGCTTGGGAGGGGGCGTTTTAGGATTAGGTGGTACATGTGGTGGGGAGAGTGTGTGTAGAAGGGGAGGAAGGAACTGCATCTGAGGTTGGAGTTGGGGGCCACTTCCTGTCCTCCCACATCACTGTTTGGCCTGTGGCTCATCCTGGGATGCTGGTGAAGCCAGGGATGCTGCGGTGACCACGCTGCCATCTTCCCCAATGACTTGGCTGCGTCCAGGCTGAGTGGCATTAGGCACGTGGTTGGCCTGCGGACACGCTTTGGCACAGAAGGTGGAGTGTCACTTGCCTGCACTGCCCACCATCTTGGTTTTCCTCATCTCTGCACCATGCCTCTCCATCAGCACATCCAGTGTTGTTGACTCTCCCAAGTGTGCCTCTGTTGATATCTCTAGGGTGATTCTCAGCCCAAAGACATGGCGCCACATCTAAATACTGGTATTATTTATGCTATCAAGGCGGCTGCAGATGCTGGCGATTTCTCGTGTAATGTTTCTCCCTACCTTTGCCACTGCCTCTACCATCAGCCGCTCAGCAGTGGCTCAGGCCGAGGTATTTGGGTTTGCCACTGGTGAGGCATTGTGTTGGGAGTGATGGTGCAGGGATGTGAGGTCATGGAGTTTCCACTGCTGGGACTCACCAAATTCCTCCACCTGGTCGAGGGGCATGTTGTCCTCGGCCAGCACCTCTGGTGTTGCCACCTCGGCAGGCAGGGCGATTTGGAGTCCCACACACCTGTTTTCCAATTGCAAATTGGCATGGCATTGGCATGGCACTCCTCCTGTGTGGGGGAGATGTGTTCCCTCCAGTCATCATCCTCCTGGTCTTCCTTGGCGGGTATGATCCAGACAGGCAGGTGTTGTTCTCATTCCTCACAGACTGTTCCTCAAAGGCTCCTTCCTCCTTCCTCCAATGTCACTGCTCCGAAGTGGACAGAGAAGGAAAAATTTCAGTCTATGACATTGCAATGTGTGCACATTAGTGACATTATTGTAGGAACATGTTGCTATATCTTGGCATGCATATGGCCCTCACGCATCTTCCCAATGCACCATCGACCATGTATGTCTGATCCCTGTAGACGTTCTGGTGCTGCCATTGGTGATGGTGGGGTCTTCCAGCAGCAGTGGCTCAGGCCGCGGTATTTGGGTTCGCCACTGGTAGGCATTGTGTTGGGAGTGAAGGTGCAGGGGATGAGAGGTCATGGAGTTTCCAATGCTGGTGCCATTGGTGATGATTGGTGCATGTGAAGGCAATGTGGCAATGTGCGAGTTGTTTGTGTGTGCTGGTATTGTGGAAGCTTGTGGGATGATTCATTGCACAGCTATACATGTGGGTGAAGGTGCATTGCACGTGGATGTCCCCTGTGTCCATGTGGTTTGATGGATGGTTACTGAGAATGTCGGCGCATGGGTCGTCTGTGGCTTGTCTTGATAGATGGTGATGTTGGGGCTCACGTAGTGAAGGTGTGGATTATGTTGATTGTTAACAGAGCACAAGTGGCAAATATGGCACAGTGGAATTCTCCCGTACGGTGTATCTAAGGTGTCCATGTGCCAGTGGTGGAGTCGTCCTAGGTGAGGGATAGTGACCTGTATTTGGAATAAGAATGGGTGTCCAGTGGACACCTGCATCCAGGTCCATATTTGGCGTTTGCGCTGTGGCATGTCCTTCATGCAGAATGACAATGAGGTGTACTTTCAATGGGTATGGGTAATAGTCTATGTGCCTACATGTTATGTTCCTGTTGAGCCTGCTATATTCATGTTTCAGATGCTGCGTTGGTGGCGGAGACTCTGATATGAGTGGTTGCTCAAAGGTGATGTGCTTATCACTAGTGCCTGTGTCTGTTGATGTGGCTTGTATGCCAGTACACACTGTCTACAGGATCAGGTCCAGGGTCTTCTCTTCCATGGGCATGGTGGTTCTGCTCTGAAGGCTTGGGCCATGATGAACAGGGTGCATTTGAATTTGACCCGCCACTTCTCATCCAACCACTTCTTTTTCAACTACTCCAGGGTGCATTTTTCGATGCCCATAGCATTGATGTCCTCCTTGAGTCTGAGCCTCTCTGCGTGCCCCTGGCTCTGAATATTGTGGTGTCAATGCATCCGGAGCATGGTGGTCCAGTGGTTGTGGATGAACCCCACCATCATGTCTACCTCTCCTTCGGTGAAGTTCATCTTGTGCCGTACATCCTTAGCAGCTTCCATCTTGCTCGACGCCATGACTCATGAGGAGTATATCATTAGGATATGCATGTGATTCTGTTTTGTGTATTGAAGCACGTTTTGATGTGTTGGTTGAGTGAGTGTGTAGGTTGGGGTCTACCATGTGGTTAGAGAGTTCTCTTTTTTTGAGCATGCAACTTGTTTGCTGATTGAGGATCCAAGGAGAATTGCTGGGGTCACATATGTGGTCAGGCAGTTGGGTGTTGTTCACGTGTTTGTGCCTAGGCATGTGTTGGAACATATCTGTTTCACTGAGTGATATGCATTCCTGTCTGTGCTGTGCCTGTCTTTACCATGTTAATATAGTAAGGGTAGCCCTGGTATTGATGTGACATTTGGTGGATGTTATGCTATCAGTGGTCTAACGTCCTAGTTGGGAATTCCAACATTTAAGGTGCACGTGTTGGTAGTGTGCTGTCTGCTGCATTTCTGTCTCTTTGGCCAATGTGTGTCCCTCGTTTTTGGGGTGTGTTCATGGGGGTGTTCTGGATTTGGTGGAGGTGTTGGAGGTGTTGTATGTTGCGGTGAGTATGATGCCTCCAGACTGTACGTTTTAGGGTATTCACTAAACAAACACAGATCTTGGGTGGTGTGTGTCAAGTGTTTTAACTTAAACCATGAAGTTGATGGTGCAAGTGTTTTGATTGATCCATCTATGTTTGTGAATTTGTGCAATGACTGCAGGGTTGTATGGCAAAAGTGTGAGAGTGTATGGGAAAAATATTCTTTGGTGCAAAGTGGAGATGGTTGTCATGTTTGGCTGAATGTTTGTTTTCTGCCTTTACTTGTGCTGGCATGTGTTCTGCCAAGGGAAGTTGTAGCGGCTATTTTGTGTTGTACGTCCTTTTTCTTAGTGAATCAGGCGTGCCTTATGTCTGAATTTGTGCCAGCTATAAAATGCACTAGTATGCTGGGTCTGATTTGGTAAATGTTCCTTTTTTGATGTAATTTACAGTGCACATATGAATAAATTATTTATTTTTCACAAGAAAAAAGACAGTAAACTTTTGCCACTTCCTTTTTGTACATACTCCCGTTCACTACATATAAAACATCCAATTATAGTAAACAAATCATATGGCCCAAAGGAAAACTATACATTTCAAAATGTAAATCCAACAAATGTACCTCTTTAATGTAATTACTTAGGATGCATACACTGTACAATACTGTACAAAACATACTAGCACTAAACATGTTTTTTGCTAAATGAAAAAGTAAAACTACTGACATCAATATAACAAAATACAAGTTCCATATATATATAAACTTTGTTAAAGGGACGTTATAGTTCCAAGTAACACCGATATAGTTCCATTTTCCCCTTCCCTTACAGCCCCAAATTCTCCTCCCCTGATCTAATCATTACAGAGGTGTGATTTCCTGGTGGAGTGAAGCAGAAGGGAGATGTCTGGCCTCTGTGAGGGAAGCTGTTGGACTGGTTTGATTGCTTTTAGGCAGGCTTAATTCCAATTTCGTTCTGTTACATTTTTTTTTGTTGGTTTAAAACAAACTTGTAATTTCAAAACAAGCAGCTAGAACACTTATGCTATATTCTAAACCATGGGATTAAATAGTAACAACCTAGGTTACTCTCAATAAGAGGTAACTTAGTTTTCAGACATTAGATTTCAGTTGTACAAGTTTAAATTCTATGCAGGCTTCTGACAGCTGTCAGACAGGCGGCCGAGGGCACTGCGCCCAGATTTTGACAGATTTCACAGGCAGGTACATTTTTGCTGTGAATGTTTTGCTGACAAATTCAGGACATTTTATGTTCATAATCATTTCTTGAACCATAGTGACTTGTAGCACCCAGCAAGAATATTGGATGTTTGCGGGTGTTTTGTACCAGCATTCTGCAGTTTCAGCAACCAAGAAAAAGGATGTAAGAGCAAGATTTTGGATTCCTTTCGGCAAAGCAATGCTTTTCCCTCTGCGCTCCATTTTTACTTGTTGTGAAGCCCAGTGCCATGTTTCAGGAGTGAGATCTCCGTTCCAACACTGACAACATGCATCGTAGATTTGGCAGCCATCTTTTTGTGTTGTAAAGCGCGATTTCCATAGGTTTTGGCACGCACAAGGGATTTGCGGCCATTTTGATAATTCTGGCACCATCAGAACACAGGGATGCCGCAGGGCAGAGCATAAGTGCGTTAATACATCCCACAGTCTACAAATATAGTACTTTTTGGTTTTTTTTGCTCCTAAGTATTACTGGCTAAGATATATTACTAAAGGAAAAAAAGAGCTAGCCAGACATGTGATTTCATCAGTGATGTCATCAATGACATTTGTGATGTCATCTTTGATGTCCTTGGTGTTAGTCTTTGCAATGCACGGTGGTGGTGCGAGTTATAGTTGCTTAGCTTACCATAACTGGCAAATTTCAGGGGTTTTTCAGTTTTACTTGGAACCATAACGTCCCTTTCACAATGTTTTTTTACTGAATTTCATAGGTTTTTAGTAGCGCTACTTAACCATAACGTCCCTTTAACAAAGTTTTTTTTACTGAATTTCATAGGTTTTTAGTAACACAACTTTACCATAACATCCCTTTATCAAAGTTTTTTTTTACTGAATATACATATACATAGTGTGAATTTGATAGATGTTTACTAGAATTCCCTTACTTTATATACATGTAACATAGAACATGCCAAACCGCCTGCTTGTGATGTCAGCGGACTGTGCGTATGTCCACAGACGGATGCGGACAACATCAACACTACCCAAAAACTCAGGGGGTATCTTAGATTGTTCTATCATGCCATGTAAACACTGACAAGTTGAAAAAGCAGCACATAAACACATTATATGTAATAATAAATAAGAAGTGCAACCTATATATATAACACATCAACCATCCATTTAAATACCATATGTACTAAAATGGAATATACCAAAACAAAAAAGATATGCTTCCAACATAATTACCTCACAGAAACGGCACAGCTAGGAGCAACAGCAGACCTACACAACAGTAAGAACACAATTTACCAGAAACTAGTAAGTAAACTTAATTTTTCTTATATATTTCTAAACTTTCTGTATTTGGTACACTAAAAGTAATTAATGTTTCTTTTACACAGAAATGTCCAGTACTTTGGAATGGCTTGAAGAAAATTTCCCACGTGAGGAAATGTCTGAAGACAGTGATACTAATGGTAGACACTTGGTTTGCAAAGGTAGCGGGCGCCCCTCTCTCGATAAAACAAGGCTTGATAACCTGTTCAGTGGCTATTAACCACTTGAGAGTTCGCAGCCACTGCTTTTTCTCACTGTGCCTTTCACAGATGGGAAATATCCATTTGCATATCAGTCTTTGTCCTGCCCAGGGGCAGTCCAGCACCGCAATGCAATGGCAATTCCAACCTGAAAGAGAGTACCACCAGCAACCCCATACACGTGTTTCACCCTTGCTGGGGATCATCAGTGAGGTGAAGCTGATGCCTCTCTAAGCACAGTGAGAGGGAGACCACGTCTGGTTGCCCCCAGGAGACCTAGGGTTACCAATCCCAGGTTCCTTGAAATTTGGTTTGCAAAGGTAGCGGGCGCCCCTCTCTCGATAGAACAAGGCTTGATAACCTGTTCAGTGGCTATTAACCACTTGAGAGTTCGCAGCCACTGCTTTTTCTCACTGTGCCTTTCACAGATGGGAAATATCCATTTGCATATCAGTCTTTGTCCTGCCCAGGGGCAGTCCAGCACCGAAATGCAATGGCAATTCCAACCTGAACGAGAGTACCACCAGTAACCCCATACACGTGTTTCACCCTTGTTGGGGATCATCAGTGAGGTGAAGCTGATGCCTCTCTAAGCGCAGTGAGAGGGAGACCACGTCTGGTTGCCCCCAGGAGACCTAGGGTTACCAATCCCAGGTTCCTTGAAATTTGGTTTGCAAAGGTAGCGGGCACCCCTCTCTCAATAGAACAAGGCTTGATAACCTGTTCAGTGGCTATTAACCACTTGAGAGTTCGCAGCCACTGTTTTTTCTCACTGTGCCTTTCACAGATGGGAAATATCCATTTGCATATCAGTCTTTGTCCTGCCCAGGGGCAGTCCAGCACCGAAATGCAATGGCAATTCCAACCTGAACGAGAGTACCACCAGCAACCCCATACACGTGTTTCACCCTTGTTGGGGATCAGCAGTGAGGTGAAGCTGATGCCTCTCTAAGCACAGTGAGAGGGAGACCACGTCTGGTTGCCCGCAGGAGACCTAGGGTTACCAATCCCAGGTTCCTTGAAATGTGGTTTGCAAAGGTAGCGGGCGCCCCTCTCTCGATAGAACAAGGCTTGATAACCTGTTCAGTGGCTATTAACCACTTGAGAGTTCGCAGCCACTGCTTTTTCTCACTGTGCCTTTCACAGATGGGAAATATCCATTTGCATATCAGTCTTTGTCCTGCCCAGGTGCAGTCCAGTACCGAAATGCAATGGCAATTCCAACCTAAACGAGAGTACCACCAGCAATCCCATACACGTGTTTCACCCTTGTTGGGGATCATCAGTGAGGTGAAGCTGATGCCTCTCTAAGCACAGTGAGAGGGAGACCACGTCTGGTTGCCCCCAGGAGACCTAGGGTTACCAATCCCAGGTTCCTTGAAATTTGGTTTGCAAAGGTAGCGGGCGCCCCTCTCTCGATAGAACAAGGCTTGATAACCTGTTCAGTGGCTATTAACCACTTGAGAGTTCGCAGCCACACTTCTCTATATAAGTAAATTAATAATCATTACTTTATGTGTACTTAACATGTATATTTTTTTTAGCAGACCATACAAACATTGAAAATAATACAGCAAAAGAGACATTAGAAAATACTCTACAGCACATGGAATAAAACATTGATATGCTTATGGAAAATGTCAATCTTTTGAAACATTTTGTAGAGGATCACATAAAAGAAAAAAATAAATATCATTGTCCCACATGCACCTGTTCCCCCTCTCCATGTCCCAGTCAACTATTCCCAAACACTCACCATCATGAAAAACGTTATGATGAGACTTCCATCCCTTCATCCCCTCGCATCAATCCTCTACAAACCTCTAATTCCCCTGCGTTTGTGTCAGTTTCTGCTTCCCCCTCTCTTTCATAAACGTTATATTTGTATATTATAATAAAATATTATATGTGTTGTTACTTCATTCCTTTGTGTCTTATTTTTTTTAAAAGGCAGTTAGGGTGTCCGTAGACAGTGTGGGCATCCGAAATGTGTACAATTAACCAAAATGGGGGTGTCCTGAGGACACTATACCTGTACATGCTGTCCGCAGGCAAGATTAAACTGTTCTTAGAACATACCAGGTGTCCGGAATGTCTGCAATTAACCAAAATGGAGGTGTCCTAAGGACACTACACCTGTCCGTTCTGCCCGCAAGCAAGATGGAACTGTTCTTAGAACATACCAGGTGTCCGGAATGTCTGCAATTAACCAAAATGGACGTGTCCTAAGGACACTATACCTGTCCGTTCTGCCCGCAAGCAAGATGGAACTGTTCTTAGAACACATTCGGTGTCCGGAATGTCCGCAATTAACCAAAATGGAGGTGTTCTAAGGACACTATACCTGTCCGTACTGTCCGCAAGCAAGATGAAACTGTTCTTAGAACACATTTGGTGTCCGTAATGTCCACAATTAACCAAAATATAGGTGTCCTAAGGACACTATACCTGTCTGTACTGTCTGTAGAACATGTACGCACATGAGCATCACACCCATAAGTCCTACGAACATCGCGCCTGTCCGTAACTGTCCGTCTCATGTGTGTCATACATTTAATTAGTTTGAGAACCCAAACACTGTCCGTGGAACACCCGCGCTCATGCGCACGACCGTTCCCACGCATTTGGTGTCCTGCGGACACCCGTCCCATTCGCAGACGTGTTCACGATGTCATCATGTGACCGCACCCTTGCTGAGCATGTGTCCTGATTTGCGGACACTCTCCAGGTCCCCGAACATTTTAAAAGTACTTTTTTAGACAATCCAAAGTATTTTACAGTACAAATTCACCATTGCACATGTCCCAGACAATGACTCTGGCTTTCTACATACTTTTTGGAAATTTTTGAGCCTTTTTGGGGTCTTTGATCTGTCCGCAGATAGTGCGGTTGTCCGTGGAGCACACCCCTGCAACCCTATAAAAGGCCACACCCCAGAGCTCATCCTCATTGGGCTTCTGGCTACCAGACAGAGCATTGTCTATATTAGCTTTTGCTAATCTTCCTGATTTTGCTGCTATTTCTGCTTCCCATCAGACCTGATGGCATCTATGTTTGCTGCTGCTTGAGCTGATGCTACTAGTGCCTCTGCACCACCCCCGCCCTCTCCACCACCAACACCACCTCAAGGGCCTGCAGAGGGGAACAGGCATGAGGATGTAGAGGAGGAGGATGAAGATGAAGAGGATGAGGTAGTGGAAGTCCCTACTATCAGCACTCGCCGTGAGTCTTGGGTGTGGTGGTCGTTTACCATTCATGGTGACGTACCAAAAGCACGTGCGAAGAAGGTCATCTGCAACCAGTGCAAAATGGTGCTGAGTCGTGGGAGGCCTGGTTCATACAGCTTTGGTATGGCATCCATGAAGCAACACCTAAGGTTGTTCCATGGTGGGGCCGTTTGCAAGGTTGTACCTTGTGATAAAAGTAGTAGGTTGAGTTCCTTTACAACATCCTCCATTTCTGCTCCTGTCACCACAAGAGACACTCCTGTGGGACAGCGCATCCCACCAGCTGCCTCACAGACCATCCATTATACAGTTGACCCTTACCTTTCGAGGGTCACAACATTGTGTATGTACTGCGACACAGTACTCTGCAGGGGGAGAGTCTTCGGAGTGCTTTCGAGGCTGCAGTCATGGAGCATGAGAAGGTCTGCTACCTACTTAAATAAGACCCACCCTACATCTTCCTCTCTTGACCTGCCCTTTCTTATCCGAGTGGTTGGTGTCCCTTCCTTACCATCCATTCCCCTCCTCTCCTAGTGTGTCGTGTGTAAAAAACCAAACAAAAAAAAATATAAAACAACAAAACCCCCCGAAAAAAGGCTCTTTTCTGAGCTGCCTTTCACGGTCTAAAAATAGAAGTGGCAAATGAATGGAGCAGGGCCCTGTACATTTTGTAGAAGTCCACGGACAGTTTGCAGACATCTAAAATTTTGGGGTGCTGTCCTATCATAACCATTGCACTTTTCTCTGGGAGGAAGTGGTGGCTCTGAAAGAGCCTTTTGGTGGTGTTTGTTTGTGTTTGAAAAACTTCAAATGGTCAACACCTACTGCAAAATGGATGGCTGTAATTCCAAAAAAGGTCGCAATGCATTTTGTACATTTCTCAGAAAAATCTGATTGCCAGCATAAGTAAGATGGACTCCATCTCTGCGAAAAATGTATGTGCTACGAAACATAATATTTTCATTGTGAAAAGAGGACATGACAGCATCTCTTAAAAAGGCACAAACAGCCTTATTGACTTGCGCCTTGCTTTCTCCATTTGTGGACCAAAGGTAGAAGAACGCAGCCACATTTGTCTCTGCACAATATGAGAAAAAATTACTTGAGAATTTGGAAACATGTCCATGACCTTCCCAAGTCCTTCTTTCATTGCAAATTGCAAACAAATTCCTGACACATGTCCTAAACTGTTCCCTCCACAATGAATTATAATTATGTCTGGATGATGCTGTGTCTCCAAAGTAGCACAGAGAGGTACCAAGTCGAGCCACTTCATTCCACGCACTCCATGCCAATGCACTCATACATAAGGGAATCCAATATCTGCAGCTACTCCACAGCGGTCTGCATGCACCTCCAACCAATGTATCCATGAGTCTCCCAAAATCCAGATAATCTGTTTTCTGAAACACACAGCCATACCTATCTGTTCTTCTCTGAGATAAAATTATTTCTGACAAACTCTCTCCTTACACAACACACCCAGTAGACTTTACTGACCAATCCCTTGCTCTGCTCATTCTCATGGGCATGCCTCTCCACCCTAAAATCCCTGTATATAATACGCGGTGTCCGCGGACTACCGCCATGCCGTGGACATCGAAAATCTGAGCGTGGTGAATTTAAATTTAAATAGTGTGCCCATTTCCCCTTTGAGGTTGGCTCTGAAAAGAGCCATTTTTCTTTGGTTTTTTTTTGCAGATGCTTGACCGATACCTGTTATTTTGTATTTTCTTTTCTCTTGTTTTTCCTTACTTTACCCCTAAAATCTTCACATAACCTTCTCCAAAGCAACCCTTACATTCCAGAACAGCATGGCATTTCCCATACATGATAAAGAAAGGCCATCTTCTTTAAAATAAACAGTATTACTGGAATCAATATTCTCATTATTACAGAAGAACATGCCCGCTCTAAGCATGAAAGCACACATGCCTCAGTTGATTGCACAACTAGCAATGTTTTGCACTGGACAAAATACAGAACTATTGTCTCATATTGCCCTAGGTACTAATCCAGAAAAAATTAGTTTGGCATTTGGAAGGATGTTCATTACTGCTTGAACCAAGTGTTCCAAATTTGCCAACAAAGTAGGGGCACTAAGCCCAAATGGAAAGCACCAAAGTGCAAAACTACCACATAGGGACTGTTCATCCTGCCCATTTCTTCACAAACTTGTCCAATTCCCTGTACATTGCAATCAAGCAAAGTGCTCCACACCACCTCCACTCCTTTAACATCAAAATTGTTTGCCATATGCCTGCATTGAGCATACTGCTGTAAACCATGCACAAACATATCTCCAAGCACCAACACCCTGACTTTCTCCACCTCTGCCATCTTCACTACACACAGCCTCTTTCAACACAAATCAACAACCTCAACACCTGATTGGCTCATCCCTACAGTCCCTTTTCTATGCTGGATTTGCTGGAAAACCCCGGAACGAGGACAGCCGCAGTGCCTGTGGACCGTGTAACTCTTATACAGCCCTTTTACCCTTTCCACTTCACTTTCTGTGCCATTCCCTCATTGTTGGATACAACTAAGCAGTCACACAAACATCCACCAATCACATCCAAGACCTCTACATATAACTCCATCATCAGAGTTCAGCACTTCAAATGTACTGTTGATCACTCTGAGTACAAGTTTCATATCATTGGAAAGCACCTACTACAAAAACTACTGTACAAGTCTCCAAGATTTCTACTTGCAGCTGCATGCATATCCACATGCATGAATACAAACCACGGGTATGCATATTTTATGCAGAGTAAATGTACAACTATTATGAATGTATATAAACAGAGTAACAGCCACTTAACCTGTATTACCTATTAAATGCACTTACTATTATTTTTCCCATCTGCTATAATCAACTGTCACTTCCAAACCTGTCTGCTATCTAAATTATTTTTTTAAACACACAACTATCTAAAAAATTATAATATTAAAAGTTGGGAGAAATAACATTATAATTGTAGAAAAACACTTTGTAGTGTATTATAAAATTACACGCAGCCAGGATAAGTTCATGCATCTTTATACACTCACACAGATAGACACTATCATTAAAAAGCTCCCAGCTGAAATAACACCACTGCCTGTACATCACATCCTTCTGCTTTATTACCCACACCTTCACAAACACATACATTCTATGCTTTTCTATACAGTTTCTGCCATTTATCTTACAACAATTGCAAAACAAGGACATCATTATTTCTTCTATCTCCTAACATGCAATAGCACAGCCCTAAGAAACCAAGTGAGTTTCATATACTTAGTATTCTACTCATTTGCAAACCATGTTGAACTAACATATTGTAAGTAAAATATAAAGGCAGCACATAGTCAAAAGAAACTGCATGCACACACTATGTTCAGTTATCAAACAAGAATACTACTACAAAAACATAAAAATCAACGTCTAAATTAACATCATTGCTATAAACACACAAACTTACTAACTTCTTTCTTTTACCATTTCAGTGAAGACCACTCCCCTGAAAAGCAGCAGCATCTGAAGTACAAACAACAACTCAGAAGAAACCTGCTCAATCCAAACAAAAAAAAGTAAGTACAATACTACCATAATATTCTTACTGTTACTCAAACACAATGTGTGCTTAATTCATGGAATTTGTGCGCCAAAAAACAGAGATTTGTGCACCATTCTGCCCACAAATCCCCATTTGTTGAACAGAGATTTGCAGGCAGAATGGAGCACAAATCCACGTTTTTCAGTGCAAAAATGACATAACTCAGTGCCTAGAATGTTAGTATTGCAGAACAAAGAACTGTTTTAATTCTATACCATTAGATTTAGTATTAGTGTTTCTCCTCACCACTAGCTTACTTTCTACTGTAATCTGAACCCAGGTATTGCAACACACAAATACAAGAATAGCCTTCCCAACTAGTTGTAGCTGTCCAATCCACAATCACACACCACCAAATACATCCTTAACATCATACTCAGACACTCATGCACACAGCACACATACATTGCAGAACAGCCCAAACCATACCTTCTTTTTTTTTCAACAGACCCCAAAGAATGCGTACCAAAAAGCAAGTCCGTAGAAAGCAATGAAGAATTAGAGCAAATGAAAATAAAAGTGTCCAAAATAAGCATCCATCTCTAGCAGAATGTGTACAAAAAGTTCAAACAAAAGATCTAATAGAGTCATTAAGCGAAACAAAACAAGCTTCCAGTACAAAAATGTTCCCTCCTCTTTCAAAATGTAAAACGAAACAGAAATTGATTATCAAAAATTCAGCTACCACTCCTGCTAATACTGCTCCTATAAATCTTGATGTAGTGGCAAGTAACATTCCAAAAAAAGTATTTTAGAAAAAATGATCTGCCACAGAGTCCTTCAGAATCTTATAAAAACAGGAGAGCAATCATGCACAACCCTTAAAACCTACCACAGAAAATTAATTTTAGAAGCTCTCATAGACAGTGCAATCCTTCTCAAAAGGAAGATATTTATTTTAGTGTTAAACAGAATGAAACCACTAACAAAACTAACTACTAAATTACAAAAAAGACTTCTCAATAAATGGAATGTCAACAAAAATAACTTCTTAAATATCTGTGTAGGTGAATGGAGTCACACCACGAGCACAGAACCATATTTCAATGAAGAAGCATACAAACAAAAGCAAACAAACACAATTGCCATACATAGCAGTGGACGAGGGTATGAAAAACGTAATGATACCATAATAGAACAAGAAATACTGCTTGCAAAAATATCCCCAGAAAACGTAGTATCACCTCTCCATTCAACTGAACCAGAACGTCCAGTATTCAAATGGCCGTGCACGTCAATGTGTAACATTGCCAAAAAATCTTTCAAATCTTTACGTCAGTTCCTCAATCAGTATGTGAAAGGCAAAGACAAAATCAAAATGAAACTACTACAAAATATAGATACCTGTCCAGTGCGCAAATACACAGGACTACAAGGACATTCATTAGCCTGCATTTCAGGACCTGTTTTCAAAAGCACCTTCCATCATATCAAAATGATATCAACACATCATTCAACTATAAGAAATCTAGTCTATAAACTGTACTATGCTAAAAGTCCTGCTTTAGCACTAGCCAATTTAAATAACAATCCTCTACCCGGTACAGCCAAAGACCTACTTGAAGAGCATATCCAGAGAAAATATTTTGGAAGTGAAAGCCACTTACAAAATGCAATAGATTTACAACAGACTAGCAACAATTGTACAGATGGCAACCTTCTACTACACGCATACAAAAAAGAAATACTAACATTTAAAAGTACATCCGCTGAAGTACCAAACCATGTGTGTGCGTGTTGCCGCAGAACTTTTTATAAAAGTAACACAAAAAACTGTAGACGTAACATACAAAATAGAAGACAATGAAGATTCCAAATGGTTTGAATTAGCTCTCTACCTTATAAAAGAAAACAAATACGAAATAACTGACCCCTTAATACTTTGCACTTACTGCACTACTTGACAACAACCAAACTCCTTCACGTGCTATCACAAATAACTTGGAATTATTCCCACTACCGAAATCCTTCAACAACTCAATTTATATGAGAGCATCACAATTCACAGTACACCCATTTCAAGCAATAATACGCCTTCAACCAAAACCAGCAAAATTACTGCCCTCTGAATTAGTGAAAGGCATTTGTGGCAAAGTAGTTTATTTACCATTAGATCTGAAAGAAAATGTGCACACTCTGGGAGTGCAACTTCCAATAGAGCAATCTTTAATTGTTTTAGTAAATGGTGTACCTACAAAAGACCAAAAAATTGGCAACAACCCGTAGACTTACATAAAGTTAGACAAGCCTTGTAATATTTAAAAGACAATAATTAATACTACAAAGAAATGAATATTGAAGAAAACTTCAGAGGGAAACCACTGAAATAATTCACGAGTCACCAGAAACTGGTCAATTTGAACTTCTAGATCCTGCTACAGTATCCAATATTTTAGACCATTATACAATTCATCCATTACACTCTAAAGACACCATAGATGATGCACTAGAAATGTACCAAATGCAACAAACCAAAGGATCACCAATCAGCATATGGGATAAAAGTATAGAAGCACGTGCTTTTCCTCTATGCTTTCCTACTGGGAAAGGAGGAAGGTACAATAATAGACCCATTCAGAGAACAGCATGATAATACTGCTAGTTACGAATGTATTCGGAAGATCCCAGATTTAGACAAAATGTGGAACACATATTCCACCTACTCTTTGAAAGTGAACTAGACATTCTATGCTACGGAGTTGCACACACATTGAAATCAGGTACCCACTTTCAAAATATGTCAGCTACGCAATTACTACAAAAAGTGCAACAAAAAGATGAGGTTTTACTATCAAGCATTACAAATCTGTTAGCAAACATGTGTGGTACTAAAGAGTACTGGTTCCGACGTCACAGAGATGTACGTTGTTGGTTAAGAAACATTGGCCCACCCACTTGGTTTGTTACATTAAGTTGTGCAGAATATGCATGGGAAGATTTACATGATTTCCTACGCATATCAAACAAAAACAAAACAAACATGTTTTTCCAACATTTCCATTTGCAATTTTTGCTATGGTAATGGGAATGGCATTCATCCTCCGTTCCAGGGACTACCGGCCCAGCAGCCCAAGTTATCAGCCCAAGCGAAGCGAGCGTGGATAACGAGGTCTCTGGACAATTATCCCCCCATTCCAGCCCCTCAAATGGGGGATGAAGGCCATTAGCATGCTAGGTTCCCAAAGCGAGAACCCGGGATGCTAAAAAAGAGAAGTCCCGGTGTAGGAAGAACAAATCTTTTCCAAGATGGCCACCATGGAAAGGGAAGGTGAGGGTTCTACACAGGGCCCTTCTTCGTTTTCCATGGCAGCCTGCAGAAGGCAAAAAGAGAACCTTATGACCATATTACGACAAGCACATTTTTCTTCCCTTTCAGACCTATCCTAATTTCGAATAACTTTACCACAAAGCCAGTCCCAGGTGGACATGGCCACTTTAATCCTATGTTTTATCCCTTGTGATCATGGCCAGTAGCCAGATTGTCCGGATCATGACATTATCACATGACCCGGACAATCTGGCCACTGCCCGTTGGCCACAGGCTACCCCTACAGTCACTAAAGGTATACCGCTATTTTTGGTAGCAACATTATGACACTTGTCAAATAATAAAACACTGGCATATTTGCAAAACCATGCTTGTAGGTCCTTGCCAATACTCCTTACGCACGTTTGCTGGAAATCCACCCATGTTTTATTTTTTCAAAAGTGTCTAATGTATGCACATACAATCGTCATAATACCTAGCCACCACTTGAAAAAATCCATTCAGACTTTACGAAAACATCTATATCTAGATATATAATCTTTTTACAAGCCTTTACAATATTTTGGGACCCCCCTCTAATTTTGCTCCCTGTTGACAGAATCCCACCAAACTTAGCAAACACATGTATATCTAGATCTATTATCGGTTTGCCAAATGAAGTGTAGATTTGTCAAATGGCACCTCATTTATAAGCCTTTATATTATTTTGGGACCCCCCCTCTAATTTTGCCCCCTCATAACAGAATCTCGCCAAACTTTGCATACTCACTCAGAATTAGGTCAGCAATATACATGCTAAATTTCACGCAGTTCCATTAAGTGGCACCAAAGTTATAAGCCATCCAAGAACTACATTTCACCAACCCTGTAATGCTGAGGTGTCCGCGAACTTCCACAGGACTGTTCGCCAACATCTAAACTGTTCGCGGAAAAAAACACCAGTTTTTTTGCTTCTTGCAGCCATATCCCATCCCATCACCCCTCACCTCCCCAGAGATTATTTGATAAGTTTGACAAGTGCAATGTTTTGTTTTTTTTATATGTTTTTACTGCAGACACCCGCAGATGTCCGCAAATCCAAGATGGTGGGCGTTTCCAAAAATCTGACGCACTTCACGCTCTTCACCATCCAATCATCAAACACGTTGCATGTCCGCGGACATGACGCAAGCCGATTAACCAATCGGTGTCCTGTCCGCGCAGCGAACAGGGAAGTGTGTCCGCGGACCGGACATAGATATCACTAATTTTTTGTGTCCTACTTTTTGATCATTTTAAAAAAAAACTACTGGACGGATTTTCAACAAATGTATAAAAGCACGCTTTCAGGATCAAGCCACTGCTCCTGCCACAAATTTGGTGAAAATCTGACCAGCGGTTTGGGCTGTAGGCGTGAGCACATTTTTTCCCTATTCAGTCTGTGGGAAAAAAAGACATTTTGGGACCCCCCCCTATAACTTTGCCCCCCCTGGACCAAACCTCACCAATCTTTGCAGAATAATTCAGAGTGGGTAATATACTTATTTTGCAAAGTTTGGTGTGGATTCGTTCAGGGGGAACAAAGTTGTATGCCGCCCAAAAAGTGCTCTTCCTATGGGTTTAGCAACTTAACCATAACTACATGGCCACTAACGTGCCCGTGTAATATATATATATATATATATATATATATATATATATACTTTTAATATTAAGAACATTTAAGTCTACTTTTACATACCTTTTCAATTTCTGGCTATTTTCATAATGAAACCCGCCACAAAAATGAACATGTACATAAACATTTTCATATTACAACCTGGAGATCCTTTAATGGGTATATTTTTAAAAAAAATGATTAAACATAAATTATAAAAGGAGACATGTTTGTCGATGTGGAACTTGTGGGACTTGGTGCAGGAGGTGAGCTTGGGTATGAAGCCTTCATGGTTCATGATTGATAGCCAGGTCAGTATGTCTGGGTGCTCAGTGTTGTTGGTGAGGAGTAAGAAATCAGTCTTGGGGGGGCGTTGAGCCTCCTGTTGTACTCATGTGTGCCCCTGAGAAGTGTCCTACACGTGGCCACACACTTCATCAAAGGTCTATGCAGGTCTACCATATCACCCCGGCCCTCATTGACCTTCACTGGCTCCCACTGCATGCACAAATCACCTTCAAGTCATGCTGCATCATCTATAGGGCTACCTATCAAGTCACCCAGCTACCTTGCAGAGAAATGCAGCATCTCTGGCGGACACCACACCATAAGAAGCCGAGACACGTGCAGACTTGTAATCTGCCACTGCAAAAAGGGAAGGACCAGGCTTCTCTGCCTATGCCCCAAGACTATGGAACCTCCTCCCCGTTCTCATCAGACTCGCTCCCATGCTCCTACAATTCAGAAAAGAACTCAAGGAGTCTCTCCTCCTCAACACCTAGGCCATGATGTCACCCCTGTACCACCTGACTCACTAGATGCTGTCCTCCCCTATCCCCCGCCACCCTGTACAGCTGTACCCCTCCTCGGTGCACCTCTGTGTCCTACCTCTCACTGTATATCTGCTCTGTTGTCACCTCTGAAAAGAGCTCTGTGATGCATCTGAAATCTTGCATACCCCTGTGAAGCACACCATTGTGTACCTGTATTGTTGTATACCTCTGTAAAGCACTCTGTTGCTTCTCCATGCAAGGTCCGTGCTCAATAATAATAATAATAATAATAATAATAATAATAATAATAATAATAGTAATAATAATAATAATAATAATAATAATAATAATAATCACTATAAAGGCCAGGGAGGGACAGGCAAGAGGTGTGGCATGGGGGAACACCTATCGTATTGTTACCAGAGTATAGTTGTTATTGCATAGAGTGCCATTATGCTCCCTGCCTCTGCCCCACGCATGTGCCAAGATGCACCATTGCCCCACCCACTACATTCTGTGGATGCACGACTGAGATAGACCAGTGGAGTTGTATGTCTACCTTTACTAACCTGGTCTTCTATACCCTCCCAGTCTGTCCTGCATAACAGTCCCACCACTTGTCATTTTCCATGGGTTTTACATTTAAAAATTAATATTTTTCCATTAACTTATTTGACAAGTTTCTTAGTTCAAGTTATTATTATTTATGGCACAGGATTTACACTGATATTACTGTTCTTTTGTACTGTGGCAACACACTTTATTAATCCAATACAATTATCATGGCAGCTGCAAAAGAAGCAGGTTTTATACTTGCAAATCATCCCTGTCCTGAAAATGTTACCCCGTTAGAATCCCAAATTCATCACCAGAAAAATCCATAAAGGAACAGGCTCTAATATGTTACTGTAATATTCATTTGTTTAATGTTTATGTAGCGAGGGATCTTACCACACACTTACTGGGAGACCGGTGTAGGCCTGCATACAATACACATTTTTAACCCTTAAATTAATACTTGACCCACCTCTTACCTGTTGCCAAACACCGCTTACCGGGGGCTCTAGAGCACCCTGGTGGCTATGGCTGGAAATTTAAATAAAAGGGTCAGTAAGGCAAAGGTTAGGGCAGGAAGAATATCCCCAAAGCCCCTTAGAAGAAGAAACACGGGGTTAGAATTACTTTGCACACAAAACGATAGACAGAAACAATGCAATACTGGTTTATGGTTCGTTAGTTATTCTATGGTTCACTCATACTTTCTTCCATTATGATTTTTGTATAAAACAGGAAACATCATAAGACACGGTGTACAAATAATGTAAACCTAAACCTGAGTCGCTGCTTAACTAAAAATAAACACATATTGGAGACCCCATGGCTGGTGGCTGGTACGGTGACTAGGAGGTCTCTGGGAAGGCAGCAGTGAGTTTGGGCACTCACCTGCCTATCAGGGGAGTAAGACAATGAAGGTCCTGGCTGCAGCGGTGATGGGTGCGGAGCAGCAAACAATCCTCCCTTGCAAAGATTGAGAAACCACCTTCCTGAGTGGCACTCCGCTTGCACGAATTTGGCCAAGAAATGTGTTTTTTCCCAATTAGATTAAAGGCAATACAAGGACATCCTTTACTCTAATTTAATTTTTCATTACGGTGAAAGGATCCCTGCTCTGCTTCTCACACCGGGGATCCTTTTTTCCCTTTTTTTTGGCCCACTTTAGCATCACAAATGCTTTCTGAACTGCCAACAATCCCCCTAGTGCCTCAGGTTTCTGAAAATTAGACATTTAAATTAGGGCCTCATTACGAGGTGGGCGGTAAGGGGTTAACGGTGCTGATAAAGGTGCCGGAGCTGTCAACCCCTTACCACCCTATTACGAGGTCCGCTCACGGGACCCGCTCTGGACGCCTGGTTTTACCAGACGTCCTTAGCGGGTCCCGCGAGCGGCCCAGCATGCTAACAATGGGCCGGTTATTAACAGCCCGTTGTTAGCATGCTCCCCATTCTCATTGAGCCCTACGTGGGCTCAAATGCGAATGGGGATGGTCCAGGTTCCCTGAATGGGGAAATACTGAGCCCTCCAAGGTCAGAATGGCCCGGTATTTCCCCATTCAGGGAACCTGGACCCGGACCAGAGTTTGGAGGCAGCCATGCCCTTATTAAGGGCATGGTTACCTCCAAACTCGTAATGAGGCCCTTAGTGTTACGGGCCTACCACGTTAGCATATCCTGACACCAAATACCAACCCCAGGCACATCTCCAGCTGGTAAATACAGCACAAGGTGGAACATATCAGGAAACATTAAATAAAGTCCTGCAGATTAGTAGACCTAGTAGTAGACCTGTTCTGGTCTACTAAAGAACAAAACATATAAGCATTATATGTGGGACCACAAACAATTCAATGTTTCAAACTCAGGCTGCCAAACCGAGCTCCAGACTCAGCCTAGGCAGCTAGTGTGCTGGAGTGCTGAAATAATCCAAAATGTTTTAGCATGAAAACCTCTACCTCTTAGTGCTGCGTGCCAGGCCACAGAGTCATAAACAATAATACATTTTTTAGGCAGGACTCAGTAATACAATAATGAAAGACATTTGGAATCACCCACATGGAAAGGCAATTTCAAGTTCCAAACATGTACTTGTAGACCCCGAGATCATTTTACCTCTGAGAAATCGTATGCCTTCTTTTTTATTAGATGAGAGTACTGTATATATTTAATCAGTTCTTTCAAATATAATTTGGCGTCGTTTTAGGATTTTCCTAAGTGGCTAACATCAGTATAGTGATGAATTGCACCCACCGTCATTTACTGCCAATGCCTACTACAGTTTTTTCCACTTCCTTGTCTCGGCCACATAGGGCCCGATTCATGGCATATTTGCTATTTGACAGTGAATTTGCACTGCTGAAATGTGACTTTGCATTTTCGACACAAGCCCTGATTCATGGAACTGTGCAAAGTGTATTTTTGCCATGCCAAGTCTGAGCAAAGTCATTTTGTACTGCAAAAATGATTATGCGCTTACAAATTCACTTTGAACCGGGCAAATATTTCATGAATCAGGCACAGTGTATCTCATATGTATTTATGTATTTATTTATTTATTTAATTTATTTCATTTTCATAGCGCAAAATACAGCCATGTGGCATTGCGGCACTGTTACTTATGTCAGGCTTAGTTACAAAATTAACATGTGGTACAATACAGTTGGCAATGTCAACTACAATACAGTTGACAGTGCATTTGGCATAGCATACTGAAGCGGAACATAGTACATAATAACGGTACAGTACAAAAGGTTGGTGCAGTTTTTCAAAGCGCTGCATCTGGGCAGGATTTAGGTGAAGAGTACAGTTTTTATGGCTTTACGGAAAGCTAGGTGGGAGTTTTCTCCTCGTAGGGGTGGTGGTAGTGCATTCCATTGCAGAGCTGAAAGGTATGAGAAGCTAGCACCCCCGGCTCGGGCCCTCATAACCCTGGGGACTGTGAGCATGTTAGCGTATTGTGTTCTGGTTGGTCTTGTGGAGTCTGATAGGTGGATGCTTTCAGAGAGGTATGGTGGAGCCGTGTGGTGGATACACTTGTGGGTGAGAGCAAGCATTTTGAAGAGGATTCTTTCTCTCACTGGGAGGCAATGTGCCTGTATCCTAGTGGCTGTGATGTGTTCCTTTTTGGAGATACATGTGGCTGCGCTTAGAGCATTGTTTTGTATTGTCTGCAGTTTGTTCATGTTTTTGGTGGAAGTGCCTAAGAACAATGCATTGCAGTAGTCTACTCTAGATCCTGTGATAGCTCTGGTGATGGTGATGCAGTTGTCCTTGGATAGGAAGGGTCTGGTTGCTGTCATGAGCTTGGCATGGTATGCTACTGATGAGGCGATGGCGTTGACTTGCTTTGTGATTGTTAGATTGGAATCGATATGGACACCTGGGGCCTCATTATAAGTATTGTGGAATGCGTTAACGGGTGCCGCTAATGGTGGCGGACCCGTTAAAACCATTCCACAATATTACGAGGTTCCCTCACGGGACCCGATGTTGACGTCTGGTTTACCGGGTCCCGCGAGGGGATCAGGGAGCTAACAACGGGCCGGTCGTAATCGGCCCGTTGTTAGCTCCCGCGCCCATTCCCATTGCGCCCTATGGGTGCTCAAATGGGAATGGGGGAGGTCCGGGCCCAGGTTCCCTGAGGGAGGAATTACCGGGCCCTCCAAACCCGGAATGGCCTGGTAATTCCCCATTCAGGGAACCCGGACATGGTTTTGAAGGCAGCCATGCCCTTATTAAGGGCATGGCTGCCCCCAAAAGTCAAACTTTTGGCCCCTGGTGTTTTTACTGAGCTGGCTACAGGTATTTTGCTGTTATCGATCATAAGGTGGCTCAATGTGGGGTCAAGGTTCTTGAGGGTTTCCTTTGAACCAACCATTAGTAGTTCTGTCTTGTCTGAATTAAGGCAGAGACCATTGCTTGCCATCCAGGCTTGGATTGTGTTGTTAATGTTGTTAAGTGTCTTGGAGTCGGTGTCATAGTCCCCTGTTAGTGTGAGTAGGATCTGGGTATCGTCTGCGTAGTTCGTATATGTGATACCCAGGGAGTCTAAGATGAAGAGAAGGGGTCATGTGAAGATGGTGCAGTGGGTGGGTGAGATGCATGATCCCTGTTGGACACCACATAGAATGATGGTGGGTGAGGCAGAGGCCACGTCAGAGAATACTTGCAGTATCATGTCACATATTGTCTGATTAATTCTATTCTGTTTTGTGTCAACCTGAGAATATATTGAAAGTAATATTTCATCTAAGAGAGCACGTGTGGCTATTTCCTTGACCACTAGTATGCAACCATATGCATAATATTTCACTTTTTCAAGATATTAGATTTTAATTGTAAGAATAATATATGATCCGTAGCCAATTAATTCAGTAGTTCATACATGGAACAATGAGTTGTCTCTAAATTCATGTTGTCCTTTCTGTGCTCATGTGATTTAATCTATAACCTAATATGTCTGCATAGTTTATGAGGAAATAAGGCATGAAACCATTGTTCCCATTTTGAAGCACTATGGTTTTAATTATTGTATCACAACATGCATCTTTTTATTGTCAGAGATTATATTTCAGTAACATGGAGAACCGTTTGTTTTTTAAAGAGGGTTTTGTTATGGAAAATAGACAAAACATGTGTATTAGAAATTAATTCCCCCAAAAAATATAAATTCCTACAGAGACAGACTGGCACAACACAAAACAATTAGTCTATCATTTGCATGTGTACACGAGTTGTAGTAGGAGTATGTTGTGACTCTTCAGTAAAGAATGAAGAGTATGCAAACACAAAGAGCATTTCTTTGCATTTGGAACATAGAGGTAGATATACTTTCCCCTTTGCCTACACTGTATTGATTACAGACTATGCCTTGTGGTTGTTCCCCAATTAATTAGCACCATTTCTGTTTTGTTTACAGTGGCTTTACATTGGAGTGTATTCATGGCTGTGCCACACTACAACAAACTAGGGTAGGAGACAACAGGACCTATGGTCTGATAGTATTTTGAATTGTTCAGTGTTTTCAAACAAAAAACGGCATTATATCATCAAATACAATAGAAACAAATGCATGTTGATGAACACATTCCCTGATTAATAATTGATAAACCAATTCATAATGCCAAAAACATGTGGGACTATTTTTTCTATATGTGAACTCCGCAATTATTAAATGTTCTTAATGTTCTCACTGCTTTTGTGACATAATAGTTTTTTAGTCTACACATCAATTCTTGTACATATGATTGTTTTGCGTTGTGCCAGATCGTCTCTACCACACTCTGTCAACACACCCTCCAATACCTCCTAAACATCTGCAGATGCAAATTGTGCCACATAAAGGGCTGCCTGCTTGTAAGACTCTTTCTGTGCAACAGACTGTGACAACTACTACGTACACAAAGTTGTATCCTAACTGTACAATTTAGGAACAAGAGGTTCCAGAGTGGAGAAATGCTCACTTGACAATCAAGATAGACAGTGCTCAAAATACAATCTGTATGGTCATGATAGTCCATAGGGTCTCCTTGCATTTCAGTAACAGGCAGCAGAGACCTGCTCCATCAATCCAAGATCTTTATTAACAAACTACTTTCTCTTTGAAAGGTTTTGGTGGCAAGCGTCACAGAGAAAGTGACTTGTTGGAAGAAGCGCATGGTGTTTGGGGGGTTAGCCCATTTGCAAGTGTGAATGGTGGCAGCAAACAATATCTACAATATCATTTGGCACTAAGTCTTGAGAAAACAATATTTTCCTGCGCTTTTCACGTATTTTGACAACAAATGCTCCACTCCTGAAAAATAACGTTTGATGTGCCAGAAAAAAGATGTGTACTATGTGAGAATTCTTACAGTAGTCTTTGCATGTAAGCATGTGTGTTACAGTGTGTTCACTATATATACAAAGGCAGGTTTGTTATTGCTGTATCAAGCTGATTTTCAATTTTGTAAAATCAATTTAGAGAATTTAACATACTGGTTTATTTGCAGATTGAAACTCACCAATGTATGACTGGTAAATGGACAATCAGTGGGAATAAATTCGGATTTATTTATAATAGTTTTTTTTTTCTTGGAAATAAATTCGGATTTATTTATAATATATTCTTTTCAGTAAATACAAGGTGGCTCATATTCGCTTTGGGCGTAACATGAGAAACATGTGTGAAAGCTTTGACTATTAAGGGTTTTATACATGTGTCGTACATCATGCCCCATATTCATTCATTTGTATGGTGAAGAGGAGAGGCAGAAAAAAACGTGAATTTCTGATGTTCCCTTCCTCTCCACCATACAAATACTACCCGCATTTGCGCCAACATGGATTTTTATGCCAGCACAAATGCTGTGGATCCCTATGATGTCCGACGGCTTTATGCACCAGCAAAAAGGAAGCAGACCCCAAAGGTATCCATTGTAAACAATGCTACCATGCATGCCTGGCACTCTGAGTTTACCTAATTTTCATTGCGGAGTGAGAACATGCAGAGCAAAAAGCTCTGTACACACTTGTAAGGCACCTTTTGCCCAGCACTTTTGCTCTCTGCTGTGCAAATGGCCAACATTCGGCAGCAGGCACCTACGTGTATGTCTACACGTTACATACATGTCCCCACAGCTCAATATAATTAACTCCTCAAAGTTTAAAATCAATAGCAAACAATATACATCATTTATTACATTTTTCTTTAGTTTTCATAATCAAAGATATCTTTTAATACATGTATATGAATAAATATATTAAGAACAAAGAAAATATCAGCAAAACAAATATTAACAGGAAAAATCATTTATGTACATATATTTAGTACAATGATAAGTGAAAAATAAAGCAGGGGGTAAAACAAAAAATTCAGAAAATGAGTGATTAAAGGATATCACAACTACACTTAGCATCAAGTGCTAGCTTAAAAACTAAAGATGAGAAGAAAAGTTTCACAAATATGAATATGGACTAGTTATTCCGTGTTATGGATAGATATACTGCTATTTAGCCTTGACAATAGATGCTCTTATTCTCATATATAGATGAATCTGCCTTCATGTTGAAGGCAACTGGGACCAAAGTATAGGAATCTCTCATTATGTTTGAAGAGCAACCATGTACACATCACCATTCTTCCGTCCCCAAGAACTACTGTCTAATGTCTCTCCTCTCCATTATAGCCATGATTCTGGAAAGAAACATGCCACCCTCCACGCCATATCTTTTCTTAAGACAACAAACTCCTTGATGATAACGAGGCCAGCTTCCGCCATCTCCATGGAGCCAAGGTCCAGATTCTATAGTGCATGTAAACACAGGTGCATTTTTACGACTGGGAAACACTGTAGCGTGTTCACACTGTTTATGCTACTTTGTGGGATTTCTTTATAACGAGGGATGTTCAAAGAATTAAAAACGATGTTTTGAGCTATGTTCTGTGTATTCTTTCTCTACACGAGAGCATGGCAACAATACACCAGATCTTGAATGTATTGATTACAAATAAAATCAATGGAAATGTGTTTTGGGGCATTAATGTTTCCACAGTTCTCTGGTGACGGATATAACGCCATCTAGCCTACTAGCAAAAGAGAGTTTCTAATCAAAATACTCTCTAAGGAGATTGCTATGGCAGCGCTGTCAGGCTACACTGAATAGAGGAGTGCCATATAACCCAAGGGCTGAAATGGGGTTCTTAAAGTAATGAGGTATGGTGATGCTCTCAGCAGACACCTCAACAGAATATAGAACTTTCTCAGGGGGATAGCTCAGGGGCAACCGGCTCGCCTCGGAACCAAGACGACGCAAAGCAACAAAGATTCGATTCCCGGGTCTGTGCTTAGAAACCCCTGGGTATTAAGTGCATTACAAATAACTAATTATAATACACCATACTGGTATACTGAACAACTATGCACTTAATTATAAAATCACATGCCCAATATATATTCAGTGAAAAAACTATGTTAAAGGGACGTTATGGTTAAGTTGCGCTACTAAAAACCTATGAAATTCAGTGAAAAAACTTTGCTAAAGGGACGTTATGGTTCCAAGTAAAACCGAAAAATCCCTGAAATTCGCCAGTTATGGTAAGCTAAGCAACCATAACTCATGCCACCACTGTGCACTGCTAAGACTAACACCCACGACATCAAAGATGACATCACAAATGTCATGTGTGACCAAGCCACAACAAGACTAAATAGTTTAGAAAAATCAATCTCAAACACAGCAGGATTGGAAAAGATATTAAAATCATCGTTAAATTGCAGAGTAATGCTTAAACGTAATCTTGATGTGGACCAAGGACTAGTTAATGGAGCACTAGCTACAGTTGTTAGCTTTGAAACATACCCATGTGAAAACAAAATTCAGTTTGTCAATATTCTCTTTGACAAACTTTCAGAAGTAAAAAGGATAGGACGCTCAACAGCTCGATTCCTTCTATTCAAAGACATGTATGTACGCAGAGAACAATTTTCTCTAACTCTTGCATACGCAGTCACCATTCATAAATCACAAGGTCTTACCCTAGACAAAGCAATGATAGAAATTGGTAACACAGTCTTTAAAGAAGGCATGAGCTACGTAGCACTATCACGCTTACGCACCCTTGACGGTCTATTTCTAACCAGCTTTGATGCAAGTAGAGTAAACACTGATATTCCTTGCATTTTAGAATACAATAGACTTTGCTCACTATACAACCCCCATCTAAACACATATTCTGTACCACAAAAAGTAAAACGTTGTAAAAAAAAACTAAATCAAACAGAAATGCAACAGGATGTCACTGCAAATCCTCCAAAGAGAGTAAAAGAAACTAAAACTTCATCAAGTACCACAAACATAAAAGAACCCTTTAGGGAAAGTAAACCAGGTACTTCATCAAAGAAGGAAGACAAACTAAAAAAAAAATCAATCAGATACAGAACTACCTGGTCCATTTAAACTCTCAAGTATAGTTGGAATAAGTTGCTACGCAAATGTAGCAATGAATATTCTATTTCAATTGCCACCAATTGTTGACAACATCTACTTACACAGTACAGACCAATTGTGTTTGCAAATGTTAGTACTTCACAGAAATGCAACAAACAATCCTGATAACACGTATAGTGCTTATGGAATAAGACAACAATTGGACTACTGTGCTGGAATGGTTAAATTCACTATAAACTCACAAGAAGATCCACAATAATTTCTAATGTACTTACAACAAGTACTGGAAAATAAAAACATACCTATAAATGAAATCTTCCAGATTTCATACATGTGGAAACATACATGCACTCTCTGCAACAATGTGACACAAGAAGAAATCCCCAATGAACGCTTCATATATATATATGTATATATATATATATCAATACCTAATTGTGAATCCATTCCATTTCAGCAACTTGCACAAAATGCAAACCATGGTAGATTATGTACTACCTGCAATTCGGATAATCGCTCCACGTTAGTAATACAAACACATAGTAAATACGTAATACTAATGCTTCTACGTTACAATGCAGATGGTACCAAAAACAACTGCAAGCTGACTGGATTCACACATGGTCAAATATCACTTGGTAAGAAAACCTTCACAACAATAGGTATAATCTACCAAGAAGGAGCCACAACCAATTCAGGGCACTACACTGCATATATAAAAAAGAAATGTGGATGGTTTGAATGTAATGATAGTACCATTACTCTAAAGCAGAAATTACCAGCAAATCTTACAAACGCATATTTAATGTTCTTAAAACCAAAATTTGATAACTAAACTGTACTTAAACCTTAAGTAAACTTATAGTAAAAAAATATAAACTGTTAGAATATTCCAAAAGCTATCTAACTTCCCAAAGATTCTACAACAACTAATCAGATAAATGAGTACCACTAAATTAGAGCAGAAAATAGACAGTTACAATACGCCAACTGGTATCTAACTGTCCCAAAATTTTACAATATCCAAACAGATAAATCAATACCACTAAAATATATAAAAAAATAGACAGTTAGAATACGCCTACTGGTATCTAACTGCTCCAAAATGTTACAATATCCAAACAAATAAATAATATGTTACTGCTCCAAAAAACTGCAACAAGCCAATGCATAAAGCATTAGCCAGAAACAACAAGTGAACACTGACAACAAACAAACAAATAAACTAGCATAACAGAAAAAGGTTTTTTTTTATAATCCAACATGGATTTTTTTTTCTCCCACAGACCCAATGATTTTAGCAACAAACGCAGAAACTGAGCAAATTGCACAGTACTCTGGTTTGTAATCTACTAAATATGAGGGTTCAAAAAAAAAAATGGTTGATTATAAAATGTAATAAGTCATTACAAAATACTAATACTAACATGCTATTTTCTTTTATGACAGAAATGAACAAGAAATACATGTACTCCAGTTACTAAACCAAACAGTAAGTATATTATAATAAGTACAACCATCGCAGCATATCACACCCATAGTGGCTTATAACTTTGTTCCTTATAAATTTGTTTTTGACTCAAAGTTATAAGCAACTATGAGTGTGATATGCTGCGGTGGTTGTGGCCAGGGCATAGAGTGTTGGGTGCATGGCCAAAGAGCCATGCACCCAACACTCTATGCCCTGGCCACAACCACCGCAGCATATCACACCCATAGAGTCAAACATTTCAACTATGGCCTATGGAAACTTTTAATGTCCGCCGACATTATGAGTGTTCTTAGAACACTTTCAACTTGCCAGCGAACAATACGGACAGCGTCGTCAGAACACCCCTATTTTTTATTTGCGAACATTTCAGGACACCGCAAGTGTTCTTAGAACACATTCAACTTGCCAGCGAACAATAGGGACAGCGTCTTCAGGACACCCCCTACAAACATTTCAGGACACCGCAACAGTTCTTAAAATACTTTCAACTTGACAACGAACAATACGGACAGCGTCTTCAGAACACCCTCATTTTGTTTATTTGCGAACATTTCAGGACACCGCGAGTGTTCTTAGAACACATTTAACTTGCAAGAGAACAATACGGACAGCGTCCTCAGAACACCCCCATTTTTTATTTGCGAACATTTCAGGACACCGCAAGTGTTCTTAGAACACATTCAACTTGCCAGCGAACAATACGGCCTTCAGGACACCCCCTACGAACATTTCAGGACACCGCGAGGGTTCTTAGAACACTTTCAACTTGACAATGAACAATACGGACCGCGTCCTCAGGACACCCCCATTTTGTTTATTTGTGAACATTTCAGGACACCGCGAGTGTTCTTAGAACACATTCAACTTGCAATCGAACAATATGGACAGCGTCCTCAGGACACCTCCATTTGGTTTATTTACGAACATTTCAGGACACCACGAGTGTTCTTAGAACCATTCAACTTGCCAGAGAACAATATGGACAGCGTCTTCAGGACACCCCCTATGAAAATTTCAGGACACTGCGAGTGTTCTTAAAACACCTTAAATTTGACAATGAACAATACGGACAGCGTCCTCAGGACACCCCCCTTTTGTTTATTTACGAACATTTCAGGACACCACGAGTGTTCTTAGAACATATTCAACATGCCAAAGAACAATGCGGACAGCGTCCTCAGGACACCCCCCTTTTGTTTATTTACAAACATTTCAGAACACTGCGAGTGTTCTTAGAACACATTCAACTTCCCATCGAACAATACGGACAGCGTCCTCAGGACACCCCCATTTAGTTTATTTACGAACATTTCAGGACACCATGAGTGTTCTTAGAACACATTCAACTTGCCAGAGAACAATACGGACAGCGTCTTCAGGACACCACCTACGAACATTTCAGGACACCGCGAGTGTTCTTAGAACACTTTAAACTTGACAACGAACAAAACGGACAGCGTCCTCAGAACACCCCCATTTTTTTATTTGCGAACATTTCAGGACACCGCGAGTGTTCTAAGAACACATTCAACTTGCCAGCGAACAATACGGACAGCGTCTTCAGGACACCCCCTACGAACATTTCAGGACACCGCGAGTGTTCTTAGAACACTTTCAACTTGACAACGAACAATACGGACAGCATCCTCAGAACACCCCCATTTTGTTTATTTGCGAAAATTTCAGGACCCGCGAGTGTTCTTAGAACACATTCAACTTGCCATCGAACAATACAGACAGCGTCCTCAGGACACCCCCATTTTGTTTATTTGCGAAAATTTCAGGACACCGCGAGTGTTCTTAGAACACATTCAACTTGACAGAGAACAATACGGACAGGGTCCTCAGGACACCCCCATTTTGTTTACTTGCAAAAATTTCAGGACACCGCAAGTGTTCTTAGAACACATTCAACTTGCCATCGAACAATACGGACAGCGTCCTCACGACACCCCCATTTTATTTATTTACGAACATTTCAGGACACAACAAGTGTTCTTAGAACACATTCAACTTGCCAGAGAACAATACAGACAACGTCCTCAGGACACCCCCATTTTGTTTATTTACGAACATTTCAGAACACTGCGAGTGTTCTTAGAACACATTCAACTTCCCATTCAACAATACGGACAGTGTCCTCAGGACACCCCCATTTTGTTTATTTACGAACATTTCAGGACACCACGAGTGTTCTTAGAACACATTCAACTTCCCAACGAACAATACGGACAGCGTCCTCAGGACACCCACATTGTGTTTATTTACGAACAGTTCAGGACACCACGAGTGTTCTTAGAACACATTCAACTTCCCATCGAACAATACGGACAATGTCCTCAGGACACCCCCATTTTGTTTATTTACGAACATTTCAGGACACCACGAGTGTTCTTAGAACACATTCAACTTACCAGAGAACAATACGGACAGCGTCTTCAGGACACCCCCTACAAACATTTCAGGACACCGCGAGTGTTCTTAGAACACTTTAAACTTGACAACGAACAAAACAGACAGCGTCCTCAGAACAGCCCCCTTTAGTTTTTTTACGAACATTTCAGGACACCATAAGTGTTCTTATAACACATTCAACTTACCAGAGAACAATACGGACAGCATCCTCAGGACACCCCCATTTTGTTTATTTATGAACATTTCAGGACACTGCGAGTGTTCTTAGAACAGTTTCAACTTGCTTGCGTACAAAACGGACACATATTGCGCCCTCAGAACACCCCACCATTTAGTTTATTTAGAACATTTCAGAACAGCCGTGTTGTCCGCAGACAAATCGAACACAACAAGAGCATCCACCACATAAAAAAACACAACATTTAACCAATTTCATACTCTCCCACCATCCCCAAACACTCTTACACACACCAACACACTCTACTAAATACACATTTTAAACCAAGTTTCACCGCGCTGTCCGCGGACGTCCGCGAATCCAAGATGGCGGGCCCTACCAAAAATCACGCTCCACGCCGTCCGATCAGCAAACACGTCGCATATCCGCGGACATCACGCAAGCCGATTGGCCAATCAGGACACTGACCGAACACAGATATGACTCATTTTTTATGACCTACTTTTTGTTCATTTTAAAAAAAATCTACTGGACGGATATTCACCAAATCTGCAAATGCACGCTTTTGGGACCAAGCTGCTACTCCCGGTCCAAATTTGGTGAAAATCCGTCCAGCGGTTTGGGCTGTGGGCGCGAGCAAGATTTTTTCCCCATTCAGTCTATGGGGAAAAAAAAGTTTTGGGACCTCCCCTATAACTTTGCCCCACCCTGGACGAATCCTCACCAAACTTTGCAAAACAATTCAGAGTGGGCCATATACTTTTTTTGCAAAATTTGGTGAGGATTCGTCCAGGGGGAGCGCCCAAAAAGTGCTCTTCCTATGGAAACAGCAACTTAACCATAACTACATGGCCATGTGATATACAGTCAAATAAGTACTTTGGGTTAAACATAACCCAAAGTAATACACAGTGTATGTATAAAAACAGTAAAGAGCCATAGGGGGACCTTACCCGCTGCTAAGCAAAACGTATACCCAGTACCTGGTGATAAACACATTGCATGTAACGTTAAGGGATGACGGGAAAAGGGAACCCTAGGCAATAATACAAATCCATTTATACAGGCATTATCAGAACCCAATATTGGCAATACAGGAAGAATGATAAAAACCCCTCAGAGCCTGTAGCATTGAAAACATATAGGTCACTCATAGCAATAGCATATACGTAAACAGTGCTAGAGGGGGAGAAGGGGTCAACAATTCACAACCTGTCCAAGAGGACCACCAAAAGTCAGAGTAAATAATGTAGTCTTACAGTGCCAGGCCTACTGGTCTCATTGCACATCAAGACAACTGAAGTTACAAAATAACCAGAGGTTTTACAAAGAAACACAATAGGTTTCCCTAGGCAGGAGTGTATTGTGGAAAGTAGAAATGCATAGAAAAAACAGTGACACCAGTTGAAATTACAATATTTGGTAGAAACCTCCAGGAAGCATGAAGAATTTCAATGTTCAGGTGAGTATCTGGCAAAACTGTGGTTATGAGGCAGGGTAAGTCTGTACTTGAGGCCACAAGAGTGGCAAAAAGGTGCAACCAGCCTCAAAGGACTTCAAAGTAGACCCCCAACAAACAATTCTAGCTCCAGGTTGAAGACCCAGAAGGAGCTAATCTTGATTCAGGCCAATGAAATTCAATGGCTAACCGTGGTAGAAGGGGACTTGTAGGACTCCACCACGGCCGCCACACCTAGGGGACCCCTGATGCGAAATCCAATTAATAAAACAGCAGCCCAGGACCCAGGAGTAAGTACCCATTGTCTGAGATTCAGAGAACTTGGCTCTGGAATGTCAAAATAAACCAATAAGTAAAAATCCAAAGGTTGATTTACAGGGGACTTGCACCCTGGACTAACGATGACCCAGTCACCCAGATGATCAAAAAGAAGAACAATTAAGCAGCTAAGAGCAGAGTAACCAATGCAGAAGGGAACAGGAAGGGGTGGGAATCCGATCAAGTGGAACCAGATGGCTTGGATGGTCAAATGAAGCAGCCAGCAGATAAAAATGAAATGGTCCACAATAGGAGCAACAGTGCGTCCCATGGGCAGGGCCAAGAAACTGTTTCTAGTCCGGGGTCGCAGTGACTGTCCAGGGGCCTGAAAGCCACTCTCGTCCACAGGCATTGATATCGAGTGCAAAGGTAAGATGCAATCTTGACACTAAGATGAAGCGAGTACCTGGGGTAATGGTGTCCTACCTCCCTTCTGAAAAATGGGTGCGTCCTATTTTGAAGAGCTAGTTCTGGAATCTATCCCAGCATGGGACATCCAGCCCATCCACTAAGGAGGACCCCGAGAAGCAGAAGGGACGTCCCTGGAAGGACATATAGCAGCCAAAATGGGAAACTAGAGGAAGAGAAAAAGGTCCCACGGCACATCCAATATGGTAAAACCTGAATCTGGAATTTAGCAGCCAAGTTTGGGAAAACACAGGCAAGCAAACCACAAGAGTCCAAGCAGACCTGAGGAACGCACATGCTTTCCCTATAATATACATATGGCAGAAGCAAGACCTTCAAACACCCATGCACTCAAAGGTTTTAGCATCCAGACAATCAGGTTGGCTAGCAAAATCTGCCAAACAACCACGTTCTAACACACAAGCGGTTTGTGTGTTGGTCTGTCTGGGGCAAGGGATCAGTCTAAACTAGTCCAACTTACTATAGTGGGTGCAGTGCTTGGGACAGGTGTGCCCAAGTTTGTAGAATTGCCATTTTAGGCCTGCCTCAGGGTCCCCATAAACAAAGAGGTGACCGAAAATAAAAATTACCAAGAGAACAACTTTAGCCCAATGGCTACCATAAAGGCACATTGGGATATTAATTGAAATAATAATGCGGCATGGTTTCTCCTGGCAACAGTATTTTTTTCTTGCATAACTGTAATACATACAGACCCGTAGCCATGCAATTCATGTCCCCTCCAGGCTCCAACTGATATTCCTAGAACTTGACTACCTCACAGGTCGTTCCTACATTCTCATTCCAAATTCCATTCCAGCATCCTCCTGCACCAAAACTACCAGCCAGATATAACACTCCTCTCTTCCTTCCTCATTCATCACTTATTCTACCTTTGTGACTCTTAACCTTTGCCACCATACTTAAGTTCATGACTGCTTTCTTTATCCTTACCCAATACAACACGTACCTCTGTAACTCTTCCCGCTCTTATTTCATTTACCCGACTCAGATATCTTTCCTTCTTTCAATCCACAAACCTCCTTATATCCTCCACATCATCTCAAAGGGACTTACTCTTGTCACTGCATGTGGTGTCATCTGGAGAGCAGACACCCTCTCCTTCACTGCTTCCTCCTTGTTTCCACCACACACTCCCACCAATCTTATAGCATCCATTATACTTATGTTTACCCTTTCAATGGCACCATTTGTTTCCGTATGATACAGTGCCACCCTATTCAGTTTACACCACTTTTCATCATGTATCATTTCATCCCTTTACCCACAAACTGACTTCTGTTATCTGCAAGTATACTTCTTGCATATCCTTCGCTCTCAAATTCTTCCTCCAGAAATTCAATCACTATTATGACACTCGTTTCCCTCAATATTTTAAATTCAATCCAACTTGACAATTACTCTAGCCACATTATAATGAATTTTCCATTACTGCCTCCCATATCCACAGGACCGTACACATCCACATGAACGAGAGAGCATGAAGGGATTGGGTGTGAACGGAGAGGTTTCATCTTCATCGTCAGAGAACACATTGTCATCCCCAATAACAAACTGCACACTATTCCTGGGTCATCTAAAAAACCTTGGAAATGTGTCCAGCAATTTGCAAAATGTCCCCATCTTTTACATTTGGAGCATGCCACGTTTCTTCCTAGACATAACTTTGCAGCAGCCAAATGATTTGTGCTGCCTCATCTAAAACAAAAATGAATATCACTCGACTGAGCTCTACCATCTAAAGGTGGTCCTTGTTCACTCCTTCATTCGCCCATTTTCTTCATACGTGACTGTTCCCCTTTCCATTTGCTGCTTTATTCTTCTCATCATACTCTATTATGAATATTTCAGGATGCACATCTTTAGTCTCTGCACTGGGCAACTTTGCCACACATGCCATAGAGTGTTGTTCACTTTTTGCAATACAAATCACCTCCTTCAAGCCAGGGCCATTTTTCAGCCATGGTTCTTCTCTTGTCATGTTGTTATCGCAATGTATCATAAATTGATCCCCAATGAAATGCCAAATTTGCAGTATAAAGCCAAATAACAAAGATCCCTAATGTATTCTTCAATAGTTTCTCCATTCTTTTGGTGTCGAATTCTGATATTTAATCGTTCCAAGATAACACTAGTTTTGGGGTTAAAATGTGCATCACATTTTTCATCGCTATTTCCAATTCATTCAACTTATCAAGTCAGGCAACGTTTGAAAAATGTGTTGCCCCTAATATCTCAAAAAGTGCATTAGCAATGAGACCTTTCTCTTCATGGTGAAACCGCTGCCACATGCTGCCTTGACATAATGTACAAATCCCTTTCTCCACTGGGCCCACTTATTCTTGGTTGGCCGAGGTGATTTCACAAATATTGCCAGGTCAGGAACACTTGGCATCGCCATTTTATACCAATCTTATGACCACCTAAACTCTGACAGAAGGTTCAAAAGGGTCAATCACCAGCTATTAATTTGCCTTGCCATTGAGCCAATGAGCTTCCATCCACAATCGTTTAGCTCTATCTAGGTCCCTGCTGCCACCTGTCCACCTGTGAGAACGAAGGCCTTTGGCATAAACAGGGACTCTTTAAGCATCACTAGGCAACAGCTGCTACCTTGTAGAGCTGTAGCCATTCACCGAGTGTGATGCGGATACTGTCAGCTCAGCTTGACACCTCCATAATCAAGCAGGGGCTCCACCTCTGCACTCTGTCCCCAGTCAACCAATGAAGGGAACCCTGCAGCCACCATCAACCACAATACCCTTGCGGCTTGCTTGGGGTTGTCGCTGTACTCCGGTCCTTGTTTCCGGCGACTGATCAGCAATCTGTACACGGAGCACAGAGCATGCCAGGGGGCCCCGATGTTCCTCTCTCCTGTAAGACGCCCATCAATTCATCACCAAACAACAATGCTGCACGGTTTCTCCTTGAACAGTATTTTTTTCTTGCATAGGAATATAACAGTGTACTAACTACAGGCCCCGGTCGCTCACTTCATGTCCACTCCAGGCTCCAATTGACCTTCCTAGTTCGTGATTTCCACACAGGTAGTCACTGCATTCCAATTCCGCATTCCATCATCCAACCACACCAACGCTACCCGACAGATATAACACAATAGTGTGGTCAAATCAGCCCTAACACTGGTGAAGTGAAGCCACAATTAAATTGCAGCTGCAGAAACCTACTCCTCAACAATAGAATATTGTGATATATTCTCCTCCAGGAAAAATTGGAGAGTCAAAAAGCTCCCTGGTCCTCAGATTCATATTGACTTCCATAGTGCAGCATGGTAAAATGGTTTCACTTGCAGGGGCCCTTTAGTAGAAGTCCCCCTAGCCACAGAAAAAAGGTCAAAGATCCTAGAATTCCGAAGGGAAAACATAAACAAAATGGGACAGCAGAACCCTCCCAAAATTGAATGTTGCCTTTAGAGATGCTAAGAAGAGATTTGTTGTAAAACAATATGTGCATCCATCATTGAAAGATGAAACAAGTTGCCAATGGAAATGGTCTTAGTCCAATACCTACTTTAAATGTCATTGGTGGCACCCATCAGAACTGTTCATGGGGAATGCCACATTACCTGTTGGAAGTGGATGATGCATTGTAAGTGGGGCGGAAATAAGAACGTATGTTTGTGAATCACCTTTCCCATAATGTAGAGCTCATCTGGAAATGCTGTGCATCAGTATTTGCACATATGAACTGTTATTCGGCAAAGTGGTCGATTTTCAATTTGCTAAACAAGAATATATAAAATGGATTTATGATTGGTAATTTAAGAAAGTGATTTATTTATGAAAAATAAAGAACCACAGTGAAATATGTACATGTCCTTAGCAAGCCATTTAGAAACCTGGCTGTTCTAAAACTTCAAATCCTCAGCACAGAGAATACATTGCAGAAAAGTGAGGAAAGAGAGACTCAAACAGTTCCACGGTTGCTAAAGGCTTGGAGCAAAAATGTTGTGGTCCTACATGCACACTTGCTAATTTCCCTACTGCTTGAGTTAAATACGAAGATGGGTTTTGTATGCGCTAAAGGTTGAGTACTCAAGATTTGCATGCAATACAGAACTGTTCATTTGACATCACATGTGCAAATGCAGCACTCATGATAGCAAATCAGGGTCCATGTCCCTTATCAACTCAACTCTTAATAAAACATGCTGCATTGACTATAGCAACACAATTAGTGTCCACATTCTATTTCAACCTTCAGCAAAATTCCTACTACAGATCACCAGATCTTCCTCTCCAACCTCACTTCGCAGGAGATCATGGCTCTAATCACTCATGGGTTGGGATTGTTCCTCTCTTAGATCCATGTCCATTAATGCTGCACCCTTTAAATCATAGGATCACCCTCTTTCTCGTGAGTACCCCAAGGCACCAATCTTTCCCCCTCCTCTTCAAAATGGTTGTCCTTCCCTTGGCCTCCCGCATCTGCCTTACCTGTTTCTTATATAAATATGACACCAAAATCCTCCTGAGATTGGGCAAGAGTCCTGACTGTTCAACGATCAAACTGCACGCATCCATGCCAGCTATCCGCACTTGGATGTTAGACAACTGACTCAAGCTCAACAATGAAACAACTGAAGCTCCCAATGCCAAAAACTGCTAATTCAGGCCCTTCTCTTAGACGCCCATTCTCCCTCACATAGAGTCAGGAGCTTTGACATTCTCTTTGAGGCTGACATATAGTTGGTTCCTCATGTCAACTTCTTCTTGCGCTGTACCCTGAAGAAGGACCTCCACTTTTTCTCTTTCAAGCACTAAGTTCCTAATGTTAATGTTAATGTTAAAGCACACTTATACCACTCACTGTCAGAAATGGAGTGGTCCTCTGATGCCCATATCTCCTTCGACTTGGTTAAGGAAAAAGCCCTTACCTAAGCCTCCCTATCTGCCTTACCCACAGATGGCAACACATATAGAATGCCATTGACAACATTCTCCTTAGCCTAAAGAAAACAAATAACATCTCTCATTTCCTCTCATACCTTCGCAGGCTCGCAATTGACAAAAGCATTGCATTTAAATCTGCATGCATGGTACACCAGACCTTCAACCACCTATGACCTACCGTACCTTTGCTAACCATCAACACTATATCTATGATCTCCCATTCTCAGGCATCTTCCATTTCTTCATTCTTTGATTTAACAGTAGGAGCGCAAAAGGATGGGCCTCCTTCATCATCACCCCGCAAATCTGGAACTGCTTTCCTCACCATATTCACCCCACACAGGATCACATGGACTTCCTCAAAACCCTGAGAAAATGGCTCTTTAGAACGAACTGTCTTACATCCAAATGATCACCACTTGCTCACCTCCAAGTCCTATCTAGACTTGATGACATCTGGCATAATATATGGGGAGAGTGAGCACAAAAAATGCAAGGGTTTATAAATATTACATTAAAAAGAAAAGAAACATTTACTTCCATTGGCACATCTATTCGGCACCTAATAAAATAAGGGATCTCTTTCACATTTACAACTCTGCAGTCAAAGTATCTACACAAGGAATGACTATCAATATATATTTGTGTTGTAATGTCAAATGTAGAACACATCAAAACAGTGATATGTCCAGCCACAAAACATGTTCTCCCTTCCTACCAGGAAATAGAATACGACCATTTCTTTTTTTTTTTTAAACGTAAAGATCACAAGTATTCCACTGTCCTCTTCATATCATTAAATCACTGATCTACCCAGTCGGTGTTCGAATTACAGACATTCCAGTGCATCCCTCTTATTAGGCACACGCCCATTGGTCAATAAATAAGCATTGATTGCACTCTACAAAAGACTATTCACCAATACCTAACCTCTCCTGAAAGCATAAATCATAGAACTGATGGTCACCAAACAACTGCAAATTGTTAGGCAAACTAACCAACTGGTCCATGATAAGCAACCAGGCGTCCACATGGAGGGAAACATGGAAACTGTCCAGCTAGACACGATAGAAGGACTACTGAAAAACCTTGCAGACAACCAGCCAGTGCCAGCAATTAATGTTACATTCTTGTTCAATTCTTGGTAGCATAACAAACTGTTAACTACACTTTTTTTCTCTCCCACATGAAATTCTGCATGAGAATTGGAGGAACCTGAAGGTCGACACCACAAGGTGAAGGTTGGCTTATTCACCACCTTTAAATCCACAACCAGAATAGGCAGGGTTTCCCTCTGGTGGTCCCTGTGGTAGTCCATATCCTACTTGTTGTTTAATGTTTACATTCACCCTCTGGATTCACTCATCGACCACATCAAAATGAGGTTTGAGGCATATTTGAGCTTTTCATCAGTTTTGATTTTTGATGCTGTCTTTTGTCTAGTTTCTTGGTGTTTAGGGTGTTTGTGTAGCCGGTTCCTGTGCCCTTTATTCTAAGTGTTCATTAATTATCTTAAAGAATATTATGTTAGTATCCCTGTATCAAAAAAATTAATACAAATGTCCCTCAAAGGCCTTTCCCGTTTTGTGTAACTTTTTATACACGTTAGGGTTCTCAGGCTGTGCACACAGTTCCCAGCATTGCTATTTGAGGGACCGGAAGGTGAATACAGCTGGGAGGGAGGAGGATGAGCTGAATTTAAATGCATTCTTCTCACAGCAAAAGTTTTCCGTGATGGATAAGCGGGTGAAAGCTTCATGCTCTATATGGGCTCTGGTATGCGGACACAGGCCCCACAGAACTTCCTATTCTCTGAGCAGTTGGGGTAGGGGGAGGTATTAGAGGAGGCTTCAGGTGGGGGAGGAAAGGCATACCTATTGGATGGGGCCTGGTATTGACTTGTAGAACAGAGGTCGGGGGTAGGATCGCAAGTGGACACACCCACAGAGGTAGGATCTCATGTGGTTGCCAACACTGAGAGAAGGGAGGCAGGTCCGTATAGAGGCAATGGTGGCATTAGATGAGTAGGTTGGCATGTTCCTCATGTGAGGGGGGGGCAGAAAACAAAGAATCCCAGATGGTTTTGAAAATTCCTGTCTGTGTGGAGGGCATTGTGTAAGCAGCACCTAGCTGGGTGCGGGTGCTGCTCTGTGAGAATGAGGGAGAGGTTCGTTAGGAGGAGACTAAAGTGGGGTGGACCAGTCTGCAGTGGTGCAGCAGTTGGTAAACATACCTCATTGGAGGAGGAGGGGAATGCAGAGGAGGAGGTGGAGGAGGAGCCTCTTCTTGCTCCTGCCATGGTAAGGGTGCAGAACATGCACAGGAGGAGCCCGCGGAAGTGTCAACTTCAATCCCCCCAATAGCAGGGTCTTTTATGTGGGAAAACATTGCCCTGCCCCGGGAAGTCCATCAGGAGGAAGGAACCAGAGGTTTTCTGCACAGTATGGGGCTCTGGAAAGATCCCACAGAGGTAGTGGAAGGTAATGGGGAAGGGCAGCACTGTGGCATGCGTGTGACACAGGGTTGTGTATCAGTCCAAGGGGTCTTCTGTCTCCATTTAGGCCACTTGTGACCATGCAGCTAACACTGCTCCCTCCAGAGGTGAGAAGGAAGCAGAGAGTCCTAGTGTAACCCTGGGCCAGGGTACAGCCGAGTGCCAACATTATTTTATTTATTTTATTTATTACATTTATATAGCGCGCAGGCAGCCCAGGGGCATTGTGGCGCTGTTACTTGTAAGGAGACTTAGTTACACTGGGTACAGGTTGTGCCTTGGGTTACAGTAAGGCAGGGACCTGTGATCGGCTATAGGTGGTATCATACAACATAATACATCATACATGTTATTCATGAGAACTTGGACATATGGTGTTGGTTAGGTGAACAGGGTAGTTTTCATGGCTTTACGAAAAGCAGTCAGTGAAGGTTCAGATCGCAGGGAGGTGGGAAGGGTGTTCCAGTGTAAGGCAGCAAGGTAAGGGAAGCTGGAGCCCCCTGTTCTGGCTCTTTTTTCCCTAGGTACTGAAAGCATGTTTACATAGGGTGACCTAGTGGGTCTTGTGGAGGAGACCGGGTGGATTCTCTGGGATAGGTACATTGGGGCTGCGAGGTGGAAACATTTGTGGGTGATGCTTAGCGCTTTGAATATGATCCTTTCCTTTATGGGGAGCCAATGGGACGCTTTTCTGGCAGCGGCGATGTGCTCTCTCTTGGCAATGCCTTGTGCAGCACGTAGGGCACTATTCTGGATTACTTGCAGCTTCTCAAGGTTATTGTTGGAGATCCCTAGGAAAAGAACATTACAGTAATCTAGCCGCGAACCAGTTATGGCTCTGGCTATGTTGGTGCATGTGTCTTTTGACAGAAAAGGCCTGATTGCGTTGAGGAGTTTTGCATGGTAAGCAGCAGAGGACCAACATTGGTCACAATGTGCCTAAATCCCTGCACCTGCACAGCTTGCACAACCATTTGCATGGGGAACTGAAGCCAGCAGCAGGCCTGATGGAGGTGGCATCCGAACAAGCAGTTGGGTCAGTGGGCAACCTGCAATGCCTGTCTTTGATAAGACACTCTGGACTACATATTGATGCATAGAAGAACTTACTGCCTTTATTGCAGGCATATCATTGACTGGGTGAACTTCCTTGACTGCTGTATGGCATTGTGCAGAGGGGAAGTTATGAGAAAGTCATGGGAGGACACTAGCCTTACACAGAAACTCCCCACTCATGAGAGGGGTAGCGAGCTGTGGGAGAGCTTTAAAACACTCTATTGTAGAACTTGAGAACTTTAGTGGTTGGTTGTGCCCTATGGAAGACTCTTAACACCTTAGTTCGGCGCCGCGCACTGTGTAAGAGCCAAATTACCTTAGATAGTGCCTGTGCCTTGTGAAAAAGCCCAAGATTCTCAATGTATGCATGTGCCCTGTGAAGGAGAATGAAAACATTAGTGGGTGTCTGTGCTCTGTGAAAGAAATAAAGCACCTTAATTGGATGCTTCATTCTGTTAAAGAGCTCTAGGACATTATTATTGTTATTCTTATCATTATTATTATTATTATTATCATCATCATTATCATTATTATTACTATTACAATATTTATTGAGCATTAACCTAGCTTTGAGAAGCAACAGAGCGGTTTACAGAGGTATAGAACAATACACATACAAAGCAGGAAGCTTTACAGAGGTATACAACAGTACAGATGTATAATGGAGCGTTTTGATTTTCAGAGGTAACAACAGAACATATGTACAGCGGGGGATAGGATACAGAGGGGCACAGAGGAGGGGTACAGCTGTACAGGGTGGTGGGGAGGAGACGGCCGGACAGCATCTAGAAAGTCAGGTGGCTCATCTGTGACGTTATGGCCTAGGTGTTCCCACTGTGGTCAAAAACTATTGTCAAGTGGCGTGATCAACATTCAAAAGCATTACTTAAACTCTAGTCAACAGCATGTGGAAGATAACAATTGGTCACTGCATCTCAGTCACATTCGGTACTACAACTATACATTTCTTAAGAACACCCACCATGAAACTACCGACTGCATTTTTTAGTGTCAGGCATGTGCCTGTTAACAGTGAGGGTCTAAGGGCAATCACCCTATCTATTGAACCTCCCCTTGGGTCTTTCTAAGCTGGGTCTACATTCTCCTATGGCATGAGGGCTGGGTTGTGGCCCTCCTTGGAACTGGGGTGGTGGGACCCTCCACACCATGGGAGACTGCAGAGGCCCACGCTATGCCAGTGAATGCATGAGACAGAAATCAAACAAAGATTACCTGATATGCTTTGATTTTAAGTCACCCATCACCACTGCTTCTCCTGCTGAGATGACATCTCATGCATAACTGAGCTGCTTCTTGCTATCACCTGCTTTACTTAATTAAGATATTGGTGAAAGAACCAGAACGATATAGGCTCTTATCAAGTAAGACTTAAAGCCAACAGTAAATTACCAATCCACTGTGAGTACCACTCTACTGGGCAATCATCATTGTGGGATTGTGATTATCTATTTCAGAAGGCATTCTGATATTGGTGATGGCAATTATTACAGTAATATATATTGTTTTGCATTTTCCATTACTTGATTAATATTTCTAATTAAAAAATATATCACTGTTAATGACATTCTTAAAATGCCAATGCAAGCATGGGGGCCTGAGCAGCACAATTTGCTCCTTCTTCTTCAGATGAGTGTCTAAAGCTGCCGCTTTATGCTGCATGATATGGTTGTGGGTTTCCTTTTTTAACGCCAGTAAAAATCTGATCTTGATTTGGGTAGCAATTTGACCCATTGCTGTGAGTGTTCTGTCGTAAAATGTAGTCGTAAAATGTAGCTGGTAAAGCATTTACAACTGGCATTAGCTTTACCATTGTCGGTAACCTGGCAGACTGGATTTTAGGACCAGTCAGTATGTCAACCCTGTTTACTTTCAAGGATCAACCCAAAAATTGTAGTCCTCAGTTTTGTGTTTGACCTGCCCTTTCTTTGCAGTGTCATGGGTAGTTCTTAAAACGTTGACACAGTGTGGTTCGGCCTTCTTCAGAGTCTATGTTCTCACTCCCGTCAATTGCGGCTTTCATCAGGACATAGACAAATTGTACAGAGTATGAAATATGCAGATGTCAGTATAAAACAGGCAAAAAAGAGGAATATGGTTATGTGTGCACATATAGTGCATGTGTATGCAGTAGTTGGGTTGTGTGTATGTGTGCATAGTGTGAGAAGGTGCCAAGAGCTGTGATTCAGACGTCACTGCACCCAAGGAGAGGTGGTTGGATGGTTTGATGTAATTTTCAAATAGCAATCCTGGAACATGGACACACAACAATATGTTATATGGCAATACAGAGCCAACATGACTGTTTTCTTACAGTCGCAAAATGGGAGACACTGGGCACAATCAACATGATATGACCATATTTTAAAGTGGAAATATTGGCTTTATTTGTCAAATCCAACACAAGTTTGTACCTCCTTTGGCAAATTGAGTCACAGAGCAGCCATAAGCAAGAAACATCATCTTAGAAAAGTTTATCAGAATCTGGATGTGTTAGACCAGTATGGATGAGTGGGATATCGGCAGTAGGGTAACTAACAGGGCTTTGCACAAACAGAGCATCCAAGACACAGATATATGTTCTAGCTGTTTTGGTTTCTCCAAGCACACTTAGTTTGTTTCATACACTTTGACAAGTTATGGAAGAGGTGAAGCAAGGTTCACAGACAAGTGCATGCCAATTTGATTTAATTACTAAAGGCACAGAAAACAACGCATTGGGAGTATTTGCTCATGGCTATGTGGGTGGGTCTGTCATTATCATGGCCCCAGCAGTGATGGGCAGACATTTGCAATCTGTGGTGGTCTTATTTTCCCGACCCCACCCGACCCTTATACACAGGCTGGATATATCCAAAACCAAGACATGGTGAGTGGGTTCTCCTGCCCGTATCCCATCAGTCACGTCCTCCCACTCATCAAATGGCAAGTTAATGTCATCCTACACAAATGAAAAAAAGCTTCCACTTACCCTGGCATCCAGATGTTTTCCATGTCCTCTTCTTTGGTCTATCTAGCATTGTGCGAAGAGTAACATTAATTGTCTGATACCAAATAATACGTTGAAAAGATGTTGTGGTTTCCGACTCTGGCAGACACAGAGAGAGCAGGGGACAATTCCGTTGTGTAGAGGAAACCCAGAAATTAAATTTATGGAGCGGTTGGCTTGCTTATGATTTAAAAGCCCCACTGCAGGGTGAACACAAAAATGGACAACACACAATCTCCAAACAATCCTGAACTATGTTATCCCCTGGCACTGTACAACGTCTTATTTATATGTTTCAATACATTGATTCTAATGCAGCCAGCAGAGGATTTCATGACATCATTAGAGAGGATTATACAGCTTTCAACTTGCACATCAAGCCTTGATGTGGAGCTGGAAAAGCTTTTGTCTTCCGAAGTTACTCTTGCAGTATACCAGTACAGATGTGTGTTCATTATTCAATGAAAGCTTACACTTTCTTATCACTACTCATTTGAAGTTAGTTTCACCTGATACAGCTCGCAAGTAAAACACTTCTTCTGTGAGCATGCTTTGAATGGGTGAAAACAAGTGTAATGTGCAATTGGGCAGTAGAACACATGCATTGGTTCATCCTTCTTTGTTTTGTTATTGTAGGAGTAGGGGGTACCCCAACATTCATCCTCTTCAGATGTTATCCCCACTAGTATGGGCTCAAACTATAGGTTAAAGTTCCCCTCTACAATTAGAGCACAGTTTGGGTTAGCATTTGTGTTAAATTGATGTTTATATAGGAGATCCTCCCATAAACCGAGGATGCTCATCCCTCTTGTACCACAAGGTTTGCAAACTATGTTAACTAATGCAAAAGGAAATGCAAAGGATACGTCACAGTTATCACTAATATGTCAGATTAATTGGCCAATACAACATTCACAGCAGCATTTAGACTAGTTTTTACCATATTGGTAATACCCCACAAGGGTGACTTGGGGTACCCCTTCTAGCTGACAAACAATAGTTATCATAGCCTTCCAGATTAATTGCTTCCAGTCCCCATGTTTCTTGCAGGCAGATAAAATCTATATTTCAAATGGATTGAGTCCTCCTACGTATTCCTCATCTTTGATATATTGGTAAGTCTGCTTGCAGCTTCTGAAACATTTTTCATAGTATCTATCGGGTGTTGTGCGTCATCGAGTCATGGCCCTCAACGGCCTCCATCCTGTCCTCAGCCATATACTGAATACAGTCATTATCCATAATGTTGTTAATCCTGAAATGAACTTCAGGTACCCATCTGGATGGGCACTGGCTGCATCTGGTTTGATTGAGCATAAGCCGCAATGTGAATGACCTACTGCCAAGCTACACCACCTAGCTTTGTCACCTTGTCATTGTCTAGTCCACAATTTACAACAGATGGATGGAAACTAACCTTGCTACAGGCCAGTGTGTCTAATGTTCCTTGGGAGTTGGTCATCTCGTCCAGGGGGATGCACTTGTGAATGCTTATAGGCTTGTCACCCTTGTTTCAGCACTTCTGGATTTTACTTGGAAGAAATCAATTCCTGAACCATTGGGAGGAATGGTCCTAAATTCAAGTCATTTATCAAATGTGGGCTCATTAAGTTGATACAAAGCAATCATATTCTAAAGCATCGGGTGAGCAGATGCAGTACACATCAAATATATCATTCAGTATTATTGAGCAGTAACATTTGACATGCCATAACTATTGTAACTTTTTTTGATTATCTCCCATAAATAGTTTTGGGAGTTTAGTGAAATATACCACGTGATTGTGTTGCCTGCCCTGGAGTGTTCATCTAGCATGTTTAAACATATAAATCCCTCCAGAGGCCATCCTATGAACTTTTTTAGTTGGTGGAATTTGTTGTAAATAGTTGTTTTATTTCTTGATATGTGCCCCTTTTCACTACTAATGAAGGGAGGGCATTTTGGCAACATGACTTAGGTCCCTAGGTTTACCCTCCCTCTGCAATTTAGTTTATGCCACCAACCTATATCCACTGCTTCTAATTTAACACAATTTGCAATTAGTTACCATTCCCTTTGTCACATCTATGTCTTCTCGGAATAAGATACAATCTAAATATGAAGGTGGTAATGCCCTTTACTCAAACTAGAGATTATTTACTGAAGCTAAGGGAACTGGAATGGAGACCCTTGTGTCAGCGGGTGACTCAATCAATGTCATTTAAGGAACTCTGTTGGATATAGGTCCTTTATAATTGTATCCTAATACTTTACAGCTTTTCTCAGTCATATCTCATAGCTCTGTCCATTTGGGGGTTGAAATACAACCTACTGTTGGTGACCCAATTTCCAAATTCTTACCGTGATCTGCCATCTCTCCATGTGGTTCACTTGGTTCTGTTAGGGGGAACATTGTTAATTAAACTGACATCTTCCGCTACCTGGAACATCACCCGCATTCCCTCGTGACACCTGCCCTTCTGTTATGATATTATTTTGTGGTGGGTTGTGTATTTCAACTGGAAGAAGACCATTTCTACCCCCATTATCTACCTCATGCTCTATCAATCTCAATACGGGGCAGGTGTTCATCCAATAATCCTTCTTTGCCAATTTGCCATGTTTACTGTTTGTGCCAACAGGGCTACTCCTTTAGATCCAAAATTCAATGTGGACTGGTTTAATCTATGTTCTCTTCTCCCAAAGTAATTCATTTGAAGGCTTTAGGGCCAGAATGCTAGCAAAGCCTCTCCCTTTATTTTATCTGATTCTTTATTTCCAACCGCCTACTTCCCTGATATTTTACAAAATACAGCAATACATACCCTGACTCATGAAAAAAATAGATTGGCATTCTATAACATTGCCAGAATTTGTGAGGAGTGTTTAATGTGGGATTGGATAATGTTTACCTGTGGCTTTCGGTTTTTTGTGATTATAAATACACCACAAGGACAGTTGGGCATACAACACCTAGCCTCTGCTCATGATGAGCTTGGTAGTAACAATGCGCAATGGATAACAGCCCTTTATTCAGCGACTAGCACAACAATGATAGTGCCCTGATTCGAATTGCAAGGCCCGAGCTCGTTTACCATTAGTCCATAAGAATAGCAAAATAACAAAAAATAATTCCTGTGGTTTGGAAATATCAATTGCCTCGAGGAGCAACCCCCAAAACTCTAACCGTATCCTAGGATCCCACAAGCAAAGGCTGTTTGTATGGCAAGTGTAGGTCGTGTTCCTCCTCCTTCTTCCACCACCTCTTAACTGTCTCATTGTAGCCTTGCTGACCTTTGTGGCTGCTTTGCAGAGTCAGAGGCTGGCCAGCCCCCACAGGGGGCACTAGAGGGACAGCCTGCATAGCGGGCCGCCCCTCTGACCACCTCCCCAGGGGTATCCAATGCCCCACCTTTGTAGGCGGAAGGAGTGTCCCGGTGGACAGGCCACATCCGGCCAGGCTCCTGGGGGAGCACTCTTAAGGTTGGGGGCTGTTGGGCTCTTTCACTTTTTTGCAGCCCCGCCCAGCATCCTCAAAGTGGGGTATGAGTGCTGGATTGGTACTGGGGCATATGATCAGAAAGGGGCTTAATGTATCGGCAGAGTAATGCTGCGTAAGATTGGACCAGATTTCATTATTTATGCATGCCATAGCAACAGGGAAGGCACATACGGCAGCTTTTAAATTTGTGCTGAATGAGTTTGCTTTTGTGTGGCGGCAGGAAGAAACTTTACTTTACATTTGTAATGCGCAACCAGGACATGTAGACGTAAGGGCGCACAGCAAAAGACAGACAAACAAAAAGGACAAGACCACGGTCTGGATTTGGGACATGCTTCAGGCCAGAATATCAGATAAAACAAGGTGGAAGCTGACAGAATAACAACAATTTTAGTTTTCTTTTGAAGATTTCAGTGGACTTGGTTTCCCTTAAGTCAGGAGGGGGATAGTTCCACACCCTAGGGGCAGCTTTAACAAAAGCCCCTTTTAGATCTTTACTGGTGTTACAAGTTAGTGTATTCAGTTTATGCGTATCATTAGATCTAAGAGATCTGACATTATGTTTCTCTGAGAGAAGATCCTTCAAATTGGCTGGCATAGGTTAATTGCGACATTTATGAGTGAGCAGGAGCAGACGGTACTGTAATCTTGCCGCCACTGGATGCCAGTGTAGACTCTGTCTAGCCTCCGAAACGTGATCTTTCCATTTAAGGCATTTGACCGCCCTAACAGCACTGTTCTAGATCACTTGAAGGTGTTTGCACTCGGATTTCGGGATACCAATCAAGAGACTTCTACAATAGTCGATCTTTGCTCCTACTATTGCCCTAGCAATCATCTCAGCATTTTTCTAAGAAATGAGTGGCCTTGGATGGTCCAGTAGTTTTATATAATATGTTGAAGAAGATACCAGGCTGCTTACCTGTGCCTTCATGTTAAGATTCTGCACCAGTACTATGCCAAGGGTTTTAACTCTCTTTTTCGCATCAATCTTACAGCCCGCAATCGAAAAAACATGAATATATTCATCCTAGTTTCATTATCTTGTTCTGTGTGCCAACCACCATGAGCTCTGTCTTCTCTTTATTTAGAGCCAGGCCATTCTGCATCATCCAAGATTGTATGAGGTCATAAACCTAAATATTAAATTCATCCCCTATGAATGATCCTGTAAGCCGGATGACACATTGAGTGTCATCCGCATAGATCGCAAATGCTATAGCATTCCTCACCAGTAGATCAAAGAAGGGCACTGTAAAAATATTATGCACAGACGGGGGGACACAAGTGCCCTGGGAAATGCTGTAGGCTAGACCAACTGGCTTTGCTTCTCCCTCATCACTGAAAACTCTGCACTGTCTGTCACTCAAGAAGGAAGAGATCAACTGAGCGGCATTATCAGAAAAGTTGGCCACTTCCTTCAGCCTCATTGTTTTACTAGGCGTTTGCTTTTTGCCTCTGGTGCCTGGAATGGAGGCTGTTTTTTCCCACTCTGCATGCACAGGGATTGTCTCAGGATATGTAGATGGTGACTTTCGTGCCAGGGGTGTGGTAATTTTGAGGGCCATGTTGTTTGCTGGGGCCATATGGCATATGCTTTTCGGCCTGGTTTCCTTTAATGGGAAAACTGTTTAAACATAGCCTATGGGCCATAGGCTGGGGTGCAAATGTTCGTTTTGCGCCCCACATACCAGCAAGGACCATCATATATTTTTAAAGTGGCATTGCTGCGGCCGATAAAGCACTGCATGTGCAGCGCTTTGGTGAATTTCGGGTGAAGGAATACACCAAACATTCCCAATAATAATCCAGGTTTTGGCGGTGAACTTGCCATGCCATTTGTTTTTGTATACCATCCTGTACCGTTTCTAATAGGTGATGTAGGATTGCAGGAAGACGGTTTGGGCAGTACGGGCACTGCGTGTGCCTCCTTTTGGGGATTTTCGGGTGGGCAAAAACTGGGTGGCAGACTTTCCATGCCACAGTGGCTTAAACTAATTAACTCTAACAATGGGCATTCAAAGTATAGAGTAACCAATGTTTTAAGCCCATCAAGGTAATTTCTGGGCGGTGGAACTTGGCAGCATAACAAATGGTCAGGACCCAGATGATGATTTATTTTCTTATTTGTTCGGTATTTATAATGCACCTATAAACAATGTTGCAGGATAGGAATTGGGAGTCCCAGAGGGATGACAGCAAATGTTATAACATCTGATTTTCTTGTGATAGCATGAATGTCTTATCTGCTATCAAATGGGTGCTGCAATATTAGCAATGGTAACATGATCTGCAGTTTTTAGGTACGCATACAAACCCAGCAGGTGGTGCACGCATCTCACCAGCAGTTTGCAAGTACTATTCAAATCCCTGCAAGATAGCGCAGTTAGATGGAACACTGGATTGTTGCTTGCAGGTCCCTGCTTCACCAATAGGGGAGATGAATGAGAAAATAAATGTGCACGTCCAATAAGGGAACATTGTACCACAGCTGCCGTAATAGCTCAGTTGAGAGAGTGTTAGACTGAAGATCTAAAGGTCCCTGGTTTATGCCGGTATACCTACATGGTGTGTGCTCTCAGAAAGGAGCAGTAGGTTGCGCTAAAGCCTACCTTAATCTGTCTTTTTCTTTACGGGCACATTTAATGCATGTCAGTGGGTTCAATAGCTAACGAATGGAGAGGAATATGCACAATTTGGCTGATAAATGCTGGTGGGAATGAATATGTTGTTTGTTTTACAACACGGTTATTGGTCGCCAGACATTCAGCAGGGCATTACAAGGTTGCTATTTAGAACCCCCATGCCCTATCAATTGGGCTGGTCAGGTGGTAGGAATTAAAAGATAATGGAAATTGAAGTTAGTGACCCACCAGAGGGTTCTTCATCACTGATGGGGCCAACTAGAAGGAATTGTCCTGCATATTGTGGTGTCGATACTAACAGACTTATGTTGATGTGCTGGCATAGGACCGCCTCAGATTGGTCTCAGGAGTGTGGTCATGAGCACAGCAGAAGTGCCTAGAATGTTTGTAAGGTGTGGGACACGCCAACGTGGTACAGGTGCACCAGTAAGACTGGATGGATAACTTAAGTGCACTGATCATTTAAAATGATGGTTATAATGTACAATTCAAGGATCCAAATGTGGAAATCATCTACATTCTTAGCAGTTGTCCGTTTGGTCGACAGGCCTTCATTAGTTCAAGAAACTATGGATGCTTGGGTCACTTGCAGGATATTATGGCATTTCTAGTGCCTGGACAGTTTTTCTGGAGTCCAACTAAGGGCTTAGTAAAACTATCAACTGAGACAGCACAAAACTTCACTCTTAGTTGGAGGCTGTACCACCAGAGTACCTGGTAGCGTAGACAGAGCTGCTAGGATGATCGTAAGAGGGAGAGAGGGCTGTAGGAAGGTAGCAAGAACTTGTAGTACACCAAGGGTTAACAGAAACACTTAACAACAAGAAGCATTATAAAAAATAGAGGTTTATTATAAATACAGTTAGGACAAGTTATGTCTTGGGTTAGTACTTTGTCATGGAGTCATAAACACATTATACAAACACAATGAATGAAAGGACACAGACCAACGCATAAACCTTCTACAGAATAACTAAAACTAATTCTAGGGAAGGCATGGTGAGTAAAACCATAGGTTACTTTCTTATTTCCTTACAGTAAAATACCACTTTAAAATCTGAGCAGAGAAAGCATGTTACGGCCAAACGGGTGGAACACCAGCTAACATGGTGTGCTACTCATCATTAAGCTACAGCAACCCAGTGTCGGTCCCTGCGTACTTGTGGCTAGCACGGTATTTATTAAGCATGGAACATCAGGGAACAGTTGGCCAGTTTGAAGAATATTTCTCGGTATGAATGATGTTATTGAGGGTCCTTTGTGCTAGTGAGCAAGGCCTGTATTCAGCATAATGATCATTGCCTGGTGCATATTATAATATACCGTGGGAATAATATTAAGTGCACTAACGCAGGGCTTCTTTAAATAATGGATAGGTTACTATGACAGCTCTAACATGTTAACTTCTGGTTTAAAGAGCTGTGATAGCTCAGTGGGTTGAGTGCTTGCTGCAGCATTGTGGGTTTGGGAACTGCACACTGCAGGACCATATCCTGATGTGGACTACTGAGCCCCTAAAGGTTGATAAATGAGTACCGACTACTTTGGGATAGTAATAATGGGTGAATATGTGCTATGTACATTACTTTGGAAGAAAGGTGATGCCCCTGGGCGCCCTTTATGCTGTAATACCCCTACTAGTAACTTGGTGTCAGCTGGGCTAGGGCTCCAGCTAAGTACGAAGGGCCGACATGAAAGTGTGCACCTTGGGCCAGGGTGCTGTTCCTGCACACTGGGGATGCAACTCAGCGAGTTAAGCATCAGGGAGCAACAAGCCGTCTATCGATTAAAATCAGTGTACGTCTAGGAGACTGCTCCTCACTTAAGAACATATGATTTACTTTTTGTTATGCCCTAGTTAGCTGGCCATGATCTAGTTATTTATTATTATTTTGCTATGATTATTTTTACGCCTCCAAACAAACGGGCAGATTTGAAAAATGGGGTATGCTGAGCACCTGCTAAAGACTTGCTATGTTCATGGGATGCATTTATGCCAGAAGCATGTCACAAAAGAAAATTAATTACTATCAGCAGGGACATGTGAGATAGTGTATTCATTTCAGCAATGGTAAAACATGGTGCAATGTGACATTGGCCTGTCACCAGCGGGGCCTGGTTTCAATACCTTGCACACCTGTTCGTTTGGATACAGGGCAGGGTAGGCAACAGCGGCAGGTCACAGGTTGCATTAGAATGTCTGAATGGTCCAGAACGTTGGGTGATTTGCACCAAGCTACTGGGACACCCGAAAGGAGGTTTGGTGAGTATAATGGCCCCAAATTGGTTGGGACATTTTTACTGGAGTGACTGACTTGGCAGTCAGATACGGGAGATGGGCCGTTCTTACAACAACAGAAACAGGAGTGATCCATACAAAGGTCATGGGTGTGACTGAGCTGGCAGTCGATACCAGGGGCTCTCAAGGCAGGAACTTGTGTTAACATACAGCAAAAGGTTTTCCTTGCAGTGATATTCACAGCTCTAAAATGGACAGGATGTGCGGAGCAGACATTGGGATTATAGGAGCATGTAGATAAGGAGTAAGTTCCTGTGTGAGTATGACTTACTATTTTGGGGGCATTTGGGACAGCGGGGGAGTCACCCCCAAAGCGTGGTAGAGTTACCGGGCGGTCCTAGCCAGGGAGGAGTTTTGAAGCTGCGGTTTCTGCTAAGAGCTGTCCCAATGGCCACACTCGAGCCAGGTTTGGTTGACGGCACTGAACCCCTTAAGGACAGTTGAGACTCCTCATCAACTGAATGCAGTGGTCTTGGATCTATTACTGACTGGCAGTTGCTAACCAGAAGTGGACGTCTGCTAATTTGCAAACCGAAAGTGACACATGTCACCCATGGACAATACACATTGTTGCTAGGTGCTGTAGGTCATTACTTTGCTTATGTGGCTGGGACCACCCCTAATTTCTTTGCTTGACTCCAATAATTGTGATCTTTTGTTTCCGAAAAATATACATTGTTTCTGTTGTTATTATGATCAGTAAGGTAATAATTGCCTCCATGTCTAAGATTCAGGGGAGAAGGAGGCATCGAAGGGGATGGCCCAGCTAAAAAAGTGCACAGCCCCCAGAGGGAGTGCTAGAGAGCCATTCTGCATGGCAGGCTGCTCTTCTGGCCAACCCCCGGGGGCCTCCAATGCTGTGCCTTGGTAGATGGAAGGGGCAGCACTGGGGACCGGCTGTATCCGGCCAGGTTCCTGGGTGAGCACTCTTAAGCCTGGGGGCTGCCGTGCTCTTTCACTTTTTTGCAGCCCCCACCCAAATTCCCATCCTCCCTCTCCGTGTTTTAGGCACCCAAAAACCTAGCAGCCCAGAAGTGATCATGCAAGCATTGCCTTGAGCTCACGTGTACGTATGATTGCTGTATTCTTGGGACCCTAAAGATCCCTTCATTGAGGGTATCCCCATCCTAACTTGTGCTAATTCCATGATTCCCTGTTTCTCTGAGTTAAATCTGTCTCACCCCTCTCTGTTTCTTTCTCACTGTAATCTCTCTTCATTGGCTATATCGTTCCTTTCTATCACTCTCTTACTCGGTTTCTACAGCTTTCTGTCTCGTGTTCTTCTCAGCGGCTTTCTCGATTTGTACGCCTCGCTCTTCTGTGCATATGTGCGCATTCTCTCTTTCCCTCCCTCTTCCCACTCTCTTCCTCTGCTTCTTTATCACCCCTCTCTCTCCACATAAACCCTGTCTCTCTTCCCATTTCTCCCCCCCCCCTCTCTTCAGCAGTTCATTTCTTCCCCTCAATTTCTCTTTAGCGTTGAAGCCATCTTTGCACATCTGTGCAGCCCACAGCTCCCACCCCCGCCCCGCTCCATGGCACACTGTTTTTCTTCCTCTACCACACTGTAGGCTGGCTCCAGCCTAGTACCCTTCCCGTGTGGTTTGCATTATTGTATTTCTTTTTATAGCACATGACAAACGCTAGCAAAACTTAACTAATCATGGAGGCTTGACACTCCACCCAATTTAACAGTTGGCACTCTGGAGGTGCCAACATGCTGCTATGCATATTCGCGGACACCCTGTTAACAAGGAGCCGAATAGTTGCTGTTTGTCATCACGTTCCTCACCTACTCAGCTCGAAGCACAAAATTGTTATGACTGAACTGTTAGAGTGTGCATTATACTCCACGATAACTGTGTGCAGGAAAATGAAATCCCCCTTTTAGTCGGATTTACTTGTTTTTCAGTAGTGGCATTCGTTCTACGTATTTCTTTAGAAATTAGTAGTTATTTGTGTACGCTTTAGATCACCTACTATCGATTTTTATCTTGCATGATTTATCAATATCTATTGACACTGTGAAACCGCGTACACAGCGCAGACACACCCGATGACAGGGCCTGCGATTGAACAACTGCAAAGGTTTGACGTGCGGACACACAAAAATGACACTGCTTCCCTGAGCAAATTAGAAGGTTTTGGTCATCATTCACGACAGTGGTATGCCTGAACAGATGACGCAGCCATTTTAAAGAATCTTACCTAGTCACATGGGTTGCAATAGAGTGATACACTGACTGGACGTTGCAGGCTTGCCGTACACAAGCGAATCTCTTCATTTGTATGGTAATTGGAACAATTGTTTAAAACGCACAATAATGACAGAGACATGACTGGAGAATTAAGGATACTCAGAGTAGAATTCAAGGCAAACATCCCTCAGTAGAACACATTCCAGGGGGTTCTAGAACCCGTGATAACCAGCATACCTGTGACTACGGGAAGCTCTGGACATCATCATTGGACTGACAGTGGGAGTTAAAGGTGACCCCTGCATTGGGAAAGAAATGTTCATTCGCTGCGTATTTCATACACTATAGACCCAACTCCAGAGAGAAGCAGAACGTGTTATCGAGCTCAGTTATTGAGGCATTAGCATCTGGAAGGTAGGGCACAATATTTAGAACAGTAGGGTGTGTGGGGTTCATCTAAGACTGGATTATGGAAATCAAATTTTAGTAGGCAGGGGAGGGAGATGGAAACCAACAGGGAAAGTGCTACACCGTGCATTTATTCCCTCCATATATTCCATATTTGCATCACATTTCAAATATCTAAAATTGAGATATGTGGTGATCCAATGACACATGTCTAGAATTACACCTCCATTTTGTTGAACTACCGAATCCAGGACGAGCATCTAGTATGTCACGTAACGACTAGACCCGATCGACGCCTGAAGGTCATAGGATTGCAGGATCTTATTCTCAATAAAATAAACAAAAAAGACAACGTTTTGAGTGGACAAAATAGGCTTGCGTCTGATGCTGTCAATATGGTCCAAGCAGTCATGGGAGTGCAGGAGGTGTAAAATGCCTTGGCAAACCATAGATAAGATGCTGCAATGTTTTGGTCTGAAGGAAAAGCTTTGAGATAAGATTGGCATGGACTGCGTTGTGTAAAGGATCTAAATTTGTTTGCAGGGGGAACTGTCAGAGAACTGCTTGAGTGGCGTTCCTTGAAGAGAAACAGAGGCGGCTGGCGTGAGAAAAGGAGGATACGGTAAGTGGTGAAAGTAGACTTGGCTGAAGATGGACTGGTCAACTACGATAAGATTCTCTCCTGTCTTCGTTATCCAATGGTGGGAACTTGTCGGAATGTAATTTCCATTGTTTGGAGCAAAGTGACATTAGAAATTCTATTTTAAAGCTTAGATTTAGCTGCAACCAAGTGAAGGTTTCTTTCTGTGACACAATTCAGGAATCCACATTCATTATTTGATTTATTGAAAATACCTAGATTTGACAACCAAATGATGATGATAATATCTTATAATTCCTGGCAGTCTGCAATATCCGTATAAAAGCCTAAAAGTAATTGTTTTCTTATGTTATGTTATTTGGCATTTGTTTAGTGCCTTTTACCATTGTAATGAATCTAAAGCGCTGTGGGTTGAACACCCTCTGGGACCGCAGTCCAGGTCAGTCGAGAGAGTAGTGTAGTGGGTGCATGGGTGCACTCGGTATGTGTGCAGCCGGTGTGCAGTGGGTGATGTGTAGCTGCGTACTAGCATTAGCTGTGGTGCAGCGGCTGTGTACGCGTACTAGAATGTGTGCAGTAAGACCAGTGGGAATGGTATCTGCATTCTGGCGGTGCTGGTGCTTGAGGATGACGTTATGTGTGCAGGTAGGCTGAATTCGAGGGGTATATCTGTGTTCTAAAGGCTGGTAAGGTGGACGTGGCAGCGTGTTAATATGTGTGCAGCTAGGCCCAATTATTCGAGGGATGTAGGTACGTTCTAATTGTTTGTTGGTTCAGAGGCAAGACTTTACATAGTGGTGTGTTTAGGTGTCTGTGTGTTTTCCAGGGGGACCTTGTTTCTGTTCAGCTTCCAGTCCCTGTCAAAGGCGTGGACTCTTCTGCATCTTGGTGGGTCACATTGTTTGGTGAAGAATTGGTGGGTGGAGAACAGAGAGGTCAGTCCCAAAACTCATGTTCTTATTACATAGCTGCTAGTATTATCCTCGGACAGCAATTTGTTAAAATGGATCCCTGTTGGGTATTTCTACTTAGATATACTGGATAGTTGGTATTACAAACAAATAAGTGACAGGGCGTTTCTTGCTATAGTTCTTTGTAAGGATTAGCAAAGTGAGGCAATTCATGGTTTCATAGCATAGTGCATATTTGCAGGTCAGTGATTGAGTTCATAAGTGCTGACTAGCGCAAGGCTTTCTAGTTCTGCTAGATACAATTACTGGTCGGTAGTTCTGTTATAGTGCTATCCTTGGTCTGCAATTTGTTAGAATGGATCCGTGATAGGTATTTATAAATGGATATACCCGGATAGTCAGGAGTATCAAACACATTGTTGCTACGGCGTTTCTTGCTATAGTTCTTCGTAAGGGTTAGCAAGTAAGACAATTCCTAGTTTTATAGCATAGTTCATATTTGTAGATCAGTGATTAAGTTCATAAGTGCAGATAAGCGAAAGGGTTTCTAGTTCTGCGTGATAGAAATAGCAGTTGGTAGTTCTGGAATATATATTCAATGGTTTCGGTGATTAGCAGCTTAACTGTTGGATGCCCCCGTCATCTAGTTCACCTTTGGGATTCCAGGGGTGTAGTGTTAGCAGGCAGGTGCCTTCTAGGGCTGATTGCATGGTGCATAATTGCGTGGCCTTGATCAAGCTCCAGGGTGTTGGTGCTTCGGTTACGATTCTGGCACAATTGTCCATGATTAATGGTGATAGCTGGCTCTGTGCCTCAGCGTGTGCCGAGGTCTTGCGGATGAGATGATGAATACATTCTGTCAGACGCAGAGTTCTGTCAGGGTGCCCCTACGATTGGAATTCACGTCTGGACAAAGGCCGAAGGTGGTGGGGTTATGGACTACTTGTGACATCACAACTGACCTCTAATAAGAAAATGACATCACACCTATTCTGTAATCAGTTATTATGCTTCAGTTGTGACTTCACAATGCCTGCTGCCTAGCAAGCACAGATCAGAACTCCAGCTGTTACTGCTGCACTTAGGGCCGTGGCAAACCTTTCAAATTATCTGCTTGTAAAACAGTTTTCTGTGGCACTTTACAGACGTAATTGACAAGGAAATGTTTATGGTAGATTGCTTAATGTGTGCCTTCTGGAGCTTCACACATGTGAGCAAATATCAGCATGTTTTCACTTATTTTAAGGCACAAAATGAAAACATGTTTTTCTATTACTTTTATTAAACTGATCAAACTATTTTGCTGCATAGCATTGCAGGCTGCATGCTTGCTTTTTAAAATCCAAACACATTGTACATTAATTGTATGGAATAGCAAATGAAAAATCTCTTACAGTAGATTAAGTAAGAGGGCAGGTAGTAAAGGAGGTATCAGTGGGTGACCATGTATTATAAGGAGGGTCACTGTATGTATAAAGGATATTTGAAAGTCACCTCAGAGGTCCGTGACCACATAAAGGAACTTGGCCTTTGCACGTTCCTCTATTTGGTCACGAAACTCCTCAATGACTTGCAATATCCTTATAAGTTATGGTAGAGGTACTTTATCCCATATATTAAGAACACACCCTGTCAATTTTCCATGATCAGGCCCTCATTCAGATTGACAGCCTGTGGGGCGAAAGTGTGAAAAAGAAAACGTTCAGTATTCTTTTTTCCTGCATCTGCGCCATACTCGTGAGGATATTTGGCGAGTACAGGCACTGTTCAAAATGGCTTCATGCGGGTTTGCAACTTTCAGTATTCTGATCCGACATATCAGTTTGACTTCAATGGCCTGTAGGAAAAAAAGTAGTGCTTTAAGGTCAATGGCGGAATGAAGCTTCCATGTTTGCTATGTTGGCTTGCACTGCATGTCTCCTTATGCACAAGCCTGAGATCATGTCTGTCTCACCGCATCATTGCAATGAAAGGCACAGCAACGTTGACAGTCCCGGATTCCCAGGCCTTTTATCTCACAGTATTTTCCATGTCTGATCTTGGGCCACAATCAATGTAAAAGTGCCTCACTGTAAGAATGAGCAAACGAGCATGGAAGAATATTGTCCTGAGTTTTACGCTTATTTCCCTTCACATTCCATTTCAAATCAATTGGCCTCATTACGAGTATGGTGGTAAGGCAACAACGGCACTGGTATCGCTACCGACACCATTGCTACCCTACTGCCATACTACGAGTTCTGCTCGCAGGTGCCCTTGCAGCCACCAGGTTTTTCCTGGTGGCCGGAACGGCACCCGCGAGCAGAACCGGATGGTAGCAATGGTACCGTTAATAACAGTATCATTGCTACCACCCTCCCCATTCCCATTGAGCCCTATGGGGCTCAATGGGAATGGGGAATAATTTTTCCCGGCTCCCAGAAAAGGGCAATTATCGGGTCCGGCAAGGTCGTAATGACCCGGTAATTGCCCTTTTTCCGGGCGCCTGATAAAAATCAACACCGGCGGCAGCCGTGCCTGTACTACAGGCATGGCTACCGCCAGCCTCGTAATGAGGCCCAATACTGTCTTTCAATGCAACATGAAAAACTCAGGGCCCGATTCTCAAACATTCACACGTTTTGAAAAACCGCAGAACACACTTTTTTAAATGCCAAATTTTGGAAATGTACAGATTGCTTTATACACAAAGGTGGACTGCACATTGCTGGTGGGCTGTGTTGTAGCACCAATTATGCAAACACTAATCAGTCAATATGTTTATTCAGATAAAACAATCCATCAAACTAGCACATTATGCATACAAAAAACATCATCACATAATAAAATAAAGTTTAATAAGAATCTGGGCAAATGCAAATATAAAGACTGATAAGTACTAAAACCATGTACATAAAATCAGGGTACCATTACAGGTGCCTCACTAATGTTTGTCAGGCTCCCAGAACCCACAGGGTTGCTGGGAGGTAATTTCACAGGGACAGTCCAAACAGGCATAGTGCATTTATTTATTTTTTTATTTATTTATTTATAATACGTTCACAGCCAAACAAGGCTTTGCATATACATACAGGTTAAAAATACAAATCTCACATTTGCATAGTGCATTTAAAGAACATCCCATTTGTGACTTCAGGATGCACTATAAAAAGCACAGAATCGCCACCGGATTTTGGAAAAGAGAATATGCATGATGCAAAACATGCTGATCTTTTCAGTGAATTATGCACACGTGGTTTGGTGTAAGTGGAGGTCCTTGCCATCCCATCACTTGTGCCAAAAGAAATTGAGAATCTAGACATTGCTTTCTTTCTTTTATGGAGAATTCAAGAGGCAAAGTGTAATCCATGCATTGTCTCCTTAATTTCATGTACATGCTTTTTTTCTGTGGAGTATGTGTTTTGGAACTCTATCATGTCCTCATTTTATGTTTTGTTTACTTCCCTTCTACCCCCCTTCCTGCACTTCTCCTCCTCCCTCCTGCTCTCATTCTATAGCACTTGCAGGTTCCGAATGTTTCAAGACCTTTCAAGAACATTTTTGTTTTTGGGTTATACCTTCTTCCTCGTCCCTTTGCCCTCCCCCCTTGTCTTGATGTGCCCTGAAACACAAGTTTTCCTATATAGTACACATTACAAATGACCAATAAAAAAAATGTAATAAAAACATCTTATGCCCGATCTCGCTTCCATTAGGAAAGCCATTTAAGCATGGCCCTCTGCTCAGCCGTAACTATGTCTGCATAATATGTTTGCAGTACGGATTTAGTGGATTCTACTGTGGACCCTGTTTAGTACTACTGTGGTCCCTTGATGCCAGCAATGCCCATAGTAACACCTTATAAAAGAAAGATAGAATAATCGAAATAGGCATAGATTTTTAGGAACCCGATTTCATTTGTGTTTATCCACAAAGACCATACTTTCCTAGTCACCCTCATTTTAAGAATGTTTCCTGCTTTTCTCTCATTTCCAATCTACCAACAAGCCAAATATCTTTCACTGAAATAACCTTCATAGAAAACCTTAATTCCTCTCCAAAGAAATATTCAACTGACTGTAATTGGTTCACCACCCTAAACCATATGAATTAACCTTCTTCTCTTACTGCGCATACTTTGCCTACTATAATCTCGTGTCCATGGCATACAAATCCTGCAGTTTCTTTTATTTAGGGCAAACACCTCAGCTGCCCTTACTGATTCTGGGCCTCACCCTGGACTTCCTCTTGGAGGAGGCATTGCAGGACACTGGGCAACACTATCAGGTGGTAGAAAGAGTACGGACCAGAACAATTGGACACAAAGCTTATGATGTAGCAGAAGTGCAGGAAATGTAGGGGGCCATAGCAATTGAGCAGGAAGGTGTTAACACCTTATCCAAGGTGATAGATATGAGAAATTGCCATCTGGCAAGATTGTAGGAGTGCTGGTTTTTTCATTTGTATTAAATATAATATGATGTGTGCAATTATCTCACACAGAGTGTGGTCTACTGACCAGATCCCCATTTACAAAAATTTACAAAAAATCCATGCTTAAAGCATAGTGTACACATGTGCTCTGCTGAATCATTATCCTGATCTGCATCACCTCCTCCCCTGTGGCACAGAGCAGGTCTGTTCAGCACATGTCATCTGACAGCTGAACTGACATGCAAGCCATTGCAGCCAGGGACTGCATTTAAGTTATGTACCCCTGTTTCCAAAAACACATAACTATGCAAGTTGTTATCCTAGTGGTAGTTGTAAACACTAAATATAACCATATCAACACAGAACGGAGAATTGATTACCCATCTCTATGCTGCTAGAGTTGAGATTGGTGATACTTTTACACAATATTTGACAAAACAATCATCTGTAATCAGATCATTTCTTAAGAATTTAAACACTAGCACAAACCGTTACGGATCCACACATATATTTCATACTACACTGTTTTATTAATTGTTCATAATAGATAAAAAGTTGATTAAGAAACTGCACAACTTCAATACATTTTTGTCACAGTTGGCAGCAACTAAAAAACCTATTACTAAGCTATCACGCAAATAGCATAGGTTATACAGGGGTAGAGTTCACTAAGTGAACATCTAGACATATAGATCACTAGTGTCAAACACACACACAACAGACTTCTATTACTTATAGTCTTTTCAGATCGTCGACAATCTCAACTCTAGCCGCATAGTGAGGAGTAATCAATTCTCTGTTCTGTGTTGGTATGGTTTTTGAAAATCTTCCTTCCTTTCCCCTCCACTTACTTTAACACGTGTCACTTTGGGTATGATGTCTCAAGTCTACTTGTTCGAAGGAAGGGATTGGAACCCTAAAGCAGGCATGCTTTAGTCCAATCACCTGTGGGATTTCACTTTAAAACAAGGGGTCTCACACTACTCTGATACACTTTTGAACAAACACCAAGTAAATAATGCATTAGACCTCTTTCGAGAGGGTTGACTTTCCAAAGCCACCCACCAGTGAGGTGAAGACTGAGTGTCCAAGACAGAGATTAGCTCTTTTCCCTACTCATCTTCAAAGTACACTGGGTTTGGCCTGCTGCAGGAACAAGAACTGCACCTCTGCCAGTCACGCTGCTGCACAGGGTCCCATCGGGATGGAGGACTTCTGAATGTGTGGTCCAGCTTTCCTTGCTTGGGAGCCTGAGGATAAGGTCTGAACTTGTCCCAGAGAAGTCAGTGTGGGACACACAGCATCCTGAGAGTCACGACTGAAAGCATCTTTGTTTTTTCTTACCTTGAACTAGTCTAACTGCCTCCAAACCGGGTTTGCTGCATTTCAAACCCCAGAATCCTCCAGTGTTTTGCTACTCAACCAATCATTTGAACCTAAGCACTTGCAACTTTAAACTAACTTGATGCTACAATGTTTCCTCACAGAGCCCATCACCTGCTCAGATCGAATCAACTGTGCATAACCGTAACTGGCTTGAACCACTGCAGTGTCACTCAACAACTTCAACTAGCAATTACCAAATGACTAAACCTTGTTTTACCTCGAACTACCGTTTTGTCGAACTGCACACCAGAAAATCATGATCACCACTTCGAACTCTCATTGACCTTCAATTGAAAACTCTCGAGCATCATGCATCAACCCTACCCATCGGTTAGCACACTTCATGAAACGGCTAAACTCCAAACCAATCCTGGAGAGTACTACAACCTACATTAGAAAATGCTGCCCTCTAACCACTCTGAGCTACTGCATTCTAACTGACTCGACGCCAGATTGCTGTTTGGGCCAGAACTGAGCTCAACATGCTCACACAATAGCTCGAAGCCAGGTTCGACATTGTAAAACCTCCAAAAATGCACTAGTCACACATAAATGCCCTCCTGCTCTATTTTGAGCCCTAAAGACTGGTTAGGTCACTTGCACACCTTTTTCCTCAAAGACTTATATTTTCAAATGAGATTGTAGTTTTTTAATTGCTGTTCACCCCTCTATTCATTATCCAGAGTGCTGCCTCTTTCTTTCTCTGCAACGTCATTGTTCTTTCAACAGGGGTGAGTTTTGCTCAGTATTTTTCTATTTAGTTAGAAAATAGTGGGGTGCATCAATTAGTGCCATCTACTGATGGTTGGACATTTTGTAATTATTAATTTGGCTCCTGAGGCGGTGTCAAACTTTTCCACGATGAAGGCTGTCACCCTCAGGAAGATCTGCAAGACACCAGAAAAATACCTCGAGAGCATAGAATAACTCACCAAAAAATGTGAGTCAAACATTCAAATGGTCTGTGCATCAATCTCTGAAATGTCTGAGAGTGAATGGGTTACAGTAACAAAGATGACACTTTTGAGGTCATGTTTAATTTGATTTCAAGTGAGAATAGCCTTACAAAATGTGAGATTGTGTTCCAAAAGCATCTAGTGGAAAAGATTATCTCAGACCCTAGGGAGCTTGCAAAAGCAGTCAACAGGTATGTGAGTACTCGCACCCAGAAAAAGGCTTCAGCAGCAATGTCCAGACCAGATGACAAGGAGAATGATATAAGTCAATCAAAGGAGAGTAAGGGCAAAGGTTTGCCTCCCCATGCTAAGAAAGGTCTCCAAAGCTGTGAAGGCAAATTCCATTCACCTACATCTTCGACTCCCACAGAAAGGATGAGTGAGAGCGGCCCTAACAATGGGGCACCCACATTCAAATACCCAGAGGGCTGCCTTACGTGTGGAGATTGGCGATATATAAAGGGAGAGTCTACCTGAAAGGGTGCCCAAGCCGGCTGTAGTTAATGCTACCCTCCTGGAGGGCATTGTGATGATGAATTCTCTCTAGGCCAGCAACAGGCTGAATTTACCGTAGTGTCTCTGAGCAAGAACAGTAGTGGGTCTCCCAGGGAGGCCCTGGTTCCTGCTAATGCAAAGATATTTTTGGACCACATGTTCATAATTGGGAACCGAGCCCCAGCACTTTGTATTACTTCTGTGAGTATCGGTGGTGTCTGACAAAAAGTGGGTGCGAGAGGAACAGATAATGCCTGGTCCACCCAAGCATGTTTGGGGGTTTGATGGCCTTACCCAATGCCCACTGGCTATCATTGAGTTCAGTTAGAGGGGTGAAACCTCTCAGCTCTATGTCACTGTCGAAGATGCAATTATGGCAGACAGTCTGTTAGGGAATGACAAGCCTGACACCAAATAATTTGCTGGGATCATAATATCTAAGGCAAAGGAAGAAGCACGGGTAGCAACCAACATGATCATGGGCCCAAAAGCACTCTCAGCTGAAGATTACGAATGACCAGGGCCACCACTAGTGCCTAGTCCATATCCTGAGTCCACAGAACTGCCTGCTCCTACCGGTGTGGACCTAGTGGCCCCTGAAGTGTGTAAGTGACTCCGATCAAGCAATCCCACTAAGTCAGTGCCTTGTCTGGGATGCCCAAGGGAAGCCCTTATTTATGTATTTTTATGGCAAGTTATAATCTGGATGATGAACCCTTGTATAACACCCCTCTCTTAGAATCCCCCTTGACCCCACTGAGCCAAGAAGTAGGCTTTTTTTGCAAATTTAAAAGGTTTCTTTGAAAAATTAAACTATATATATATAGTTGCAAATGGCCATATTTATTAATATACATATATTACATGGCCACGTTAGTGGCCATGTAGTTATGGTTAAGTTGCTGTTTCCATAGGAAGAGCACTTTTTGGGCGGCTTATAACTTCGCTCTCCCTGGACGGATCCTCACCAAACTTTGCACAAAAAGTAGTTGGGTCACTCTGAATTTTATTGCAAAGTTTGGTGAGGATTCGTCCAGGGGGGGGAAAAGTTATAGGGGGGGTCCTAAAACTTTTTTTTTCCCATAGACTGAATGGGAAAAAACTTTGCGCATGGCTACAGCCCGAACCGCTGGACGGATTTACACCAAATTTGCGGCAGGAGCGGCGGCCTGGTCCCAAAAGCGTGCTTTTGTAAATTTGGTGTAAATCTGTCCAGTTGTTTTTTTTAAAAATGACCAAAATGTAAGGCAAACAAATTAGTGATATCTGCGTTCGCTTCGCGGACGGACTTCCCTGTTCGCTCCGCGGACAGCACCCCGATTGGCCCATGGGCTTGCGTCATGTCTGCGGACATGCGACGTGTTCGCTGATTGGACGGCGAGGGGCGTGGAGCGCGTCAGATTTTCTGTGCGGCCCGCCATCTTGTATTCGCAGTCGACCGCGTACAGCGCAGTGAAACGTGGATAAAAAATTGTATTTAGTGCCGTGTGTTGGTGTGTAAGAGTGTTTGGGGAGGGTGGGGGAGTATGAGATAGGTTCAATGTTTTGTTTTTTTATGTGCTAGACCTTTTTGTTGTGTTCGATTTGTCCGCGGAGAACACGGCTGTTCTGACATTTTGTAAATAAACTAAATGGTGGGGTGTTTAGAGGACGGAGTATGTGTCATTTTGTTCGCAAGGAAGGTAAAAATGAGCTATGAACACTCGCGGTGTACTTAATTGTTCGTAAATACACAAACTGGCGGTGTCCTCAGGACGCTGTCCGTATTGTAATCTGTCTAGTTGAATGTGTTCTAAGAACACTCGCAGTGTCCCGAAATGGTTGCAATTACTCAAAATGGGGGTGTTCTGAGAACGTTGTTTGTATTGTTCGTTGTCAGGGTGAAAGTGTTTTAAGAGCACTCCTTTTGTTCGCTAATAGTACAATTTCCTAGGGGCGTCAACCGACTTTTTGTCCACTAAAGAAACGATAAATCCGGCTAGTGTGCGCCGACATTATGTGATAATCCTATGACTGGCGCTATTGACCTGGCTGACTTGCTTTTGCGACACTAAATCATATCTCCCGCCCCTAAGCCTGATATTATCAAAGCATTCATATTCCCCGCCTTTCTCCGTGACGTTACAGGGTGCGTAATGAAACGCGCCCAGTCGTCTCCAGTACTACGCGACTTTACACAGAACCCGGAAGACAACACACATTATGTCACAACACAACGCGCCACAATTCGGAATATGAAACTATGATTTAAAAGCAAAGAGCAAAATTGTTAATGTTGTAAAGTACATTTATTTGACATCAAATGTTTAGAGAATATTCAGCAATTTGCATTTGTCTTTGTTGTCGATCCACAAAAGTTCATGTTGAGACACGCGATGTTCCTTTGCGGTACAGAGAGTGTTAGATCAGCTTACAACTCAGTGAACCACAATTCGGAATATGAAACTGTGGTTTAAAAGTAAACAGCAGGATTGTACATTTGGTAAAGTACATTTATTTCACATGAAATGTTTAGTGAATATTCAGCGATTTGCTATTGTCTCTGCTGTTGATCAGGAAAAGTTTATTTGGAGCCACGCGTTGTTCCTTTGCGGTAGATAGGCTGTTGGTTTATGATAAAAGCAGTAAATGGTCGCTCTGATAATCGGAAGGTTGCTCCAACAACGAGCCATTAGACCACCCTATTGGTTGGTATGTTGTTTGTAGCCGCTAGTACTGCGTAAGGGCATATTGGTCCTTGGCGATTGTCCCATAAAATGGTGAGGCTCATGAAGTTGCATATTTGGACTTGCACCTGGCAGTTGAAGACCCCATCCGCTGGAGTCTGTAAATCGTGACATAGACAAAATGGGGCCACGTACCTGTTTTAAAAAACATAAATTAGTCTCACCAGCCGATCTTCATTAAAAATCATCATTTTATTTATTAGGGCGTGAAACTATTTGCTATCGGAGATAGTGAAACAGAGTATGTTAATAATAAAATAATAATATTTTCCCATTCATATAGCGCTAAGAACCGTGAGGTATGTAAGCGGTGCTTATTATTAACCACGGTGTGTGGTGCTCATTTATCGACCACGGAAGGATGAAAGGCTGAGTTTCGCCTTGCCGGGATTCAAACTTGCGTTAGCAAGCTGTGCACGGATGTCAAAGCGAGCGCTGTACTCGCTGTGCCACTTGACAGGCTACAGTGAAGTGGCACAGCGAGTAGAGCGCTTGACCGCCTATAGACCGGTTAAATTATTTCTATTAACCCACCCTGTGTCGTCTGCCTTTTTCAGAGCCCTCTAAATGACAGGGGATCAATTCGGCAGTGATAGTGCGCGGTAGAAAACATTATGCCACTTTCAACGAACAAGTTCAACTTGAGCGTCTTTAATGCTACGCTATTGTAATTATATTTGGTATAAAGTAATCTAAAGGGTCAATTACAGTACAATTGCAATTTCCATTGTCTACGAGTGGGGCAGTCCCAAAATACGACTCCGCGTGTGCCAACGATCTTTCGTATAGTGATATAATATGTAAAAGTAGTTTCATTTCAGAAATTTCATCTTTATCTTCTCTTACGTTTTAGCAACACTCCTTCAAGAGAAGTCTTCCATCACAATCTCTGTCTGTCAAGGTCAAAACACAATACAACCTTATAGTCCGCTTCGTGAGCCTCTCCGGGGCCCGAGAAAAAAATGGAAGCAGCTGACCTTCACTGTGAACGAGCATAAATTCTTACTTTGCAACATTCTGTGTAAAGCCATCTGTAAAAGTTGTGGAAGCAGCTGACCTTCACTGTGAACGAGCATAAATTCTTACTTTGCAACATTCTGTGTAAAGCCATATGTAGAAGTTGGTTTTTGCACGCCATGTTTGTATATTGTTTGCGTGATATTAAAAAAACTTTGTTAAAGGGACGTTATGGTTAAGTTGCACTATTAAAAACCAATGAAATTCAGTGAAAAAACTTTGTTAAAGGGACGTTATGGTTCAAAGTAAAACCGAAAAACCCCTGAAATTTGGCAGTTATGGTAAGATAAGCAACCATAACTCGCGCCACCGTGCACTGCTAACACTAACACCCAGGACATCAAAGATGACATCACAAATGTCATTGATGACATAACTGATGACATCACATGGCTGGCTCTCCCTTTTTATCCTTTACTGACATATCGAAGCCACATAGTTTTCTTCAGTAACAGTCAGGAAGTAAAAATTGAAAAGGTACTATATTTGTAGACTTAGGGTCTTGTCACATCATATGAAACATGTACATAGCGGAAGATACAGGCTTGAAAGAGAGCAATCCTTTCTGTGCATGAAGATAATCATTATGGTTATCAGCACTTTCTCATAGTTTTATTTTTATTACTCTACCTTCCCTCTATATGCTCATATTTGTATACATTATACTTACTCTCCATAGAGTGAATGGGAAAAAAATGTTGGTCGCGCATACAGCCCAAACCGCTGGACGGTTTTCCACCAAATTTGGACCAGTAGCAGCGGCTTGGTCCCGAAAGCGTGCTTTTGCAAATTTGGTGAAAATACATCCAGTACTTTTTTTTAAAATGACCAAAAAGTAGGTAAAAAAAAATTAGTGATATCTGTGTTCGGTTTGCGGATACACTTCCCTGTTCGCTCCGCGGAAAGTATCCTGATTGGCCAATCGTCTTGCGTGATGTTCGCGGACATGCAAAGTGTTCGCTGATTGAACGGCGTGGAGCGTGAAGCGCGTCAGATTTTTCGGTAGCGCCCGCCATATTGGATTCGCGGACGTCCCTGGACAGCGCGGTGAAACTTTGTTCAAAATGTGTATTTTGTAGAGTGTGTTGGTGTGTAGGAGTGTTTGGGGAGGGTGGGAGTGTATGAGATAGGATGAAAGTTGTGTTTTTTATGGGTTAGACGTTCTTTTTGTGTTCAATTTGTTTGCGGCCATCACGGGTGTTCTGAAATGTTCTAAATAAACTGACTAGGGGGTGTTCTAAGGAGTCAATATGTGTCCGTTTTGTTCGCAAGCAAAGTGAAACTGTTCTAAGAACACTCGCGGTGTCCGGGGAGTGTTCGTAGGTGGTGTCCTGAGGACGCTGTCCGTATTGTTCTCTGTCAAGTTGAATGTGTTCTAAGAACACGCGCGGTGTCCTGAAATGTTTGCAAATAAACAAAATGGGGGTGTTCTGAAGACGTTTTTGAGAACACTCCCGGTGTCCTGAAATGTTTGTAGGGGTTGTTCTGAGGACGCTGTCCGTATTGTTCTCTGTCAAGTTGAATGTGTTCTAAGAACACGCGCGGTGTCCTGAAATGTTCGCAAATAAACAAAATGGGGGTGTTCTGAAGACGCTTCTAAGAACACTCGCGGTGTCCGAGGAGTGTTCGTAGGGGGTGTCCTGAGGACGCTGTCCGTATTGTTCTCTGTCAAGTTGAATGTGTCCTAAGAACACTCGCGGTGTCCTGAAATGTTCGCAAATAAACACAATGGGGGTGTTCTGAAGACGCTTCTAAGAACACTCGTGGTGTCCGGGGAGTGTTCGTAGGGGGTGTCCTGAGGACGCTGTCCGTATTGTTCTCTGTCAAGTTGAATGTGTCCTAAGAACACTCGCGTTGTACTGAAATGTTCGCAAATAAACAAGATGGTGGTGTTCTGAAGACGCTTCTAAGAACACTCCCGGTGTCCTGGAATGTTCGTAGGGGGTGTCCTTAGGACGCTGTCCGTATTGTTCTCTGTCAAGTTGAATGTGTCCTAAGAACACTTGCGGTGTCCTGAAATGTTCGCAAATAAACAAAATGGGGGTGTTCTGAAGACACTTCTAAGAACACTCGCAGTGTCCAGGGAGTGTTCGTAGGGGGTGTCCTGAGGACGCTGTCCGTATTGTTCTTTGTCAAGTTGAATGTGTCCTAAGAACACTTGCGGTGTCCTGAAATGTTCGCAAATAAACAAGATGGTGGTGTTCTGAAGACGCTTCTAAGAACACTCCCGGTGTCCGGGGAGTGTTGGTAAGGGGTGTCCTGAGGACGCTGTCCGTATTGTTCTTTGTCAAGTTGAATGTGTCCTAAGAACACTCGCGGTGTCCTGAAATGTTCGCAAATAAACAAGATGGTGGTGTTCTGAAGACGCTTCTAAGAACACTCCCGGTGTCCTGGAATGTTCGTAGGGGGTGTCCTTAGGACGCTGTCCGTATTGTTCGTTGTTAAGTTGAAAGTGTTGTAAGAACTATCGCGTTGTTCTGAAATGTTCGTAGGGGGTGTCCTGAAAACGGTGTCCGTATTGTTCGCTGGCAAGTTCAAAGTGTTCTAAGAACACTCACATTGTTCGCGGACATTAAAACTTTCCCATAGATCATAGTTGAAATGTTTGACTCTATGGATGTGATATGCTGCGGTGGTTGTTGCCAGGGTATAGAGTCTTGGGTGCATGGCCATTTGATTGGAAGGCTTGTCTAACTTTATATAAATCTACCAGCTGTTGCCATATTTGTTTGTCTTTTGTAGGTACTCCATTTACTAATATAATTAAAGATTGCTGCATTGGACGTTGCACTCCTAGAGTATGCACATTTTCTTTTAGATTTAATGGTAAATAAACTACTTTTCCACGAATGCCTTTTACCAATTCAGAGGGAGGTAATTTTGCTGTTTTTGGTTGAAGGCGTATTATTGCTTGAAATGGGTGTACTGTTTGAATTATGATGCTCTCATATAAATTAAGTTGTTGTAGAGGTTTTGGTACTGGGTATAATTCCAAATTATTTGTGATAGAAAGTGAAGGAGTTTGGTTGTTGTCAAGTTTTGTAGTGCAATAACTGCAAAGTATTAAGGGCTCAGTTATTTCATATTTGTTTTCTGCTAGAAGGTAGAGAGCTAATTCAAACCATTTAGAATCTTCATTGTCTTCTATTTTGTATGATAGGTCCACAGTTTTTGTGTTACTTTTATAAAAAATTCTACGGCAACATACACATACATGGTTTGGTACTTCAGCTGATGTACTTTTAAATTTTAGTATTTCTTTTTTGTATGTGTTTAGAAAAAGGTTGCCATGTGTAGAATTGTTGCTTAATTGGTTTAAAGCTATGTCATTCTGTAAATGGCTTTCACTTCCAAAATATTTTTTCTGGATATAGTGAATTTCTTCAAGTAGGTCTTTTGCTGTACCATGTAGAAGGATGTTATTTAACTTTGCTAGTGCTAAAGCAGGACTTTTAGCATAGTACAGTTTATAGACTAGATTTCTTATAGTTGAATGATGTGTTGATATCCTTTTGATATCATGGAAAGTGGTTTTACAAGTAGGTCCTATAATGCAGGCCAATGAATGTCCTTGTAGTCCTGTGTACTTGCGCACTGGACAGGTATCTATATTTTGCAGTAATTTAATTTTGATTTTGTCTTTGCTTTTTACATATTTATTGAGGAATTGGTGTAAAGATTTGAAACATTGTTTGGGAATTTTACACATTGACGTGCATGGCCATTTGTACACTAGACGTTCTGATTCAGTTGAATGGAGGGGTAATTCTATGTTTTCAGGGCATATTTTTGTAAGGAGTACTTCTTGTTCCATTATAGTATTATTCACTTTTTCATTACCTCGACCACTGCTATTTATGGCAATTGTATTAGTTTGCTTTTGTTTGTACGCTTCTTCATTAAAACATGGTTCTGTGCTCGTAGTGTGATTCCATTCACCTCCGCAGATACTTAAGAAGTTCTTTCTGTTGACATTTCGCTTATTGAGAAGTCTTTTTTGTAATTTAGTTATTAGTTTTGTTAGTGGTTTCATTTTGTTTAACAGTAAAATAAATAAAGTTCTTTTGAGAAGAATTGCACTGTCCATCAATGCTTCTAAGATTAATTTCCTACGATAGGTTTTAAGCTTTGAACCCGATTTCTCTCCTGTTTTTATAAGATTTTGAAGGACTTTGTGACGGTATATTTTGGCTAAACTACTTTTCTTGGTATGCTTACTTTGCACTACATTGAAATTTGAAGAAGTAGTTTTATCTGTACTGATAGCTGATTTTCTGTTAATTGTTTTTTGGTTTGTTTTACATTTTGATAGAGGAAGCGAAGTTGTTGTACTTGAAACTTCTTGTGTTTCACTAAATGATTGTATTAGCTGTTTTGTTTCAACTTTTTTTTACAAATTCTGCTAGAGATGGATGCTTATGTTGGACTCCTTTATTTTCATTTGCTCTAATTTTGCATTGCTTTCTACGGAGTTGTCTTTTGGTAGGCATTCTTTAGGGTCTGTTGAAAAAATAAAGAAGATATGGGTTGGGGTGTTCTGGAATGTATGTGTGCTGTGTGCATGAGTGTTTGAGTAAGATGATAAAGATGTATGTAATGGTGTGTGATTGTGCATTGGGAACTAAAACTAGTAGGTATAGGTATTCTTGAATTTATGTGTCACTAAACTGGGGTTCAGATGACAAAAAAAAAGTAAGCTAGTGGTGTGGAAAAGTACAAATAGTAAATCTAATGTATACAATTAAAACAGTTGTTTGTTCTATAATATGAAAATTGTAGTGGTTCAGTTGGCTAATTTGTGTGTCCAAAAATAGAAATTTGTGGGCCATTCTGGTTGTAAATCGCTGTTTACGACATGGAAATTTTTGGACAAAATGGTACAAAATCTCTATTTTAAGAAACCAAAATAGCTGGTATTAATGTTATAGTATATTTGATTAATAATATAAATATTATGGTGATATTTTACTTACTTTTTTTTTTTAAATTAACAGGTAACATCTTAGTTTTTCTTTCTTCTTCGAATTCGGCTGCTTCTTTTCAGGAAACTGGTCTTCACTGCAACTGTAAAAGCTTCAAATTAGTAACTTTGTTTGTATATAGCACTGTTTTTAATTTAGATATTGATTTTTTTAATTGAAATCCTCAGTGCCTTCTGTAAAACCATTAAACTAATTTATTTACATAAGATACATTGCATCAGTTCAGTACATGTGATATGTTCTTAATGAACAAATTGTATTGAATGACTAACTGTAGCAAAAATAAAATATCTTTACTATGTCTTGTGAAATTTATAATATATTAGTGAATACCACTAAACTGTTCTAGGTAATAGCGCCTCAATGTCATGTCTAATTTAAAGTAATTAAGTAAATAAATAAATAAAAACAAAAAATATGAAATTGTATAAGTATTTTTATAAAGGTTTAAACATAGATTTTGTTTGCATGCAATTTTGTTTGAATATATTTAGTCTATATATTTCATTTTAAAAATGTTAGTTTAACATGATTTGAGTGTGTGTGTATAAAGAAAGTAAAAAGTATAAAGGTGTATAAGTGATAGTTGATTTTAGGAAATTGAAAAAAGTACAGTAAATTCATTTTACAGATTTTACAAGGTAAAAGTCTGTTTGAAAATGTGTTCATCTACCATAGCTCTCAACTCACACGCTTTTCGCGGGTGTCACATGCCTTGTAAAGGGCAGACTCACCCGCCAAAAACAAAATCGGGTGATTTCACCCGCCTGTAAAACAAAAATGGTTGAGAGCTATGTCATCTACTATACAGAAAATATGCATACCTGAAGTTTGTGTTCATGCATATGGATATGCATGGAGCTGCAAGTAGAAATCTTGAAGACTTGTACAGTATTTGTGGTAGATGTTGCTTGCCAATGATATGACACTTGTACTCAGAGAGATTCAGAGTACATTTGCAGTGCTGATCTAGGATGATGCAGTTAGATGTAGAGGTCTTGAATGTGATTGGTGCATGGTCATGTGATTTTTGAGGTACATCCAATGAGGGAATGGCAGAGAGAGTGTAGTGGAAATGGTAGAAGGGCTGTTCATGTTACGATATGTCTGCGGACATGGCGGTAGTTCCCGGACATCGGGGGTTACATCCGGGGATTTTTGGGTTCAGAAGTCATGCAAATGAGAATAAGCACTGAAAGGGATTGGTCAGGAAAGTTTGGTGGGTGTGTTGTGCCAGGAGAGATTTTCTGAGATACTCTTTTTTCTGAGAGAACAAAAGATAGATATGGCTGTGTGTTTCAGAAAACAGATTGTTTGGATTTTAGGAGATTCGTGGATACATTGGTTGAAGGTGCATGCAGAAAGCTGTGGCGTAGCTGTAGATCTTGGATTCCCACATGTGGAAGTACACTGGCATGGAGTACGTGGAATGAAGTGGTTGGACTTGCTACCTCTCTGTGCTACTTTGGAGACAGAGCAACATCCAGACATAATTGTAATTCATTGTGGAGGGAACAGTTTAGGGCATGTGACTGGAATTTGTTTGCAATTTGCTATGAAAGAAGGACTGAGGAAGGTTATGGACATGTTTCCTAATTCTCAAGTGATATTTTCACGGATTGCGCAGAGACAAATGTGGCTTCGTTCTTCTTCATTTGGTCCACAAATGGAAAAAGCAAGGCGCAATGTTAATAAGGCGTTTTGTGGCTTTCTAAGAGATCTTCTTTTCACAATGAAAATATTATGTTTTGTAGTACATACATTTTTCGCAGAGATGGAGTCCATCTTACTTATGCTGGCAATCAGATTTTTCTGAGAAATGTACAAAATGCATTGCGACCTTTTTTGGAATTACAACAACGATTTTGAAGTAGATGTTAAGCATTTACAATTTTTGACTTAGAAACACCACCCAAAGGCTCTTTTCAGAGCCACCACTTCTTTCCAGAGAAAATTACAATGTTTGTGATGGAGTAGTAACCCAATTTTTTTAATGTTCGCGAACTGTCCGCGAACTTCTAAAAAATACAAAGAGCCCTGCTTCATTTATTTTCACTTCTATTTTTTAACTGGGAAAGGCAGCTCTGAAAAGAGCCTTATTTTTTTTTATTTTTGTAATTTTGGATTTTTTTTGGTTTTTCAGACACGACACACTAGGAGAGGAGGGTAAAGGAGGGTAAAGGGGGGGACACCAACCACAGGGATAAGAAAGGGCGAGCGGAGAGAGGAAGATGTAGAGCGGGTTTTATTTGGTTAGTGAGCAGGTCTTCTCGTGCTCTGAGACGATAGTCTCAAAAGCACTCCGAAGTCGCTCCCCCCTGCAGAGTACTGTGTCACAGTACATACATACAACTGTGACCCTCGAAAGGTAAGGGTCATCAGCATTCTGTATGGCCTGTGAGGCAGCTTGAGAAAGACGCTGTCCCACAGAGGTGGTCCTTGTGGTGACAGGATCAGAAACAGAGGATGAAGTAGAGGAAATCAACCTGCTATGTTCTTCGCAAGGTACAACCCTGCGAATAGCCCCAGAGTGAAATGACCTCAGGTGTCGCTTCATAGTAGTGGTCCCAAAGCTATAGTTACCGTGCTTCCCGCGACTGAGTATCATTTTGCACTCATTGCAGGTAACATGGTTCGCACGAGCCTTAGGACCATTCCCATGAATGGTAAATAACCGCCACACCCAAGACTCACGCCTAGTGCGGGTAGTAGGGATTTCCTCTACCTCATTCTCATCATCCTCTTCTTCCTCCTCCGCATCCTCAGTCCTGTTCCCCTCTTCAGGCCCTTGGGGAGGTGGTGGTGGTGGAGGGGGTGGTGGTGGTGCTGAAGCAGGTGCAGCACTAAGTGGCAGTTCAGCAGCCAAGGATGCCATGTCAATGATGGTGTAGTCTGCAGGTGGCAGCAAAAATCACTGTGTTCTGAAGAATAGCCAGAAACACAATGGGAATAAGCTCTTGGGCATGGTCTTTTATAGGGGTGCTTGTGCGCGGTCCGCGGACATGCGCACTGTGCGCGGACAGATCGAACACAAAAAAAGGATCGGAAAGTTTCAAAAGGAATATAGAAACTCAAGATTGCTATGTGGGACTTGTGGCATGGTGAGATTTTATTGAAAAATATTATAGATTAACTGAAAATGTACTTTTAAATTGTTCGGGGACACGAACAGTGTCCGCATTTCAGGACACACGATGAGAGTGGGCGCGGTCATATGATCTGTTTGCGAACTAGTCTGCGAAGGAAGCTCCTGTCCGCAGGACACCAAGTGCACGGAGATTGGTTAGCGCATGCGCTTTGATGTCCTACGGACACTGTTCGGGTTCTGAAGTAATTAAAACTGCGTCACACGTGAAACGAATATTTCAGGACACTGCGTGTGTTCTTAGAACAGTTTAAACTTGGTAGCGAACAGTAAGGACAGATATAGTGTGCTTCAGGACACGTGTAATTTAGTTTATGTACGAACATTTCAGGACACCAATTGTGTTCTTAGAACACTTTCAATTGGGTAGCGAACACTACGAACAGTTGTACTGTTGTTCAGGACACATCATTTTGTTTATTTACGAACATTTCAGGACACCAATTGTGTTCTTAGGACAGTTTTAAGTTGATAGTGAACATTACGGACAGATATAGTGTTCTTTAGAACACTTTAATTTTTGTTTCTTTACAAACATTTCAGGACACTACGAGTGTTCTTAGAACATTTTGAACTTGCATGAGAACATTACGGACAGATGTAGTGTCATCAGGACAGTTACATTGTCGTTTCTTTACGAACATTTCCGAACAACCGCGGTGTCCGTGGACACCTAAATTGGTTTTATTACAAGGAACTGAAAGTAATTACAACACAATATAAAAAGTAACTTTATTTAACATATATAAACAATTTATGACTGGGAAGGTGGGGCAGAAACGGAAACAAAAACAGGAGAATTAGGGTTTTCAATATTAGTGGGATCAGGTGAAGAAGGGATGGAAATCTCATCAAAACGTTGTGGTCCATGGAGAGAGTTTGGGGATAAATGAATGGGATATGGTGAGGGGGGACAAGTACAGGTCGGACAATGGTATGTTGTTGGTGGTTTTAGGTGATCTTCCACAAAGTTCTTTAAATCCATAAAATTTGCCATACGTTGGTCCATTTTGTGGGTAATGTGTTCAAGAGTGTTATCCACATCTTCTTTTTCTTTGGAAGTTGCAATTTTTGTAGGGTCTGTAAAAAAAAATGTATATGTTGAATGTATACAAAATAATATTTATCAATTGGTTTATACAGTAAAGTGTGTACCATTAGGTGGACTATCTTCTAACATTTCGTCTCGTGGGAAATGGTCCTCTAGCCAGTCCAGAGTACTACACATTTCTGTGAGAAAACAAAGAAGTAATATGTTTTTTTTTTCTAATACAGAAAGTTTATAAATATATGAGTAAAAAGAAGTGCACTTACTATGTCTGGTGAGATATGTAATCAGTAGTGTATACGTCTGGTCTTGCTGTTGGTTGTGGAGCGTCTGTGAGGTAATTATGGTGGAAGCCACTTTATCTTTTTTTGGTATATTCCATTTTAAAACATATTGTATTTACATGAATGGTTAGTGTGTTACATATATGGGTAACATTTTTTAAGTATTACTACATATACTTTGTATGTGTGCTGCTTTGTGAATTTGTTAAATGTTCCTATGTTATGGTATAACTATTACACATACCTCCCCAGAGTTTTTAGGTGGTGGTACTGTTCTCCGAACATGTCCGCGAACATTAAATAAGTTTGCGGACATCAAGTTCATAAGAAGAGATTTAGTCAGTTCCATATGACATGTATATAAAGTGAAAGTCATTATTGTTAAGTTGTGCTACTAAAAAACTATGAAATTCAGTGAAAAAACTTTGTTAAAGGGACGTTATAGTTAAGTTGCGCTACTAAAAACCTATGAAATTCAGTGAAAAAAACTTTGTTAAAGGGACGTTATGGTTAAGTTGCGCTACTAAAAACCTATGAAATTCAGTGAAAACACTTTGTTAAAGGGACGTTATGGTTCAAAGTAAAACCGAAAACCCCCTGAAATTCGGCAGTTATGGTAAGATAAGCAACCATAACTCGCGCCACCGTGCACTGCTAACACTAACACCCAGGACATCAAAGATGACATCACAAATGTCATTGATGACATCACTGATGACATCACATGTGCATTTACTTTTCATGAAAACTCTGTAGGAGGGATTCTTATAATGTTGACCAAGAAGTGTCAATGATCTTTTGAATGCATATCATGAGCTAATTAGTCCATTAAGCAATGCATTGATATAAATAGCATTCTATTATGAAGTTCTATCCAGTATACTAAGCAACTCATGCAGAAACTTAGGCAGTGGGTGCAGTATACATGATGAAGGTGCAATATTCATAATCTTGCCATGTAGAATAATGAAATGATAACTGCTTTCTTATTAGAGTTTTGCGTACTGTGAAGCATGTAATAAGTAGCTAATAAAACCCACTTAATACATAATTACATTATTACAGACAAAACACAAAGAGACAACAACATATACAAATATGAGTATATACAGGGACAGAGAAGTAAGCAAAAAAGCAGAAGTAGTAGCAGAAATAGTTCATAACCTAACTGATTATCTTTATGCAGAGAAATGATTGCTCTGTTTCAAAGCTGCTACTTACTGTATGTATGTGTATCAAATGATGTCAGTGAACCCTAAGTAAAGGAGTGTGAGTACAAAGTATACAAATATGAGCATATACAGGGAAGGTATAGTAATGAAAATAAAACTATGAGAAAGTGCTGATAACTCTAATGATTATCTTCATGCACAGAAAGGATTGCTCTCTTTCAAGCCTGTGTCTTCCGCTATATTTATGTTTCATATGATATGACTTGACCCTAAGTCTACAAATATAGTACCTTTTCAATTTTTACTTCCTGACTGTTACTGAAGAAAACTATGTGGCTTAGATATGTCAGTAAAGGAAAAAAAGGGAGAGCCAGCCATGTGATGTCATCAGTGATGTCATCAATGACATTTGTGATGTCATCTTTGATGTCCTGGGTGTTAGTGTTAGCAGTGCACGGTGGCGCGAGTTATGGTTGCTTATCTTACCATAACTGCCGAATTTCAGGGGTTTTTCGGTTTTACTTTGAACCATAACGTCCCTTTAACAAAGTTTTTTCACTGAATTTCATAGGTTTTTAGTAGCGCAACTTAACCATAACGTCCCTTTAACAACGTTTTTTTCACTGAATATATATATATATATATATCACACTTCTATAAATAAATTGTCAATGGATAGTACACTTGTGAATACGAGCAGTAATCAGCAAGAGGTAATCCTACAGAAGCACAGTTCTTGGTTACTTATGAATAGGAACAGAAGAATAAGGTGTGAAAGAATGCTTTATATGGTTCAAGGAAACGCAATGATAAATGAAATGCAGTACAGAAAATAACTTGATATGGCTTCAACAAAAGACAATGTAATCACTTTTCCTTGACCATTCACTCCCCCCCTTTATGCAATATAAGGAGATGGAAAGAAGAGCACACAGTTCTCAGGAATGCAATCAAATACAATACGAAATTCAGTTCCCCCCCAGCAAGCTTAGAGGAAAACAGGTAGAAGTTTGAAACACAGGCCCAAAATGCTTTGAATGTGATGACAATGAAGTGAGAAATGTGCTAAAAATGCTTTTAATTCCCTCTAGAGGTTCAGGGTGGGTGATATCTAGTTTATATTAGTTCAGGCTCACTTTAGCAATGCTCTATGAGTAACTAGCAGGTTAAAACGAATTTTAGCAAAGGAAAGCAAGGAGCTGCTTATTTTTACACGTGGCTGAAATTGTGCAAAATGTCAAGTCACGGCAAATTTAATGGCGTGCGTCGAGCGTAATTATGGAGTAGCAAGTCGGTTCTAGATTTGTTGGAAAGCCTAGAATCTTAGCTTTAAGATAAAAGTAAAATTTCGGAGATACGGACGATTTTGTGAAGGTAGTTTTTCGGATTTCAAATTTAAAAGTTCAAAATGACAGGTGACAGTTTTCAGCTTTAAAAGGGACAGAGTGACACACACGATTCCTATGAGGTAGTCCTAAATAGGTTAAAATAGTTTTAATTAGATTATTTTAAACTAAGAGATTAGTCTGGCACAGTCCTAGAGTACTCACACTATCTTTTGGACAGGAATGCGACTTCGTCACGGATCTGGTCAGGTTTGGACTGCGGTTCCCTTGCCACAGACGGTCTCTGCCTGGTTCTGCTTTCTCTGGATACAGCACTGCTTTCTGGGTCGGCTATTGGTTCTGGCAAAAGTTCTTGGCAGTGCACGGCGGTCTGGTCTCTCTGGATGCAGCACTGCTTTCTGGGCTCTGGCCTAGGGTTCTAGCCAGAATCAAACAGCACAGCCCGGCTGTTGAAGAGTTCAGTTGCAAAAGATTTTGAGGCCTGCTGAAGATACTTTTGCTTGCAGTGGGCCTTCTAGGTTCAAAGTTCTGTAGTCTCTGTCTAGCTAGAGTCAGTCTAGATCTCTGGAGTTCTGGATGTGAATTAGTCCGTCAGCATGCTCCTCAAAAATGGAAATTGAATGTCCCTACCTGGGTTCCAGTGGCACTTTTTATGTGTTTTGAAAATGGGTGTGTGCCTGGGCCTAGCTAAGCCTGACCCTCTCACTTGTCATTGGCCCAGTTCTCCCCTCTCCCTTGATTGGGGAGCTGGGTTTTGTGTCATCTTTATGGCTTACAGAAAGACACTCCCCTTGTCAATGTGCACACAAATCTATTTCTGATCCAAATACATATTTGCTAGATACACAATTTGTTGAAATTACATGTACATATTACAGATTCCTTATGGTCCATGCTTGTCCGACTCTGATCTTCCTGGGGGCTTGCATTCAAAAATGACAACATTTTGCGCTTTTTGACTGGTTTTGCAATATTGGATTGTCATCAAAAATTACACAAATGTACACCCTCCTTCTACACACATTCCAGCTATTTACTAGGTTTCTAGCATAAACCCGCTGTCTGTAATATCAATAAATTGCGGGGTTTGGTCCTAGAACACCGTAGAAATTGGAGTTTGGACTCAAATCGTGAGGGCATTTTTCATACTAAGAATCTCAAAATTGTACATTCCTGTCATTTGGTTACAATAAGTTATCAATGTTTCTATAAAATATATATGTGCTGTAATAGGAATCCACACTTAAGTCTGGCCCGCCCCTTGAAGCTGGGTGGGTCAGGGATCACATGTCTCTGCTCCCAGGCAGAGCTCTGTTTACAGTCAACATTCAAAATTAACATACCCCATTCAACTGAAAGGGGCTATTGATCTCTCCTCCAGGCTGAAGGGGAAACCCCCTCCCTCTCACTCAGAAGGGCCATGTGATATCCTGCCTCCTGTTGTGAGTCTCTGGGGTGTTAAGAGTTCTCAGCCTCTTGGCCTCTGGGAACAGCAGGTGGCTAAGATTTTTAATTAACCAACAGACTTTGAAGTCCCAGTTAGGCTGGATCCTCTTGCACTCCTGAGATACAGTCCTACTGTCAGAGTTTAGACCGCTAGCGCCGGTTTGTGGACAAAGCTGGTACTGCACCCATTTTTGGGATCTGTCTTGAATTAATGCATTTCAATAGAGTGGTCTTTTGCTTGATACTATAGAACCCTTGCTTAACATTGTTTTGATGGCATCCTTACAGTAGAGTGGTGATGTGGAACCCCCCACAAGAAGGTTGTATCTTTAGAGTGGTCTTGTGCCCATGGTTTTAGCAACTTTTTGACATTAAAAAAACGGATTTTGAACAGAACCACCTTTCTTTGCACTGGTGGGTGGCAGATTAGGTGACCGTTTTGGTGTGCGCAAACTGCGCAGTTCTCCTGGATTCTGGCGTGAATGTGGGCGGCGACAGCTCATCCCCTCACCTACCCAGTCTATTGATTTAGTTTGTTCTGGGATAGAATGATGGGCGGCGACAGCTCATCCCCACATCTACCCCATCTTATAATTCAACATGGGTCAAAACCCTTGACAAGTGCCTACTGCTTGGCACCTTACGCAGTTATCCCTGGGTTGCCGAGAGGTATAGAGCCACAATCTGGGTTGGAGGACACAGCAGTTCCAGACCACAAAGGCCTGCCAGAATGAAGTGCCTTGTTCTTAGCTTGGGGTACCAGCCTGGCTGACATTTTCCAGGCACAGTGCAACTGCCCCACTCTCTCAGATATGGGGAAATTGTCTCATGTACAGTGGGTCCAAGAATTATGAGGCACGGGCCAGCTGGTAGTTGGTGGTCCCCCAATGCCACAGGAGGTTCCTACTTGACATTTCTCACAGCATTACTGTGGTACTTAATTTAGGAATGACCAAGAATGTTGAAAGATTGTCTTTTCATTTTTATTGGCCCCAGATGGGAGTGGAAATCAGACAGTTTGTGTGGTCCTGCTACACTTACCAAGGATCTGGCAAGGTTGTCAAATCCACAAAGGGCCTGTATTTCCACTATGAGTGGTTGGGAGGCCTTTCGAGAGAATATGTACAGCCATTGTGTGTCCTTTGTATTCTCAAACCTCCTCAGGGAACCAGTACATCTTGGTAGTAGCAGTAGAAAGTAGCAGCTTTTGTGTGGACTACTGAATGTTCAACTCTGTCACCAAGACTGATCACACCCGATACCTAGAGCAGACAAACTCACTGGCAGATTAGGAGTTGGTAAATTCATGAGTACCTTTGACCTCATGGCATGGTACTGGCAGGTTGGCCTGATTGATGAAGCAAAGGAGAGATCAACATTGTACACTCCAGAAGGGCACTATACGTTCACCGTTATGCCCTTAGGATTAAAGAATGGCCATGGCACCTTTCAGAGGATGGTAAACCAGATATTGTCAGGAATGAAGAATTTTAGCTGTGCCTACTTAGATGACAGTGTAATATTCAGTCATACCTGGGAAGACCGTCTATCCCATTTGAAACAGGTGCTCCAGGCCACGTAGAAGGCTGGCTTGACTTTCAAGGCACTAAGTGCCAGAGAGTGCAGGGAACTGTGACTTAAGTAGTACACCAAGTGGGTGGTGGTAAGAAGCAGCTCTTCGGGCCAAAGTCCAGGCAGTGATGGATTGGGTTCATCCCTACTGCCCAGATTCAAATGTGAGCCTTCCTGGGCCTTACAGGTTATTACAGGCCATTTACCTAGGGGTAAGGGACAATTTCCATTCACCTTAACAATGTCACCTCCATAAAGCTGTTGAAGAAAGTCACCTGGACCCCTGCCTGTCCGGCATCCTTCCCGAGCTTGGAGGATGGCCTGTGCAAGGCCCAAGTTCTGAAGATCCCAGACTATGGGCAAAGATTCATCATAAAGACAGACCCTTGTGACTTCTAAATTGGTGTAGTGTTAGCACAACTGAACACCTAGGGAGTATAACAATCGTGTACCTGCCTGAGAAGGTGATTCACCAAGTGAGAGCGTGACTTGTCACAATTACGAAAGAGGCTTTTACTGTAGTTTCGGCAGTGTGCAGGCTGAAACCCTGCATTTATTTAAATCTCACTTTACTGTCCAAATGGTCTACAGAACTATTTGGTGGCTTATGGCCATTCAAGGAGAGGAAACCGAGTTATTGTATTGGGCCATATCCCTACAGGAATCAGACATGAACATTCAACACCAACCTGAGCCACAACACTCCAATGCAGATGGCTCAATGGGCATTTTTGCAAAAACAAAGAGGTGATGGCTGGAAGGTTTAGAATTAATCTTAACCACTGGCAAGGCTCTGGGCAACCCTCCAGACCACCGTTCTTCGCCTGCCAAGCCATTACAGAAGGGAACGACCATATGCAAATCAGGCTTGGCCCCACCCCAAAAGGGGCAGTCCAGCCCGAACTGCTAGGCCACATCCCCTCTGCACGAGACCACAAGCATCCCCAAACATGTTTCGCCCTTGTTGGGGCTCATCAGTGAGGAGTAGCTTGGGTCTCTAGGCCCAGCAGGCACGGGACCCACGTCTGGGCATACCCGTCCCACTCGGGGTGACATAGCAAAAACAAAGAGGTGATGGCTGGAAGGTTTAGAATTAATCTTAACCACTGGCAAGGCTCTGGGCAACCCTCCAGACCACCGTTCTTCGCCTGCCAAGCCATTACAGAAGGGAACCCTTTTGGGGTGGGGCTAAGCCTGATTTGCAATTGGTCTTTCCCCTTCTGTAATGGCTTGGCAGGCGAAGAACGATGGTCTGGAGGGTTGCCCCGAGCAATGCCAGTGGTCAAGATTCAGTCTAAACCTTCCAGCCATCACCTCTTTGTTTTTGCTTCAATGGGCATTTTTGCCAGGAGGATTGGCCAGATCCTTAGATGGGTGAGTAACACCTTTTGGGGCTGGGGGCATGTCAAGGATTGCAATCTGGCAAGGGTGTTGAATCTCTGTTTTTTTATCTTGATTAAATATAAAATGATTGTGGATTCTCTCTCAGCAAGGAAATTCCATGCCAAAAGGAAAGTGTACACAAGTGGGATGCTGAATCAGTATCCTGATCTGCAATGCCTGCTCTCATGTGGCACACAACAGTTTTGACTAGCACAGGTTCCCTCTGACAGCTGGACTGGCAGCCATGCCATTGTAGGACAGGGACCTAATTTAGGAATATGTATCTCTATTCTCAAGACTACATAACTGTGAGAGTTGTTATCCTGGTGGCAGTTGTTCATTTTTATTATAAACTATACCTGGTTAGGGTATGGTGGCTAGCATCTTTTATACATTCTACATACACATCCATTTGATATCATGTATTTGTCAGCACTGTGAGCTCAGCTCAGTTGTGGAAGAGCTATGTGCATTCTGGTCAGACAGTCCAACCATACCAAGTGACTAGCTTGGTGACTGGATGGCTATGCCTCTCCTTTGATCCTTTGTGAAGGTCAGTAACACTCTCTCCAGTGAGCAAGTCTCCCAGAAGGAGCTGGCCTGGTAAACAGTATCAAAGAGCACACCCATCCCAAATGAACTATCCTCACATTAGGGTGCTGCATACCAAATGGACCTTGATGCTATCGACAAGGGAAAGAACCAGAGTTAGTGTAAACAGAGAGGGGTGGTCAAGCCAGCTGGAATATGATTCTGTCATTTTGTTTTCTCTCTATATCTCTGTTCCTCTCTGACTCCACTTCCTTTCGCACAAATCACTTTGCGTGTTATGTCAGGAGGCAAAGTCCACTTGCCACAAGGATCAAGATTGGACCCCATAAAGCAGGCTTGATTTATGTTATGTTATGTTAAACATATTTATATAGCGCACTGTCACCAATGGAATTGGTCCCCAGGCGCTCTGGCGGATCTGTAACCAAGAAGGAGGGTGGGTAGGCTTAGTCAGGTGGAGAGGGAGTAGGAGAGTGGGAGAAGTGGTGTGCTGTTGTCGGCTTCAGTTCGGTATACACCGTGCGTTGAGCTTGGTGCAAGTATCAGAGCGGGTGAGACCCTGTGTGCTGTTGGTGCTGTTTATGTGTTGTTTGTATGTTGTTGAAGCAGTGTTGTAAAGTGCATGCGGATTGCTGGGTGAGAGATGCTTGTGTGAGTTTTGGGTGGGTTGGGTATGCAGAGAGTTGGAAGTAGAGTTAGTGGGTTCTGTATCCTGGTTCTAGTTTGAGTTGTATTCCTGTGGGTGGGGTTGTTTACTGATTTCTTATTGGCTGTCTGGCTGTAGTGTGTGATGGTGCGGCACGGTCCCAGCTGTATTCAATGAGCATTGTATAGTCTGATTAGGTATGTCTAATTTCTATCCCTCTATTGTGGGAGCTGAGTGTGGGGTTCCCTATCCCTTGTTATCTAATGTGACATTGGACTGTTGGCGCTACGTGTGGTTCAGGGCCAGGGAGCTATTGATGAGTCGTCCTTGTTCTCCCATCTTCATCAGCCTATGGATTCATTCTATAGTGTCCTCCTATCATGGCTATAACTCAGTTAGTTGTTTCGGAATGTCGTGGGGTATCTTCCTTAAAGTCTATTATTCGGTTGTTGCATGTGTAATGGCACGGCGCGTTCCCAGCTGTATCCAAATGAGCTTTGTATAACGTGATTGGGTATTCCTCACCTTCTGGTTTCTGGGCTAGGGGATGAGTGTTCCCTATTCTGTGATGGTGCTATTGATGATTTGTCCTAGTACTTCCGTCTTGGTCTTGCAATGTGTTCGGTCTTTGATTTCCTATCATGGCTATCTCTGGGCTATTTGTTTGCTATGTCATAGAGTGTCTTCCTTAGAGTCTATTCCCAGTCGATTGCTTAGTGTGAATCGGGGTCTGTCTCTTCATTCATCGTTGTTTCAGTTGTGTGTGTGTCCCATTGGGCGGTCTTCTCGTTCTGAAGTGAAGAGTCAGGGTTTGAGTAATTTCCTGAATAGTAGGTGGTTTCTTGTGTTGTATATGTTCTTTGGTAGGTTGGTGCTAGGTGAGAGAAAGATGATCCTCCAAGTTTTCTTTTATTGTAGGGATTTGGTTCCAAGCGGATGTCATTGCTTGATCTGAGCGTTCTTGTTGGTTGATGTAGGCATAGTTTGTCTCTCAGGAACTCAGCGCCTTGTTTGTGTACTGCTCTGTGAGCGATGCACATTGTTTTGAATTGTATTCGTTGTTTTTTCGGTAACCAATGTAGTGTTTTTAGAGCAGGTGGGATGTGTTTTCTTCAAGGTAGTATGAGAAGCAATCTGACTGCTGCATTTAGTCCAACCACATGTGTTTTTTTTTTCTTTAAAGGAAGGTGCTTCCCAATTCCTTGATTTTCCCAACACTGCGCTTCATAAATGCCATATCATATCATATCAAAGTCCTCCACCTGAGAGGTCAAGACTGAGGCTCCTAAGCAGAGGGAAGCTCTGTTCCATTCCTGTTTTCAGAGCACATTGGGGGTTGACCACTGCTGGAACAAGACATTCATCTCTGCCAACCACACTGCTGCCCAGGACCTCATTGGGGTGAAGGACTTCTGAATATGTGGGCCAGCCTCCTTTGCTTCAAAGTCAGAGAGAAATAACTTGTCACTGAGACCCCAGAGTGGGACTCGCAGTATCCTGAGAGACAAGACAGCCAGGATCTCTGTTTTCCATCACCTTGAACTGATCAAAATGGCTTTGAACCCGGATTACCACATTTTGAACTTCAGGACCTTCTGATGCTGCCTTTGGCATTTAATCAAACTTTAGAACATATGTGCTTTCAACTATAAACCATCTTGATGCTTCATTGTGTCCTCTCATAGCCTGTTGCCTTCTGGACTCAAATCAAACACTCGTTGCTGGAACCAAATCTAACCGCTGAAGGGCCATTCATTGACTCAAACCAGCAGTTACTGAATGACTCGACGTGGCTCGACCTCGAAATACCGCTTCATCTAACCACACCCCATAACATCAGCATCACCAATAGAAACAATCACTGACTTTGTACTCAAACCACTGGTGCTTCAGGGATCGACCCTACCCAGCAGTTCAAATAAGTCTCAGATTGGCTCCAATCTGGCCCATTCCCGGTGAGCACTCCTACCTGGATCACTGAACTCCAACCTCAAACCAATCTGAGTTACGGCATTTGACCCAATCCGATAACAGCGTTCTGTTTGGGCCAACACAATTTGAGGATGGGGAACCCCCTTTTCTAGATGCTGGATTGAGACATAAAGCTTTATGACACTGTTTTTGAGAGTGGGTTCCTCTGTTTGTGCCCCTTATTTAGTTGATGCCTTCTTTGACGATGTGTGAGATTAACTCTAGTAGCATTGATGGGGGGAGTTGCTCCACTGTGTGTTTAATTCCGAATGCTTTGGGATGATGTTTCAAGTCCAGCCTTTTATCTGAAGTGAGATAGTGGTGGGTGTGTAGCTATAACACACAGGAAGGTTCAGGATCAATTTATGAAAATATGGTATGTGGATAGAAACCATACACCCCACATCTGCCATCAGTCTACTTTGACGGAGAAGAGGATAGCATGATTAGTGCGTGTGAAAGGAATGCGGAGGCACAAAACCAGGTTTCCATTGTCATATGAATCTCCAGATAATGGCAAAGAGTGGGTTGAGCTCATCAATGGCTTGTTGATTGGCTAACCTGGTGCTGATAATAAGGGACATGAGGTTGAAAACCGTAGCAGTACAATGAGGCAATTACCCAACAGCCATTAGCACTGAAGCTCTTTGCTGCTTAAAGAGGGGCACCACATTGGATTGTAAAGGAAGAAGCATTGCCACAAGTAACAGCTCTCCTTCCAAGATGTACATGGTAACAGAGGAATCAGAAGGTTGCTGGGAAGATAACAAAAATCTATCGCAATTGATAGCTTGGTGAGTGAGTGGTCTGTCACTAATTTCCCGTTTTGTTATGTAGACTTCTGCTACTTACTGTGTGAGGTAATAAGAGTGTGCATTGATCAATTTATGCTAACAAAGCAGCAGTTCCCAAGGACTGGTTTACTAAGTAATCATGGTCATAAACTACCTACCGGGCATGTTTTTCACAGTAACCTTGTTCAAAGGGTTACAATGTAGCTCAGAACTGTTTTGACTTTTTGGGCACTTCATTTTCAGCTTCTGTGTTAGCGTGGTGATTGACGACAAGTGGCCTTCAAATGGATTTAGCATGTAGCTCCCATAGTGGCGGGAAGTTGGCATTGGCATGATTAGATAAAAGATACATAATTCGTGGATCTGTAACATGATGAAATCCAGGTGACATTTGATTTTGGCATGACACCAAGAAAGCTGCTCACAGGGATTTAAGCTGCGGTGTCAAGATGCGGCAAGCAGCTTCTGTTGTGTGCTGTCAAGTTTGCTTCCTGTCCTGTTGTTTAGCCAGATGATTTTAGGATTAGAGACCTATCACCCGGAGTTAACACTACGAGGAGAGTTTTTCAGAGATGAAGAAGTGAAAGTAATTATTGATAAACCCCTCTTGTATGAATACAAGCAACACCAATATCTAGCATATTCCCGAGCCAGAAGTACATTTGCTTTGGATCAAGAACAAATGAGACCTAGAACTCACCCATGCAATATTAGGAGATCCAAAACCAACCAACTCATCTGCTTCGAATCTGCAATAAAAGCTACACATAGCCAAACAAAGCACATGCAAGGGACTTGTATTTGTATTTGCATTTGTATTTGTGGGTCATATAATGAGCATTTCCAAACAGAACCAAACAGGGGGCCTGCATCTGGGCACAGATGTAACAAGGCTGCAGATCATGTTAGCTAACAACTGAAAATCATCCAACATTGTGACCCTCATTCAATGCAGGAAATGCCTGCAAGGAAAGTATGGGGGAAACATTTGCCAGGAACGTCATGAAAGATTGAACCTACAATGACACACTATCTTATCCACAAAACTGAAACGCCAGTTGGAGAAACCCTTGTGTAATATGTGCTCACGCTAAAGGGCCTATTAGTTTTGCTATCAAAAGGAAATCTTCCCAATGTAAGATGCAGATGAACATGGGAATTGAAGTTTGTGATGATGCTTGACCTAAAAAACAGAGTTCTGGACAGATGAGTGGGCTTCATGTATCATTACAATGAACTCTGAAGGTTATCCCGTCAGCCAGTGTACCCAGGGCTGGACTGGGAACTAAAAGAGGCCCTGGAAATAATTACTGGGGACCAAAAGAGGCCCTGGAAATAAAGTTCAAAGTGGCCCCAAATGACACATTTTCAGCAAGCCCAATGCTTTTCCTATGAGAAAATTTGGAAATTCCACAGAAAAGAGGCCCAGGGTGCAGAGGCCCACCGGGAAATCTCCAGAGTTCCGTATAGGCCAGTCCATCCCTGAGTGTACCATGTGAACTCTGGTAAATTGTCCATTTGTTTTATGTAGTGTCTAGTGATTATAGACCCTCGCCAATACATAAAGGTCACAGAGTACTTGCCCATAAATAAATAAACTTACAAGTTACTATGCTTAGCAGTGTAAAGTGCCCTTTGTACAATAGTATTAAGAGTTAGAATCACTGTTAATGGCCAGTATTGGACCTTCAAAGTAAACATCCAGTATTTGTAATTGTTCAGCCTTGACGCTGATGTCTCTGCAATGCAGTTTTACCTGTGAAAGGAAGGAATTATAAGAAGTGCATATACATCGATAGGCTGTAAACAATGATTCCGCAACTCACAGCGACCCTCTTGCACAAGTGGAGAGACACTTTTCTGGCCCCACACTCAAGGTCTACGCTTTTCATACCCTTTTGGCTACTGCCCAGTCAGTCGCCTATTAGAGATTAATGTAATGCTGCAGCATGTCTTCTCCATGGCTTTCTCCAATGCCATTGTGTACAGCTTCCGAAATGATAGTCACCTGGCAATGCAGACAGTATTGGCCAGCATGACACATGAATTCAGTCTCTCTGTGCCTGCCCACATAGCTGCACACCAGCCACAAGCAACACATCAACAAGCACCTGTGGCAGAAGGAACATGGCCATCCTGGTGGATTTTGCAACTAGTGCAGTGTACACAGGTTACAGGGGTGCTTGGACAGTCTCAGCGAGAGAATGAAGGACTGGGCTACATTTGTTGGTATTTCCATTAAGGATCAGGTTTGGCCACTCCCTCACTGCTTTCCCTCTGGCTGGAGGGTACCCTGGCAAAGAGGCAACAATTTCTTGGTATACCGATTTGACTGGCATCTTCAAAATGTTCCCTGTCAGACTGATGTTCTCCTCCTTCAAAGTAATTCCCTTTGGAAAGCTATAGTATTCTGACTCCCGTGGCAAGCCACTGCTGTAGTGGTCATCAGAAGGACCCCCGCCCCACAATACACTTGACAAGGGACAACCGTGTCTGCCTTGTACCCTATGCCTGGCCAGATACACTTCCAGAGTCTCTGTCTCTTTCTTCTCCTGAATATTCTGCTGGGGGATCACTCCTTCTCCTGCAGCACCATGACCTCCAAACTATCCTTGTCCATATTCATGCAGACCCACACTGCTGCTGCCCCTGCTCCCTGAGTTGCATTCATGCCGTTCTCCAACTGTAAAGCTGACTATGGCATCATCCTGCAAACACTGTAGTGCTTTCGCAGGATTGCATTAAGTCAACTATTGCCACCATGTCACGATAGACATGACCTGATCCTTTCTCCACCTCTGGCACAATGACATCCTGAATTGGCACTGGTTCACTCACCCCTCCCTTCACATTCTCCCAAAAGTTAAGTGACAAAACCTCTATTGTCTGACCTGCCTCCCTGCCATCTCCTCAAACACCGCCGCCCCCCCCATGGCACTGACAGTTCAATTCCAGACAGCCGCCGCCACCACCTCGTCCGACGACCATCTAGAGTCAGTGGTGCTTCTCCATTGTCAGCCAATAATTCTCTCTTCTTCCTGTGCCACCCCCAATGACTCTCTTACTATGCAACACATGCTATGGCTGTGGGCGCATAGTATCTCCCATAACCAGAATACACACAAGTTATGTATTTATTTGAATTTGTATAACTAACACCACACAGAAGGAGATCCTCTACACGAATTATTGAGATGAAGGAAACAGGGAAGAGAAGTAACCCAAAAAGTGATTTTAGAGGGATACAATCATGTTATTGCAACACCATTCACCTCCGAGACCTAGCAGTGGCAACACACACCCTCGCCAACCGCGACATGAGCCTCCTCACCACCCTGGACTTCTCCCTCCAAATACAATGCCAAATGAATTTCATATGTAGGATTCAATATGGAAAAAAAGGCCAAGACTTGTCATATTCACAAAAACATTGGAAAGGCTTATCAGAAACACAAAGGATATTGACTAAAAGACAGAAAGAACTCCCTATGTGATACACAAATCAGAAGGCTTTTCAGGTTTCAAAAAGAAGAGGTAATACAAAAGGAAACATTTTTTATTTTATTTTCATTTTGAATTTTTCGGGTAAATGAAAGGGTAAGTTCAACATTTGGAAAAAGTAAGACTCTGAGTGTGGCGTTGCCCCGTGAGGGGATACGCACGCGGCGGCGTGACGTTGCACGTCGCCGCGTGCGCCTTAAATAAACGGGGCGTTCCCGGCCGCGACAGAGCGACCGGGGAGCCCGAAGCGTGCAGACGTGTTGGTGTCCCATCTGTGCATGCTGGGGCTCGCGGGCACGCAGCGGGGGCACCCAGAGACCCCCAACAGTGGCGACGAGTGTCGGATGCCCGGGCCCGGCGGTGAGCGCAATCCCGGAGTAATTTTTCATTTCGAGTGAAGCATCCGTGGATGTTTCGCATCACGCCGAGGCCGCGGACCACACGCGGCTGGCGGCCATTTTGCCCACGAGGTGGAGAGTCTTCTAACGGCTCCGGTTTGGAGCAGGAAGACAATCCAAACCTAATTTTTGGATCAACTGACTGCAGGCAGTACAACCTGCAGGCCCATGCCAAGATTTTGTCATTTTGGTGAATTTTCAGGCGGTGACGTCGTGTTGTAGCTGGGAGATGGACTGAGGTGGCTGGGCCTTCTCAGCCCATTCCTTTTATAGCTCAATTTTTGGAGACTTTTGTTCACGGATCCTCTTCAGGACCCTCTTCAACCCCTTCATCATCATCACGTGGGGGATGACGCTCCAGCTTCTGCGGCCCACGTGGACACCAGGCGCCTTGAGGTACTCTCCTTCAACCCTTTCATCATCACGTGGGTGGTGGCAGTGTGGGGAGTGGTGCAAGTTGCGGCCCTTAGAATTGGAACAAGGGTGCCTGTGCGCTTGCGCCTAGGAGTGATCCTGGTGCCCTGGAGGGTGCGACGGCCACGGCTTCGGAGGAGTCGCAGGATGAAGATCTAACAGACCTGTTCCAGCAGAACCCCCCACAGCACATCCCACGCTCGACGACGTCTGGACTGCCTGTACAACCGGTGGGTGCACCCCCCCCTCCAGTCCAACCACCACCCCTGGCCATGGCCCAAGCCAGGGCGCAAGCGGCCTTGCAGCCAATTCCGGAGTTTGATGCTACGGGCCCTCCATCCAGCCTAGGGCCACGATGGAGGAGATGGATCGCAAGGCTAGATATGTACTTTCGGGCCGCCCAAGTCACGGACGACGACAGCATGGTGGCCACAATGCTATACTCCGCAGGGGTGACTGTGCAGGAGATCTTTGAATCTTTGACTCCAGCGGGTAACACATATGATCAGGCCAAAGCAGCCCTCCTGGCGCATTTCATCCCCCTTGCCAACGTGGACTTTGAAAGGTTCGTCATGCTGTCGGCCAAACAGAAGGAAGAGGAGACGCTTGACACTTTCTATGGCCGCCTGCGCCGCCTGTCACAAGGGTGTGCGTGGGGGGATGCGGAGGACATGATAAGGACCATGCTGATCCAGGCGTGCTCGTCAGGCAAGCTGAGGCGACAAGTCCTAAGAGAGCCCGGACTCACTCTGGCCAGGATTCTGGAGCTCGGGAGGTGCCATGAGGTGGCGGAAGCTCGAGCCAACAAAATGGAGGCCGGTTCCCGCCCGGCGAAACCGGAGGAGGTGTGCGCCATCTGGCGGGGCGGCAGAGGGGTGCGAAAACCCGGTATACCTCCCAGAGACAGAGCGGGGAAGCCGGTAGAATCGTGCCAGAAATGCGGATATGATCTCCCCCACTCCTCGGAGTGCATGGCCAAAGGAAAAGTTTGTGGACGCTGTGGGGTGCCTGACCACTTCTCGAGGGTGTGCAGGGCGACTCTGCCTGTACTTATCCCGAGAGGGCAGCCCCGTCTGTGGGCCCCGCGGCAGTACCGCCCGCCGAGGGTAGCTCAGGTGGAACAGGTGGAACCAGAGGAGGCCCCGGCGGAAGAAGAAGTGGAGGAGGAGGAGGATGAGGAGAACATCTTCTTCGTCTCCAGCATGGAGGTCCTCAAGGGAAGGAGCAGAAGACAGCCGAGGTGTGTCGTGGAGGTTAACTGCTCGCCAGTCCCTGTGCTAGTCGACACGGGAGCCTCTGTAAATGTCATGGCGAGAGGACATTATGCTGCGCTCGACCCAGCCCCGAGACTGGCGACACCAAGGGCCCGTATCTTCGCATTTGGTGGGCGGGAGCCCTTGCCACTCGATGGGGTGTTCGTTGCCAAGGTGGAACACGACGGGTCGAAGATCAGGGCCCGCTTCTATGTGACTCCGGTGAGCAGCAACACCCTGCTCAGCTGTGCGGCAGCGGAGGCCCTTGGTATAGTCAGCTTCGCCTATTCAGTATACTTGGAGGACATCAACGACCTGCTCGACAAGTATGCTGACATCTTCAAAGGGATCGGGAGGATGAACGGCGAACCCGTGAGGCTCCACATCGACGAGTCGGTACAGCCCATAGCCCTGAAGCACAGGCGGATCCCATTCCATCTAAGGGACCAGGTGGACAAGGAACTCGATAACCTGGTGAACCTGGACGTAATTGAAAAGGTGGAGGGCCCCACACCCTGGGTATCCCCCATTGTCGTGGCGAGGAAACCTAAACAACCGGACTCTGTCCGAATCTGTGTGGACATGCGGTTGCCCAACAAGGCTATCAGGAGAGAACGACACCTGACCCCGACGATTGATGACATCATTGCGGAAGTGCAAGGGGCCCGTTTCTTCTCGAAGTTAGACTTACGGGCTGGGTATCACCAGGTTGTTCTCCACCCAGAGTCCCGTTATATAACGACTTTCACCACCCACAGGGGACTCTACAGGTACAAGCGTCTGAGCTTTGGAGTGTCGTCTGCAGCTGAGGTGTTTCAGAACTTAATCCGAGGCGCTCTCGCAGACCTGGAGGGCGTCCTGAACATTAGCGACGACATTCTGGTTTTTGCGAGGACTGAATCAGACCACCTGAAACGCCTAGCCAGGACTCTCGAGAGGCTGCAATCGCTGGGGCTCACCCTCCACAAGGACAAGTGTGAGTTCCTCCGCCCGACCATTGAGTTTTTCGGTTTCATCTTCAAGGAGGGCGGGGTGTCTCCTGACCCCAAGAAGGTTCAAGACATCAAGGCAGCACGACCCCCTGAGTCCGCATCAGAGGTGCGGAGCTTCCTCGGAATGGTGACGTACTGCGGGCGATTCATCAAGAATCTCGCCTCGAGGTCGGAACCTCTGAGGGCTCTGACGAAAAAGGACACTATCTGGCAGTGGGGCCCGTTAGAACAGGCGGCATTCGAGGACATCAAAGGTGCACTAACAGCGGAGGACACCGTGGCTTTCTTTGACCCTGCCTTGGAGTCGGAGATTGTTGTGGACGCCAGCCCGTTTGGCCTTGGGGCGGTCCTCACCCAGGTGAGCAGAGACGGAGGAATGAAGCCCGTGGCCTATGCGAGCAAGGCCCTCTCCGAAACCGAGCAGAGGTACTCTCAGATTGAGCGAGAGGCCCTGGCGGTTCTGTGGGGCTGCCGGCATTTCCGGCTATATGTGCTGGGGAGACCTGTGACAGTGGTAACAGACCACAAACCACTGATCCCAATCATGGCCGGATCCTCCTCCAAACCACCAGCCAGGATCGAGCGATGGATGCTGGCCCTCCTAGAATATGGCGTTAACCTTATCTACAGGCCAGGGGCCAACAATGCGGCGGACTACCTGTCCAGGCATCCGGTGGGCAGGGACGGGCCCGCCCAAGAGTCGTGCGCTGAGGAGGCCGATGATCACGTGAGCATGGTGGTCGAGAGTGCTACCCCCAATGCGATGCCGCTCCCCGAACTGGAGACCGCAGCAGCCAATGACGAATGCTTCCGCATCCTGCGAAGCTCGATGCAATCGGGGTCCTGGAAGACCGTGCTGGAGTTGGTGGCCGGGCGCACGCAGGAGGCCAAGGTGACCCTCGAGCAACTCTGGAAGGTGAGGGATGAACTGTCCTTCACGGAGTCGGGTCTGTTGCTGCGGGGTGATCGCCTGGTGGTGCCGGGCTCCAAGGTCCACGAAGTCATCAACCTGGCGCACCAGGGACACCAAGGGGCCGCCAAAACGAAGGCGAGGTTGAGGCTGAAGGTGTGGTTCCCCGAGCTGGAGAAGAAGGTGGACAACTTCGTAGCGGCCTGTGTATGGTGCCAGGCGGCTTCCCCAGTACAACGGGAGCCCGAGATCGAGGTAATGCCACGGGGGACCCGCCCATGGGAAGTTGTGCATGCGGACTTCGGATCCACGGCCGTGGGTACTCATTTCCTAGCCATCGTCGATGAGTACTCGCGATACCCGGAGGTGGAATTCGTTGAGTCGGTGGCATTCGAGCACGTGGTGGGCGCTGTGGAGAAGATCTTTGCCACCCATGGGTTCCCTGTGACCCTGTGCTCGGACAATGGATCCCCATTCCAGAGCGCGAGGTTCTCGGAATTCCTCGAGAGCTGCGGAGTGGCCCACCGGAAGGTGTCCCCGTTGTGGCCCCGCGCGAACGGGGACGCAGAGAGGCTGATGAGGACATTAAACAAGACGTTCCGGATAGCTCAGGGACAAGGTCAGCCTCTCCAGCGGGCGCTATACCAGTTCCTAAGAGTGTACCGCACTACCCCACATGCTTCAACTGGGGTGGCCCCGGCTGAGGCTCTGTTCCGCAGGTGCCCCCGAGGTCTCCTCCCGGAGGTGCAGGAGAAAGTACCCGGTGTAATAGACGACCAACGGGTGGAAGCGGAGCGGCTGGCAAGGACCAGTCAGGAGAATCTACGGAGGGGCCTTCGTCCGCAGCGGCTGGAACCGGGCGACGAAGTGTTGATTAGGAACCGGCATCCCCATGGGAAACTCTCGCTTCCATATGAGCCCGAGCCGCTGGACGTAGTGGCGGTGAAGGGGTCGATGGTGACGGCCTCGGATGGGAAGTCGGCCGTCACCCGGAACGTGAGTTTCTTCAAGAAACTGGGGGACTCTCGGACTGAACTCCCGCCTGACCCGGATGAGACGGTCCTCCCGGATGAAGACACCCCCCGGGGGGAATTCGTGGGGTCATCAGCACGAGACACCGGGGCGGCCGGGAGTCCGGCAACTGAGGTAGGTGGGAGGTACCCCCAGAGGGCTGGGCGAGGGAAACCTGCCTACCTCGGAGACTATGTGCTGGGGCCGATTGACTGGGCTCCGGAGTGAAGGGGATCCGGGAGGCTGTTAATAAATGGGGGCCTGGGGCTTGCGAGTTGTACATGCCAGTATGGGTAGTAATATGTTTGATGTGTTTTGTTGTTATTGTTCCTCCCCGAAAAAGGAGGAGTGTGGCGTTGCCCCGTGAGGGGATACGCACGCGGCGGCGTGACGTTGCACGTCGCCGCGTGCGCCTTAAATAAACGGGGCGTTCCCGGCCGCGACAGAGCGACCGGGGAGCCCGAAGCGTGCAGACGTGTTGGTGTCCCATCTGTGCATGCTGGGGCTCGCGGGCACGCAGCGGGGGCACCCAGAGACCCCCAACACTGAGGAAGTTCGGCCAGTCCTACTTATCACCTGTATTTCCTTTCATGCAGATTTTCTTTTTTGTGTTCTTTTCACCGTTTCTTCTTCCCATTTTCTTTCATCTCGCCCTCACGCTTAGTGCACCCAGCCTATTCGTGCGAATGCACATTTCGGACCCAGTGTAATTCACATCACTGTTGTAAAAGCTGAAATGATATTTGTGTTGTATTGTTATGGGAATGATTCTTATTTTACTATCTGGGCAATGTATTGCGCGAAGGAGCATGCTATAACATTTTATTGAAAGCCAAACAAATAGACGGTAGAGATAAAGCGAGTATACTATGCCTCTGCCTTCTCTTATTTACTCAGCTCATTCTCTAGCTCTTCCCATTTTCACTTCCCCCTCATCAATTGTACCCCTGTCACTTAAAGGGATTATCCAATCTCTTACGCGAGCATCTTTGTCAATGAGCCCCGCAGCCTGCGCTAATATATCTTTTCTCCACTCTGTCCCTGACAGCGATATAACTGCACTTGTTGACTCATCCCTTTCAATTGTCTTTCCCACAGTTCAATAACAACCGCACATGATTTATGAATTGCCTTGAACATATTGTCAGCTCAACCACTGTGCATATTTGCTATACTAAAGCCCCTCCCAAAAGAAAACTTAGAAATGCTTATTTTTAATAGGATTTCAGTATCAGAGACTTTAGAAATGGTTTATAAAATTCGAACGCAGCAATAGACACATCCAATGTTTGGCAAACCTTTATTTTCACTGCTATTCCCATGTCTTTCAAACAGTTGTCCTTTCCGCACGACGTCCTTTCATCGCAGGATGTTTCAAAGCCTGCCACTTCAACGTGCGCTAATGTTCATCATTAGGGGGCGGGGAGGCAGATAAGGGTTTCAGGAGTTAGGGAATGGATAAAATAGTTGGTGGAGGGGGAGTTTGGGGTGACCCCCCCCCAAAAAATTATCGATGAACATTTAAACGTTGCAATGCCAGGCTTTGAAAATCGGCATGAGTTTTTTTTTTATACTTTTGAATCGGTTATCTGTAAATACTTTGCTCATTTCGATACATGTGCATATTATACCATTTCATTTTTTTCTGCCAACTATATTTTTCTTACGCAAGGCTCTTAAGGTAGCATGATACAGTCAGTAAGGAGAAATTGTTGTATGGTTATATAATCAAATGACAAAAAATCACTGTCATCTGTTTAGAGGACAGTACTATACCTACTTCTAACTATTCATCCTATGTATTTTAGGACTCACTGTCACAAAAAATGATGGAAACACATCTGTTACATTTTTAAAATGTTTCAAATAAACATACATTTAAGATTCATGGAATAATCTGTGCTGAAAATCAGGTACTTGCTCGCGAATTTGTGCACAAATCCCCGTTCGTCGATTCATGGAAAACAATGCGTGGGGCTTACCTGGGATTTGTGAGGAATCCACGCTGGTCCACCACGTCACTGCAACTCGACAAATGCCTTGCACAGGATTGTAAGAGGGGGGTGGGCCACGCATGCACAGCCACCTAAAAAGGGGCAGAACATGAAGAATGAGGAAGAACAAGTGAAAATGTGGGCGTTACGAGGGACGTTGCACCGTCAATCAATCGCACTGCCCATACGCGTGCAAAACAAACATATTCATGGATTTTAACATGGAATGCCACTTTCCGAAAAAGCATGCGCAGATCCCGAAACACCTATGCCACGCGATAGCAGGCGTAAATGCCAACAGGCACACTATCAAATGCATAAAAAGCACACACACAACAAATTCACAGATACACCCACGATGAATGCACCATTTGTTGCAGCAATCATCCAGGGACACCGCAGGAGGAGGAGGATGGCCAAAGCCTGGATCTTCCACCCACACACCACCCTTTTTGTGATGCCTGATGACCAGGTCTATGGCAGGTATAGGTCCCCCCATATCATCCGAAACCTGGTTAGGGAGTGGGAAGATGACCTCATATCACCCATCATGTGCTCCCAAACACTAAGCCCCCTACAAAAGGTGCTCACTGCTCTTCATTTTTTGGCCACTGGGTCATTCCAGCGGACCACCACCATGGTAGGCGCCATCTCCCAGGCCACGCAGTCTCGCTGCTTACACCAGGTGTTGGCAATCATAACTGCAATCATAACTGCACGTCCTTCTGTCTGCCGGCATATCTAATTACCAAGAACACAGGCAGAAAGTCAAGCGGTGGTCCGGGATGTTTATGGGGTGGCACACTTTCCAAAAGTGGTAGGTGCTATTGATTGCACCCATGTTGCTCTACGTCCACCTAAAGCAACAGAGTACATCTATCACAACCGGAAACATTGGAACACCTTCAATGTCCAGGATGGGTGTGATGCCAATGGCATCATTACTGAAGTGCATGCAAACTATCCTGGTAGCGCACATGACAGTTACATCTTCAGGATGTAACCGCTACACTGAGCACTGGAAGCTGGGAAGCATGGCAATACATGGTGAGTATGAATGGCCATGCACATGCATGCATGTTGCTCACAGACCAATAGGCACTGTCAACAAATGACAATGACAACCATTCTCACATCTACAGGGTACAGTGCCTACCCTCTGATCACATACATGACACTGATGCGCAACACCTGCCGAGGTAAGGTACAACACTGCCCATATGGCGACTCGGGGCACAGTGGAGCACACATTCAAAGTACTCAAGTCACATTTCCACTCCCTTGACCACTCTGGTCATGTGTTGCTGTATGCACCACAAGTAGTCTGCAGAATCATTGTGGCAGCATGTGTCCTGCACAATGTTGCAACACAGTGTGGCGTCCTGGTGGACATGGTGGTGGCACACCATCCACACCCACAGGCACACCACTTGCGTATGGCAGGGCAAAGGGCATGTGGAGAGGCTGCACGTACCCAGCTTGTGCAATCTTTTTTCACCTAAAATACTTCCCCTGTGGAGTGCACACAAGCCCGCAAATTCCCAGGTGCCATTCAATGATGACAATGGGCCAATCCATTGTGTGTGCCTACAAAACCACACAGAGAAAGTGCCCTTGGAAGTGCAAATTTGTGTGCATCCCTTAGAACTAAAAAGACATTCCATGTGGTGTTTCAAAAATAAACAAATTGAGGAGGGATGACACCACTACCACCATGCCAACCATTCAATGGAATCACCCCTTTGACACCAAAAGCATCCCATTTGACTAACTAACATACTGGTCAAATGTGAAAGCTGTGATAAATCCAGAACATTTCAAACATCATGCTGAGCTGCAAGCCATACATGGCCTCCAAAAGTAACATGTCCACAAAATACAAGAAGCACAATGGCATATTGCTGCACACATGTCCTAGAATGTGCATGATGCGCACAAACATGTCCCTATTGTGCAGTGTTGAAAAGCAGTGCAATAACGATCGACATGTGACAGATCTGGTGACATGAAGACAATAAAGCCCTTCCCAAAATAACAAATGACAACGAGGTAATTGACAATTGTGACAAAGAGGGCAACACACCAGAATGGCCACATACAGACATGAGGCAACTAATATAGCCATTCCTCAAGGATAAATATAGATGCACATCTTACCTGTTCCCTCGGCATGCTGTCGACAGTCAAAATTCATCCAAGGAAATAGCCATCATTCCCTGATGCAAGGATCTGCAGACAATGAAAAAAAATGAAACCGAGTGCGGCCAACACATCCATGCACCCAAAAACGAAAGCCCCACTTGCCCCCCTCAGTGACACGCAACACATGCAAACAACAACTCACAAGACACCCATAAACATGTGTCCCAGCACAAATGCAGCAATACCTGCACAATTGCAGCAAGACCTGCACAGTGCATGCAATTCAAACACACAAAACACACACACTGGAAAACAACAACAACCCTCACACTACCTGACCACCTGAATGACATGCAGCAAATGTGCATGTCACATATCCCCATTCCCAAGATGATGACACATTCATAACACACACATCAGTCAACATGCTGCATGACAATAAAAACACATCAGATATGCAGATAATTGAGGCACCAAAAAAGAAGGGACGCCCCTGGAATACAAGCAATGACAGGGCAAGCCACCAGCGTAGTATTGGGACAGTGCCGTGAACACAGTCATGGGAGCCCATGATGCAAACCACAAGAAGGTCAGTACACAAATACTCACCTTTTGCACTCCAGGCAGGACCATCCTTGAGGTAGTATTTCACAGAAGCCTATGTCAGACTGGAAGGCTGGCCACAGAGACACATTACATGGACGACATAAGCAGACATGACAAAGCAATGTGATACTGCAAGCAAAAACAAATGCATGAAAACAGTGGGGCTGCAAACCATAATTGGGGAACCCTGACCAAGAAAGGCCAAACCTGCTGTCGAACCATTAACGCACAAACATTGCAAGGGATGTGAAGAGTCATTCAGTACACATGTGCAATGTGACTCACACCAGCACAACCATCAACACCTGTCACAGGCCACAAACAGCTGGCGCTGCCACCCACTCCCAATCACCCAAGAAAGGCCCACACACTTGGAATTCCCACAATTAGGAATCTGAAACCTGTGGCCCCACCAATCCATAGAAACAACACAATGCACAGACCTATGACCAGAACCACACCAGGTGACACAACCACCCATGAAGTACTACTGGTGATCCACAAGACAAGTCAATTCCAAGTGATCACACACAGTGCAAGACTCCCAGCCAGACACCACACACGTGTCTGCAAATGCCCTTCCCTTACCTGCACAGGGTTCCCACCTGCCTTGCATATGATGCAACCCACCAGGAGACACATAACAAGTGAAAGAATATGCACATACATGACAACCCATGAATGGAGTATGAAAATATGCTGAGACCACCCACTGCAGAAGAACCAGAGGGTGCAAGAGGGTGACAGGACATAGATAGTGATCTGCCCATGAGTGCAGCGTAGCACAACAGAGAGAGAGTGACAGTGAGAGGGAAGTCCAAGTTAAAAATACATCAAGGAGTACACAGCCTGGATTGGAGATGGTCAATGACATGCACTACACCACAGTAGGTGTGGGCATAGCCAAGTTGATCGAGGGAGGAAAATAGTGACATGAGTACCACTTTAAAAAACATTCTGACATGCTAGCATGCAAAGCACATATATAGGAAACTTCAACATGCAGGAAACAGGGGTAGCAATGATGCATGCTGAACATGCAAGGCAGTGCTCATGCTTACCCGCTGACTTATCCGACACAGTGTGAATCCCACATCAGCTTCACCGTGAACTGCGCCTCTGAATTATTGACTGGGGCGCCAGTGTCTGGCAGAGGACATGGGGAGCATGGACATCAAAGGGTGCAGGGTGTCTCCCCGGGACAGCAGTCACCACTTCATTATAGATTATTACAATAACATCGGACAAGACATTACAACAGGCATAGTTAAGTACCATTCACACAGCACTTATGTGTGATAATACACTGAACCCATTATTACCTGCACATGTTACCTGGCCCCCAGCATGCAAGTTGTCATCACTCTGCATGCTTACATGACCAATGCTGCAAATGTAATGGCCTAAAGAGGGCAACTGCACACCTCAAGCAAAAAAATAAACACCAAAAATTAAGGAAAGGGCAACTCAAAAATATCATGCCAACATCCGGGCCTGGGGTCTACAAAAGGGGCAAACAAAAAAGTCCATCCTGGGACGGGGGTACACCCAGGAGGGCAGAGGGCAGGGTGCATGTGGATGTCCCAAAAAAGGAGGTATTCCATGGTCCCATTAATGGCACTTTAGTTTGTCATTGCTGTTTTAAACCCATGTAATGCAGACACACTCACCAGCATGTGCAGTCACACATTGCCTTCTCTCATGTGTTGCTCCACCTAGGACACTGGAATGCAGTAGTGAACCATGCTTGCTCTTTCTAAGTGTCAGCACAATTCTCTGGTCTCTGTGACTCATGCCCTCTCTGTCTGCCCTCCCATCACCCATGCATGGCCCTGTGATGTTATTGTTCCCTGTCAGTTAATTGACATCTCTTCCACCCAGGTCACTGATGCTAAGGCAGTGACGCGCTTGGCCATTGTTTGTGTATATTTCATAGTTATTGCTAGGTTTACTTCTGTTATGGGCACACATTCAGTTAATGTGCTTTGATGCCTTGGCAATGTGCCATGGCTAACATGCACAGGCCACTTGCCATTGCATTCACTTGTCACATGAGTATGGGGTCGGCTGGTTAAGGTCTTTAGGGGTGTGTCAGCAGATGGTCCAGTCCTCAGTGCATCTACGGTGCTTCCTGTTGATCGTGTTTGCGGTGGACATATTGATGTTCCACTTCAGACCACAGAGGTTCAGGTAAGCTGCAGACATGCAATGCACTGGTATTGTGGGAGACTGTCAGGGGGCTGTCTGGGGGTTGTCCAGACTGGAGGGTGCTGCCTGGGGGGTGTCAGAGTTGAGGAGGCCTGGGGGATGGTGTCCATTCTGGAGGTGGCTGGGGGTGGTGTCCAGTCTGGAGGGGGCTGCCTGGGGGGATCCAGCCGGGAGGGGGCTTCCTGGGGCTGTCCCAGGTGAGGGAGGCTGGAAGGTGGTGTCCAGTCTGGAGGGTGCTGGGGGTTGGTGTCCAGTCTGGAAGGGGCTGACTGGGGGGTCACAGTCTGGAGGGATCTGCCTGGGGATGGTGTCCAGTCTGGAGGGGTCTGACTGGGGTGGGTCACAGGTGAGGGGCCTGCCTCGGGGGTGGTGTCCAGTCTGGAGGGGGCTGCCTGCGGAGCTGTCACAGGTGAGGGAGCCTGGGGGTTGATGTCCATTCTGGAGGTGGCTGGGGGTGGTGTCGAGTCTGGAGGGGGCTGCCTGGGGGGATCCAGCCGGGAGGGGGCTTCCTGGGGCTTTCACAGGTGAGAGGGGCTGGGAGGTGGTGTCCAGTCTGGAGGGTGCTGGGGGTTGGTGTCCAGTCTGGAGGGGGCTGACTGGGGGGTCACAGTCTGGAGGGGGCTGCCTGGGATGGTGTTCAGTCTGGAGGGTTCTCCCTGGGGGTGTCACAGGTGAGGGGGGCTGTGGGTGGTGTTCAGTCTTGTGGGGCCTGCCTGGGGGTGTCCCAGGTGAGGGAGGCTGGAAGGTGGTGTCCAGTCTGGAGGGTGCTGGGGGTTGGTGTCCAGTGTGGAAGGGGCTGACTGGGGGGTCACAGTCTGGAGGGATCTGCCTGGGGATGGTGTCCAGTCTGGAGGGGTCTGACTGGGGTGGGTCACAGGTGAGGGGCCTGCCTCGGGGGTGGTGTCCAGTCTGGAGGGGCTGCCTGCGGAGCTGTCACAGGTGAGGGAGCCTGGGGGTTGATGTCCATTCTGGAGGTGGCTGGTGGTGGTGTCGAGTCTGGAGGGGGCTGCCTGGGGGGATCCAGCCGGGAGGGGGCTTCCTGGGGCTTTCACAGGTGAGAGGGGCTGGGAGGTGGTGTCCAGTCTGGAGGGTGCTGGGGGTTGGTGTCCAGTCTGGAGGGGGCTGACTGGGGGGTCACAGTCTGGAGGGGGCTGCCTGGGATGGTGTTCAGTCTGGAGGGTTCTCCCTGGGGGTGTCACAGGTGAGGGGGGCTGTGGGTGGTGTTCAGTCTTGTGGGGCCTGCCTGGGGGTGTCACAGGTGAGGGGGGATGGGGGTGGTGTCCAGTCTGGAGGGGGCTGCCTGTGGGGGTGTCCTAGGTGAGGGGGCTAGGGGGGTGGGGTCCAGTCTGGAGGGGGTTGTGGGTGGTTTCCAGTCTGGAGGGGGCCAGCCTGGGGGTGTCACAGATGAGGGAGCTGCCTTGCGGGTGGTGTCCAGTCTGGAGGGGCTGCATGGGGGAGCCATAGGTGAGGGGGTCTATGGGGCAGTGTCTAGTTTGGAGGGGATTGCCTCGGAGTGTGTCACAGGTGAGGGGAACGGGGGTGGTGTTCAGTCTGGAGGGGGCTGCCTAGGGGGTCACAGGTGAGGGGGCCTGAGGGTGGCGTCCAGAGTGGAACAGGCTGTCTGGGGGTGTCACAGATGAGGGGGGTTAGGGGGCGGTGTCCAGCCTGGAGGGGGCTGGGTGGTGGTGTCCATTCTGGAGGGTCTGCCTGGGGGTTGTTATCGATGAGGGGGCTGCCTGGGGAGGTGATGTCCAGTCTGGAGGAGGCTGCCTGCCTGGGGGGGGTGTTGTCACAGGTGAGGGGGGCTGGGGCGGTGTCCAGTCTGGAGGGTGCGACCTGGGCTTGCGAGGGATGGCCCTTGTTTTTGCAGGGGTACAGACTGGGCTTGCTACCGGAGGCCCGCATTTACGCTGGGGTGCAGCCTGGGCTTGTGATGTGAGACACACAATTCTGCTGGGGTGCAGTCTGGCTTTCCGAGGGATGGACCATGTTTTTCGCTGGGTTGCAGCCTGGACTTGCGGGGTTAGGTGAGTGGATAGTTGAATTGCATGGGGCTAAAATCCGAGAAGGCTCAAGTCCCCTTTCTAAATAAGACTTTCTATATTCAGCTGAAAAATGTTGCCATGTGTTTTCAAATGGAGCACAGCTTTCTTTTACACATGCAGACAATAGCTTCTGTACAGAATTCTAATGCTATTGCAGTGAAGATAAATAAGTATAACATGAGACTGTTTTTAAATCGTAATGAAAATCTCATTCAGAACATGTGTTCATGGTTCATAAAATAGTTAATATGTACATCTTTGCATTCCAGCAGAGTCAAATCATAGTCCTGCTGCTGACAAAGATCTAAGTTGGCCACATGATGGACAGACCTGCTGTCCAGATTTTGGCTTCAAAGGAAAACTATTGCACTCAATAATTTCAACTCTGATCTTGGCCTCCTATTAAAACCCACCATCTGAAGTTAATTGAAGGATTCACAAAGGGACCTGTATGCCATCCATATTAATCATTAGCTACATTAGCTTCACAAAGGGCCTTTGAGAGCTACTAACATGATTCATTAGGCTGACACATGTCTTGACATTCTGAGGTGAACAGCAATACAGTGGACAATCAAAATCAGTTTTTTTGTGCATTTAAAAACAAATGTGCCTGTAGAGGTTTTCAATTGGAAAGACAATTCTTATGAAATGCAAGAGTCTCCCCTATAAAATGGGACCAAACATGATATATTCATATTTATTAATATTTTTAACTTATTCAAATATTAATGACTTTGTCAGAATATATTTCTTAAACTCGTGTGCCATGTTACTGAACTTGTGAGGATCATGGAAGTCTAAAAATCTATATTTTACCAATGTGTAATATGCTACTAGGAGCTTTGGAAGAACATATGATTATGGGCCCAAATTGTTCAGAATACACTTCTTTCACATGCTAAAATAATTCTGACCTCTGAAATCAAGGGGTGCATTCTTTGGGAGTGTTAACCTGTTATTGTCAGGCTGAGAGTTCCTGTGTCCGCGGAAGCTGCTGAACCCCCGAGAATCCCCCTGAAGTGTAATTCTCAGAACCAGAAATACAACTCAGCTCTGTTAACTACACCCCTAAGAGAAAGGGAGAAGTGGATAACATAAAAACACCAGGCTGAATGCGTCAAGACTAACCGAAACTGAACCTGCAGAGAATACAAGAAAACAGATGCAAATCCTCTCATTACTTACTTAACTTCAATGATTAGAATTGACTTTAAATCCATAACTAATAAGTTAAGAATCATACCTGGTTCTTCTCCTAAAACTTCTTAGAGAAGTTTGCAGAAGTAGCTGAAAATCTTTCTTACTTGAGTCTCTTGAAATTTACAGCAACTTCTTATTCATGGCAAACCTGAGAAGTCTTGCTCTTGCCTTTTCAAAGTTGACAAATTGTTCCAGTAAGATTGTCTTTAGTAATGTCGTTGTTTTATTCTTTTCTTAAGTTCCAAACTATTTACAAAACAATTGAGTACGTAGATTCTTGAAGAAACGCGTGCAAAGATGCACACGCGCTGAAGGACAAATGTGCTGAAATCACACGCGCTGAAGAGTCCACGTGTTGAGATGCACCCGTGCTGAAGAATACCCGCGCTAAAATCACACACGCTGAAAAGTCCACATGTTGAGGCGCACCCGCGCTGAAGAATACCCGCGGTAAAATCACACGCGCTGAAAAGTCGACATGTTGAAGCGCACCCGCGCTGAAGAATACCCGCGCTAAAATCACACGCGCTGAAAAGTCCACGTGTTGAAGGGCTCACGCGCAGAAGAACACACGTGCTAAAATCCCACGTGCTGAAGAGTCCACGCCCTGCAGAGTTAATGTGCTAAAACACACACGCTTGAAAACGCACGCACAGCAGAGTACCCGCACAGAAACACACGTGCTTGAAAACGCACGCAGAGCAGAGTTCACGCGCAGAAGGATTCTCACGCTAGGAAACACACGCGCTGGTAAACACACGCGCAGCAGAGTTCTCAAGCGGACAAGTTCTCACGCCGAGGAATTCTCACGATAGGAATCTCACACGCATAACACACTTGTGCTTTTTATGTACACGCGCAGACGAATTCTCACGCTAAGAAACACACGCGCTGGTTACACACGAGCAGTAGAGTTCTTGCGCAGACAAGTTCTCGCGCCAAGGAATTCTCGCAATTGAAAGCTCACTCACATAACACACGTTAAACCTTGCGCTTACTTTCAAACGAACACCAAAGTTCACGCACTTAAACAATTCAAAGTTAAAGGCTCCAAGAAAACATTTCACAAATTCTCTCTCAAACGACGTCAAGATGAAGGCAAAGCAGTAGAATTAAAATCTCAAAAGATAGTCACTTATCTCCAAAATGATTTCTAAATATCTTCAGGGTTTCCTGTCTTCAGATCACTTTCCTGGTAAACAAAGATCTTCTCCTGACACCCTCTAGAGAGTAGCCGCTCAACTGCTAGCGCCTGAAGGATAAAATCCACCAGGCCCAAGACTAAAGCAGGAGCAGCCACTACACATGACCTCTTAGCTGGGTGTTAGATGATGAAAGGCAAAGAGTGACAGTTTAGAATGTTCATTGTTGTTCTGCAGGGTTCTCTAGCCTATCAGAGCAGTCACTGAGAAACTCCATCTTACCTTGGGTCAGAATCAGGATTCTGTATTAAGAAGTTAAGGCCAAACCAACTACAGTAGAAAACTTCCCACCCACATAAGGCCAATCTAAAAGGGATAATAATAATAATAATAATAATAATAATAATAATAATAATAATAATAATAATAATAATAAAAAGATAAAGGAAAAGAAACCTGACAGTTATGCAAGCCAATGGAAACATTTCACCAATCGGAAATTGTGATGTCATTATGAGAAAGTGTAGGGAAACGAGAGGATATTTAAGTTGAGACCCACATGAAGTGGTAAGGAGCTCTGGGATTCTGAAGGGAAACCTCTATCAAACTCAAGGAGTGCTGAGCTGAGATAATATGTGGAGAAAAGAGAGACAATGGGCCTCATTACGATCTTGCTGGCCCGGATACAACGGTACTGGTAAGCTTGCCGGTACCGTTGTATCCAGACCAGCAAACTCCGAGTTGTGATCGCAAGTGCCTTTCATTCCACCAGGTCTGACCTGGCAGAATGAAAGGCACCCGCGAGCACAGCATGCCTGTAGCACAGACACCATTATGAACAGTGCCGGTGCTACAGGCGTCCCCATTCCCATTGAGCCCTATGGGGCTCAAATGGGAATGGGGATCACCCGATTCTGGCACCCATGATAGGGTAATTACCAGGTCTGGTGGGGCCAGAATACCCCGGTAATTGCCCATTCGCAGGTGCCGAACTTTCTTGCAAGTTTGGAGGTAGCCTTGCCGGTTTTACCTCCAACCTTGTAATGAGGCCCAATGTGTTATATCCGAGAGGAAGCCTGAAGGACATTTTACCTTAGGCATATCTTGAGTCCTAGAGGTGGGTGCAACAGAGTACATAAGGTCCTAGCTGACTGAGAGATTACATGAAAGCTCTCAAGGCATTTGCTGGCTCTGTGCCTTAGAATATAATCCAAAAGTGAATATAAAGATTCCCCCATGCAATTGTATAATCATTACCTGCTAAATTGCTGGAGTGGGAGGAACTCTGAGGAGTAATAGTAGGGAGCTTGCTTCTAAATATAAAGCCTTAAAATGTTAGTGGAAAATACACTGTGCCTGCTCACTGTATTCATCATAAAGTAAGATTTTATTTAAATGAGAACAATTTGCATGTTTGTACTGTGAGCACACACACTGTAGGACAGATAACATTTCCTCTACAGAGAGCACAGCACTTTGTGGATCATGGCCAAGTATATTAAACCCTGCAAGTTTTCACATGTGTATTCTGAGGCTGGATTGGTGGACTAGTGCACAACATATCCATAGAACCTGAATGGATTGATAAAGACCTATGAAAACTCCAGGGATTTAAAAAGGCATATTAGGTTAAAAGGGAGTTTAGCTGGGCTAATTTTATTCCATAGAAAATGATGCAAATTTAAATTAACACCAAAACCTCACATATCACAGACAGGAGAGGACACTGTACTAGATAATCCCAATCTGTGAAGTAAAATATGTGGGGTATTTGTTATGCTTTCATACAATCACAAAAGCATTATGTTTGGTGATGTAAATAATCCATATGTTGTGTGTTCTAAATTGATACCAAAGCTTCCCTAAAAAAGCTTCAGATTTTGATGCAACACATTATAGCTTGTATTTCAATTATGCACACATGCAATGAACCTCAGGCAACACATCTACACATTGGGGAGAAAGTATTTTATATTAATGTCAATTTTCTATGCAACGTTTGTCTGATAATCGTGTTTCTCAGTGATAACATAAGAGAAACAAAAGTGTTCTGAAAAATCTCTCATTCATTAAAAGAAAGTCAGGAATGTAACGATTGAAGCACATTGTGATATTTCGAAATAGATGTTTAGAAACACACATCTTGCATTCATGTGTATGAATGTGTGAGTTTTAGAATTAGCCAGTTCTTCACAGTCAGGCAAACCTTTCTCTCTGTAAAACAGCTGCCTGTGTTTAAATAATATACTGTGGTGACTGCCGCAGTATAAAGTAAGGGGACCACATTTGAATTGCACCCATCCACTTGTCCTGTGGATTTGCAGGAGGTGAGGTGGTTGGACCTGCTGCTCATGACCAGCTTTGTTTAAATTTGGCATTTAATTATCTAATTTTTGGCATTCCAGAGCTCTCTCTCCCCTTCGAGACTATGTCCGTGCCTGCTTCCTGCTTCTTCCCCTTACTCCTGACTCTCATCTGCCCTCCGACCCTGATTGGCCCAAGATTTATATAGTTTGTAGAGCGAGGATCTAGACCCTGCATATTGTTGCCATCTACTTGGCCTGTGTATTTGCTGCCTCCCCAACTCCTGCCTCCCATCCTGCCCTCCTACATCTGATTGGTGCCAAGACTTGTGTTGTTTGTCGAGTGATGGTCCAGATCCTGTGCATTGCACACATCCACTTGGCCTGTGGATTTGCTGGAGGTGGGTGGTTGGACCTACTGCCTGCGACCCACTTTGTTTAAATTGTGCATTTATTTATCTATTTCCGGTACTCCAGCATTCTCTGTCCCATTCCAGACCCCGTCCCTGCCTGCTTCCTGCTTTTTCCCCTTACTCCTGCCCCCCATCCACTCTTCGACCCCTGATTGGCCCAAAGCTCATGTAGATTGTTGGGCGAGGGTCTAGACCCTGCGCATTGCACTTGTCCACTTGGCTGTGGATCTACTGGATGTGAGGTGGATGTTTCCTGCTGCTCGTGTCCCACTTTGTTTAAATTGGGCATTTATTTATCAGATTTTCGCTGCTCCAGTGCTCTCCCTCCCCTTCCAGACCTCGTCCCTGCTGGTTTCCTGCTTATCCTTACTCCCGCCTCTCATCCAGCCCTCCAACCATTGATTGTCCCCAAAAAAATGTTTAAGACACCCGCCCAAGGCAGCCCACTGACTGGGCAGCCGCACGGCTAAGGGCCACAAAGCAAAGGGCAGCTCCAAACTGAGCAGCTCCACTCTGTGTTTTCCTGTGTGTCCTGGGAATCCTGCCGCAGTGAACCAGCAGTGACTGATAAGGTAAGTGTGATATGGGCGGGGTAGTAAAGTCATTACTGCACTGCAATAAAACCCCACCACCCTAACTACCTAATATTGTATACCTATTCATTTAGCCTACATTGGGCCTCATTACAAGTTTGGAGACAGCTATGCCCTTAATAATGGCATGGCTATCCCCAAACTTGGGTCTGGTTCTGGGTCCTGCGAAAGGGGAATTATTGGGCCATTCTGACCTCTGCAGGCCAAGTATTTCCCTTTCGCGGGACCCGGAGCTGGTACGTCCCCATCCCCATTTGAGCCCCCATACGGCTCAATGGGAATGGGGAGGATGGTAGCAGTGGTACCGTTCATAATGGTACTGTTGCTACCATCCTGTTCTGCTTGTGGGTGCCGCTCTGCACGTCTGGTCTGACCAGGCATGCAGAGCAGCCCCCGTGAGCAGAACTCGTAATGTGGCAGCATGGCAACAATGGCGCCGGTGAGGGTATCACCTGAAGGAGGACATCCATATGGAAAAAATTAAGGAAAGGGTATCTCAGATGAATTCATTGCAATACCAGGGACATAGTCCAATATTCAGTTCACATATGAGAATTGTGAGCATGTTACTGAGCATCTCAGGCAGTATTTCTGGAGAAACCCTGTGGCTATTTGCAGAGATTTCAACCCCTTGGTGGAGTTATTGTCTGAAAGGCATGACAAGGCAATGCCCAAGATAGCATGCCTGGGGTTGAGGTTGATATAGTTTGATAAAAATATAAAATACTTACCAGTGAACAAAAAATGAATTACTTTTATTTATTGATGTGTGCATTTATTTATGAATTATTTATTTCTGTTAAGTTATTTGTATTGCAATGTTTTCAATCCGACATAAACCACAATATCATTCTTCATAATATAGATAACCCCATATCATTAATGAATACATCATCTAATCAAAAGTTCCAAATCCATTAAATATCTATATATCAGAAATAACATCCCAGAAACGGTTTCCATTTACATTGTCCTGAGTTGATTTCCAAGTGTACACTAACCTCACATATAAATGTTAACCACCCATCCATATCCATAGACATAACACATCTTCTGTTAAACGGGTGCCAGACACTCCCTCAACCAGTCTGCCTCAGTAGCCCCTTCCAGCACTTGCCTTTGGGCACCCTCCCCTGACTGCACTACTGAGTCTGGTCTGCCGCCCCATCTCAAACTATTTACCCTTATCCATCCCCTGCGCACTTGCCCTCCAGGCTTCCCCCCTGCACTTCCCCGCTAGCACTTACCCAGCCCCTGTCTCCTCCTCCCTCCTACATCTCTCCCACCTGTTCCCCCTACATTCCCCCTCGTCCTAACCTCTGCTCACCCGTGAACTTCCTGTTTGTTGCACTTGCACGATCCTAATGTCACAAGGTTAAGTAGGACCGTTTTATTGTTGTTCATCCTCCTCTGTTCCCTCCTCCCATTTTCCTGTGATGCCTGTAAACACTTTCTGATGTATAGGCACCTCACAAATATTCATTAAACAAAATAAATAAACAGTTCATGAAATATATAATTGTTACCAACTCTTTAGCCAATTACATGAAGTCATTAAATATTTAAAATATTGAGAGGTGTAGCTTTTAAACATAAGAGACAGCTTTGTTTCAGGGAATTTTATCCTAAACTGCTGCAATAACTCTGATTGGTAATCAAAATGTATAAAATGATATCCTCTTATTCGAGCATGATCTGAATGTCACAAGGGACTGAAAATACTGGGAAATGGTACTGGTAATTCTTTTATATATTAATTTATGGAGCGGGCATCATCACGAGTTGGCCGGTAACCATTAAATGCGGTGGTAACCTTATTACCGCCACATTTAAGGGCTGACCACATCATGAGTTGGGCCTTAGACCTCAAAAGCAGCAGTAATGGTTTTACCACCACTTTTAAGGGCTGACCCTATCACGAGTTTGGCGTGTGTACTCCCAGCTCAAAGCTGGAGGTAAACACACAGAGAAAATGCCCATTTTTATTGCAATTACTTCCGGCGGCGGCATTACTGCACATTAATTGTGACGACAATTCTCCATCGGGCCCAATCGACCCAATGGGGAATGGGTGCTTACAGTTAGCGCCCAACCATGATCCGGCGGTAATACCGCAGGACGGGTGGGCACTAACACTAATAAAAGTTGTACAGTATCTGCTGGGATACTGCCTAACTCGTGATCAGGCCTTTTTTTCTCCAGCTTTTTTCTGGAGGTGAAAATCCCATTGGGGGCCCTGTATCCCAGCTGTATTAGAGTGCAGTATTTGCATCAAAAATTCCCCATTGAACCCAATGGCGAATGGGGATTTACTGTTAACGCCGAACCTGTGATCCAGCGGTAATACCGTCGGACCAGTTGGTGCTAACACTATTACGGTTGAGCGGTATTACAGCCGTGATACCGCCCATCTCGTTATGAGGCCCATCATCTTCTTTCCTTCTCTTTTAAATTGTCTTTATTAAATCCCTGTATCATAAGCCCTACATAGTTTAAAAACGCCTTTCCATTTCAACCATGCTAGCTCCAAATGTCAGTATTACCAGAGATAATAATTTCCTTCACAATAAGCAAAATTCTATTCTTTTTTTGTACCTAGGTTTGCCCAGATACAATAAATATCTAATGTATACCCGGCTGGAGAGAGAGATAAGAATTAACTCCATATTGATCCACGTCACAGGTGTACACCTAAATAGTCCTAATGCACACTCCCCTGCTCTCTGATGTCTCATCACTCGTAGGCATTTTAATTTGTCCCAGAGGTTCTTCTTTTCCTCTTTTATAGCCAAAGAGCGTGCAAAGGAACTCAGGTTTTAGTTTTTAAAATGTCCGATGCACCTTCACATCTCGCTCTTTAATGTTCGTACCTCAGGGCAGTAGTTGCCCCTTTTGGCAAAACATCCCTAGTTCTTAGTTCTAGCTATCTTGTGCTGCAGTACTTTAGTGAACAGGGCACACAGAGAAATGGTGTCCCCGACGTTACTTCCCAATCTACTCCAAGCTTTGGCAAACAAGGTAATAAACCTACTCATATTTCTGTTGCTCCATGCTAATCTATGTTTATAATTGTTTACTGATAAGCTCACTATATGACCTACTGTCTCTCCTTGTGGTATGCATGCAAACTTGCCCAATAGCACAGAATGTTCGCTAGGTTTAGCCTCAATAAAACAGAATTGTTTGCATCGTTGGAACAGGCCCTGTGAGACAAATATTAAATCAATCCTTAAGGCCTACAATCCACGATGTCAAGTAGTACTCGCGTCCAGGTTTCCCTGCATATTCCCATTTAATGAGGCAAGATCCCATTGCTTCAGAAACGCAGCCCACCTCAAGACATCTGCACCTAGTGTGCTAGCCAAGTGCGCTATGCTTCCGAGACAGTGGGCGTTGAAATCACCTGCTAGTAATACGTGATTGGAATGTAGATCATTCTGATTATAAAACACAATAGATTGTAGATGTTCAATAATCACGTCCGGTTTTACTTCTCTGTAGTTATCATATACATTAATAATTAGCAGTGATCCCAGATTACATCATTTGAAGACTAGCACAGCCAATATGCAAGGAGGACAGGAAAATAAAGGTACTATCCAGTTAACCCATTCTTGCTTAGCTTCCAACATTGCTTAGTTACCACCAATATACCCCCTCGAGGTCCACCAAGCCGATTTGCCGATGGCATCTGCTAGCATACCAAGAAACCATCAATGATAACCTCACCCATCAGAAACTCAGCTGTATTTATTAAAATCATCTCCACCGAGCCCAATTTCACAATGGTGTTTTCCTGACTGGTGAGATGCTTGAGGCAACGAGAATTAACGCTGGCAACATTAAAGACTCGCTCATTCAGATCGGGCTTCCAAATCATTGGTCATCTGCAATTCCGGGACCCATACCTAATTTCCTCTCCCTTTCGGGTTCGACTGCTCGAAAATAGATCTTATGTTGACCTACATACAGCCACCCCCATGATCAATACTACCCTCAGAATCACAGAGAGGAGATCTAGATCCAGCATAACTGGTCACATCATTAGCCCTAAATCTTAACTCACCAGTATTCAGAGGTGTTGCTATGGGGAGGCTAAGGGGGCTATAGCCCCGTGTCTTTTGGTTGTAGCCCCGGATAGAAGCTCAGGTGCTTCAACCAAAATGTTAGCTCGCCCTGAGTCCCACCAGTCCCGACATTAGCTTAGCCCCTGAGCTTTTCCCGACCTAGCAACACCCCTGCCAATATGTGACAACAAATGACTTTGGACCAGAGTAGATGGAATATCAATCACAGCGATAGCCAGACTTATGTCCGAGATGAGCTCAACACTAGCAATGTCCCTTGAGGTAATGATTCTCAAGGCTGGAATGTCATATAGCAAGGTAAGAATAGTACTCCGGTTCATAATTTGGTCTTCTTCATCGTGAAACACACACTCCATCATTAACCGATTGCTCTTCTCAGAAATTCACTTTATACCATCCTCTTGGCCTGGTCTAGGACCCGTCCAACTCTCCGCCGTTAGGGCCCCTGGTTCCATTACGACCACTAACACTCCTGCAAGTGAGGTGTTGTATGGAATCTCCCACCTCAATATGTATTTTTGTGAGAGTTTTGGGCCTGAAAGGTCTGACCCTCTAAGTCAGCAGTGGAGATAACAAAGGCCTGAGATTCTTTTGTTAGGTGAATGATGCCTATCATAGGCGTGGCCACCACATTTCCATTATTCCTAGCGATAATCGTATGTTGATGGAGGTTCTCTGACATAGCTCGGTTTGGCCAACTATCTCCATTGGCCCGAGAATATTATTACTGCTGGCTTGTTAAGGCGCAGTGCTGTCTGTGATTTCTTGCTGTTCCTCGTGACGATAGAACCCATTTTGGGTGCGTTGTTTGAGAGGCCCACTCTTTCTTGGGAACCCGAATTACAATCAATCAACCTTGGAGTGGATAATGCACAAAGACATTTTTATTTGGGACTATTCTTTTTTTTTAAACTCTTTTAGTAACGTTACAATAAACAAACAAAACACATTGCTCTATTCGCAGTGATTCAACAGTCTCATACATCTGGGACTCGTGTGCATCTTTGTCAAGGTGACTAATGCGGGTGGTGTCCGTCTCGAGTGGCATATGGTAAATTCCCCTTCCCAATCCCTGCTCATGCCTCCCCCTCCCCGGACTAGCCGCCCCTAACTTTTGGAATTTTCGTGGGCAACTCCTAGCCTTATATGTAGGTCATTCGAGAGACATGCATCTGTCCATTTTGGCAGTACGTTGCCTGAGTCGCGGGAATTCCGCCGATCCACACATGATACCCATTATTTTCTTTGACAGTCCCAATGCTATCGATAGGAAAACATTTTCATACCTTGTAAATCCTGTCTCCCCCCACATTCCAAGTACAGCCGTTTTGGGCTCACAGGGGACCACCGTCCCAATTATTGGTGACAGTTTTCACATGCATTTCTCCCAGAACCCTTGTATTTGTGCGCATTCCCATAGGGTATGGAAGAAGGTACCCCCAGTTCCTCTGCAACGCAGACAGTTGTCTCAGTCTGCTGCCGCCCATTGCGCCAGACACGTTCGTGAGTAATACACTCTGTGGAAAATGTTGTACTAAATCAGGCACAGCATAGCTGCCATCCCTATATTTCGCAGGAATATGAGTTCCTAAACCCACTCCCCTAGGGTTTCCCCACAACACTCTCCCATTTGCTGATGAGTCAGTATAATTCAGGAGAACCAAAGGCCGTCAGCGCTTGATATATCGTTGAAGTGACGTTCTTTATGTGCTCCGGAAAGACATTTGCTTCTAGTGGCAAGCATGCAGGTCTCTCATCTAGGGCAGGGAATTGGGATCTTATTAAATGGGATGTATAGATCTATAATAGTCCCTCCCCAGAATCTCAAAGGAGTCCTGCAATAACGAGGGAGGAGGGCCCCCTCTTGTACCACATTGGTGAGGTACCTTACACCTAGGTTTCCCATTGTTTGAAATGCCGCATTTTCTTGAGTTCCGGGAGAAGTCTAGTATTCCCCAGAGGCTGATCTAGGGTAGGCCTTTTCCCCCACCCCATGTCTTGGTGTGCCTCCCTCCACGCCTGTCTGGTACATTTGGTCATTCGGGGGAGGGCTGCGTCTGTTGTCCCATCCCTGTACAGTATCTGTTTGCGTGGTTTCCCTCCCATCCATCTTCTCTTTATCACCATGTGTGGATGTTTCAGGTCCCCATGCAGCCAGTTGTTAACCATGCCCATTTGTGCCACCATTGGAGGCAAAGGATCCCTAGACCACCCTCCCATAGTGAGCTATGCGTGGTTGTCCCCTTCCCCACAATAACCCCCTTAGAGGGGTCTAAATCATGTCAAAGGTAGCCCTGGGGACTGCCACTGGGGCGTTTTGTAGTACATACAAGAATCTAGGGAGAGCGATCATTTTGAAGAGCACTGCCTTGACTATCAGTGATAGTGAGAGCATTGGCACAGCGAGTAGAGCGCTCGCTTGTGCAGAGCTTGCTAACGCAGGTTTGAATCCCGGCAGGGCCAAACTCAGCCTTTCATCCTTCCGAGGTCGATAAATGAGCACCACACACGGTGGGTAATAATAAGCAGCGCTCAGATACCTGAGGGTTCGTAGCGCTATATAAATGCAAAATTATTATTATCATTATTATTATTATTTGTCAGTGGGCCACATCGGATGAGAATCGGTCTATTTGCAGGGTGAGATTGAGTCGAATATAATCCTCCGTAACTCAGATGTACGCCTAAGTATTTGAATCCTGAGACCGAGACTGGGAAGGGGCAGTCCAGGGGCATAGCCCCTACTCCACCAATGAGCGGGAAGAGCACCGATTTCTGCAGGTTTACTTTGAGCCTAGTATAGGCCTGGTATTCCTGCAGTGTATTAATTACCGCTCAACAAGACGTTTCCGGTTCACCCATATAAATCAGGAAATTGCCTGTGTATAAAGAGACCTGGTCTCCCCCCCAACCCCCAGGGCCAGCAGAAGCCTATCCAGCTTGTGTCATTTCAGAGTCTGATCACCAATGGCTCCATGGACAGGATTAATAGCAGCGGGTATAGGTGGCATAGGGGGCATCCCGGCCACGTGCCATGTTCGAGAGTGAATCCTTCGATAGAACCTCATTAACCTTGACAGAAGCCTCTGGAAATGCATACAACAGACAAAACCACTTGAGGAAGCACTTGCCAAACCCCATGCATCCCTTAATTTCCCAAAGCGCCTCCCATTTTACTGAATCAAAAGCTTTTCAGAAATCAATGGCCAGGAGTGCTGCCGGTGTTTGTAGCTGTGCTCTCTGGTCAATCGACATGTGCACTCTGCGGGTGTTCATTATCGTGGACTTGGTGGGGATGAACTCACACTGGTCTGGGTGTACTAAAGAATCCATGCCGTTGATCAGCAAAATCGGCCGATATGAGGCGCACCGTTTGGGGGCTTTCCTGCCTTTAGCAGGACCACTATACATGGCTTCCTCAGTTCCGGGGGGAGGATGTCATCGACCTTACACTGAGCTGCTTCCAGATCTCGGCTGGGAAACCGTTAGGCTCTGGCGTTTTGCCTGACTACAGCTGCAGGAGCACATTCGCCACCTTCGATTCTGTTATGTCCGCCTCTAGCCTGACTTTCTGGTGCGCCGTTAGGGAAGTTTTGTGAAATCGATGAACCCTCAGGCCATCGGTCCAGTCCGGTCCTTCAGGATGTTGTATAGCTCCTGATAGAAGGATGCAAATGTCCCTGCAATCTCCCCGTCCTCGGTCAGTGTTGTACCATTTGGGTGCTGTATTGCCTGCACCTGCCCTTTCTCCCCTCCACTCCTCTCTAGCCATGCCAGCGTTTTCCCTGCTTCATCCCCAGATTTGTGGACTTGGCTCCGCATTGCTGAGTGTGTCTGCCTTGCATTATCCAGGGCTACATTCCTTAGAGCCTCCTGCGCCGTGAACAGGGCCTTCTGCGAGTCCTGGGTGCCGGCAGCAAGGAATTCTTCCTCCAATTGCAGTGCACATGTTTCTGCCTCCTCAATTTTCGGGTATGTTTCTTTTATGCAGATGCTGTCAGTGACATTGCCTCCCCAGCAACACTGCCTATAAGCCCTCCCAGAGCATGACTGGGCAGTCAATGGATCCCTCATTTGCAGTGAAGTACTCTGAGGTCTTCTGAGCCAGCCCCTCCATTACTTCTGGGTCCCCTAAGTGGTACGTGTTCAGCCTCCACATTGCGGCTGGTTTGGTTCAGCTGTTTTAAGTTCTATGAGGGGAGAGTGGTCACAGATCCCCCTGGTCAGGTATCTGGCAGAGACAAACCTATGTGAGGTCCCTTGGGGGAGAAAGAAGAAGGCAATGCATGACATGGAGCCATGAGCGTTTGAGAAAAAGGAGTGACCCGCTTCCAATTCGTGTAGCTGCTGCCAGGCTTCTACCAGGCAGAGCGCTGAAGTGAAGGATTGTAATTAGGTGATGATGGTTGGGTTCCTGTATCACAGGTGTGTGTGGTCTTTCCTCAGGTCCATGACCTCATTTAAGTCCCCCTGATCACCCAAGTGTCTGCCAATGTCAGTGGGGACAGGCGTAGACGGCCACCACCTCCCATATGGCTCCATACAGCTCCCCTTTGATTAATACATATCTACCCCTGGCGTCAGCTCTAACTTCTGTGAGACGAAAGGGGATTCTCTTGTAGATCAGAATCATCGCCCCTGTCGCTTGCCTTGAGGAGCCAGCATGATATGCCTTGTTTTAATTCATCCTTTTAAATAATTTACATACCCCCCAATTAGGTTTGTTTGAGTCAAAAGCACTATGTCCGGGGAGTGTCTGTTAAAAAACTGGAGCAACAGGTGGTGCTTGATGCTGGAGCCCAGCCCGTTGACATTTTATGTCAACATGGAGATTTTCCCTTCAGCCATTATCTCACCAAGAACCTTGTGGGGCGTAGCTGGACAGAGGGCCCTCCGTCACCTCGTTCCCTGCCCTCCCCCACTGTTGCATTGCCTTCCTGTATTTCTGAACTTCCCTGCATTTCACTGCCATCCAGCCAAACCGTATATACTGTCCCCTATCCCCGCCAGCGTAGTGATAACCTGCCCAACACACCCCAAGAATCCCCTAGCCCCCACCCTGTACTTCCCCCCAACCTGAAGCACATGTCGACCAAAAACCACACCAATGGGTACCAAGTCCAGCACAAAACATCTATGAGGTTCCGCAGGCCCAACCACCAAAGCTCACGCTCCGCTCCTGTGGCTGCCTATGCCCGGTACCTCATAATATTGACCTTCTACTCTCCATCGTTCCAGCGGGTGGTTTGTAGTGGCTCATGTCACTGCTTCTCGCTTGTCGGTTGAGTCTATGGTCCTGATAACATCTGTGTTTCTAGCCAGGCCCATGCCTCCTTCAGGTTGTGGAAGAGATGGATGGACCCCCCATTTTGGACCTTGAGATGGACTGGAAAAATATAGGGCATACTTGATGCCCATCGAATGCAGATTTCTTTTGAGTGAGTCATATAATTGACATGCATTCTGGACTTCTCTGGTGTAGTCTGGGAAGAAACCCGATGGTCACTGTATGTGATAGGGCCCTTGGCCCGCACCTTTTGTAGTATGGCATCACTGTTTCCGTAGTTCAATAGCCTTGCATTAATTGTCCGTGGAGGCGCCCCAGGGGTGGGCGGCCCATTGGGATCCTGTGTGCTCTTTCTACAGTGAATAGTTTAGAGAGTTTTTTAGGGGCAAACAGGTCTTCCAGCCAGTCTTCCAAGAAGAGCTGCATGCTAGGGCCTTCCTCCTTCTCGGGCACACCTAGGATGCAGAGGTTGTTATGGCGGGCTCTGCCTTCACAGTCTTCCACCCTGTTTTATAGGTGCGTGAGCTTCTGGGTGACCATTGTGAGCTGCTTCTCTAGCCGTTTGATAGCATATTCACGTCTGAGACATGTTGTTCCGCTTAGCCTACCCTTGTTACAAGGTTCTGTAGATCCGGACACAAGAAGGACACTTTGACTGTGATGCCATCTACTTTGCTTTCTATGGTTGCCCCTGTGTCCTTTACAGCCTTCATTAGATCCCGGAGGGAGATCTGGGGGTCGCCGTCCTCCTCCTCCACCTCCTTGTCTTCCTGTGTTGAGACCGTGGGCAGTTGGGCCACCTCCACTGTAAATTTGTCTATCTTGCTTTATAGCCCAGATTGTTTGCATTTGTCTTTAACCATTGTTCTTTTGAGCTTGGTCGCCTGAGCGGTTATCACTTGTACTGCGGGTTCATGTCTCTCCGCAACAGTGGTGGGTCCACATCCACTGCCCCAGACAAAAAAGGTGCCACTATGTCTGCTTAAATCTGATGGCTAATTTGGCCCCCCGGAATGATAGTACTGGAGCACTGTCCATACATTGCCTCCATATGTAGGATCCCCACCTGTGAAACCAAGCCTGCAGCGCCATGTTCCTGGAGAACGGTTAGAGCTGCAGGGTATATTTAAGAGAGTGATATAATCCACCACAATGCGATCTTGATGGATGAAACGCTTCCCTAGATATTTGGCCTGGAGCATACACAGGGTGTGAGCAGCAATTACGCCCAACCGATGCAGACTGGGGCTCTTAGGGTGGCCAGAGGTGGCTGTGCTTCAAGATAAGTAGGGAAGGAGTCCAAAGGAGCTGCTGTCAGGAGTGTTCAGAGAAAACCCTGGTTTCCCAGGCCACGGTTGAGGGTGATGGTCTCTGCCCTACACATTTGCCGTTCTACCAGAGGGTGGCTGTCTCCTCACCGCCGTCTGTGTCCTCAGACTGGACAGTTGTCCCATCTGTCCATTGTTCTATGCCCTGCAAGCAGGGCCAGTAACCACAGCGACCAGGTGCCCCAGTCCTTAGAGATCTTAGAGTCACTGCCAGATATACACCAGCTGAGTCTGACAATGCAGGGACAGTCAGTATGGCCTTCCCCTACGCCGCTCCTCCACACATTGAGCCAGTCCAGGCTTCAGTGCAACACAGCACACTCACATGCGGCTCCTTACTGTGAGTACAAGTATCTGGCTCCTCGTTTGGGGCTCCCGCTATGTTCAATGGGATGACGGTCACTGCTGCTGGTCTGGTCTCTGCGCACAGCCTTATCTTGCAGGGCGGCCATCCCGCTGCAGCACCCAGCCCACTGCCACCTCCGACGCTCATCTGTAGCATTCCTCTGATGTGCTTGTGCTGCCTCCAAGGCCCCTGCCTCCTCCCCGGGGCAGCGAACACCATTGCAGGCCCGGCCCTCGTGTCCCTGGTCGTCTGCCAGGATAAGCAGGCCCCCGATGTGCAGGCTGATCCCTTTCCACACCCGCACTCGTTGGCGGTGGTCTCTCTCAGTGTCAGCTGGAAGGTTTAAACCTGTCTCGCTGGCCTCTGCCGCTGCTTGCAGTGCCCGCAGCCCACCAGTCTGCCACAACAGTCACCGCACAAAATTGCGCCTGCCCCCCAACACGCTCTGATCGGGTGGCCTGTTGGGAGAATCCCTGCACCAATTTTGCTTGGGGACAGAGCGACTTGTAGCGGATGCAGAAAGCTTGGCCAACTTCCTCCGGGAACAGGATTTATACTACAGGATTCTGGCGGCCACAGCAGAGCGATGAAGGCTTAAGTCCTCATCTGCTCACTGCTCAACAGCACCCCATGGGACCATTCTTGATGTTCAGTCTCTTCATGTTTTTAGATTTTTGTTCTTTAGATTTCCATGCTTGAGGGGCGAGATCCACTTGTCCCTTCTTTTTCCTTTTTGTTTTTGGGATTTCTGATTCTCTCAATGGGTCAGATGGAGCTTCAGGCACCTTCCTTTCCTCCGACTCCCCCATTTCCCCTGTCTCACAAGGGAGGAAGGCCACTGTGACAAACTCCTCCAAAACCGACTGGGAGAGTGGGGTGTCATCACATTCATTATGCATTTACTCTGTCTCCTTAGTCATTGTTCCTCGCTCAGTACGGTCAATACTAGCCTGATTACCACTAGCAAAGGTGACCAAAGTTGCTTGGAGATTACCTAGTTGCTGTGTCCATACTGCTGAGGCTGATTGCATGTCTTTTAAGAGGGTTGAATTATGCTTCAGTTCTACTTTAATTTGGTCTAAGGCTCCCAAGACATGTGTGTTAACTGCAGTCTTTAATCCCACTATGGATGAGTCGCATCATTGTAATTCCTTAGTTATTTTCAGTAAAATTCCGGAATGGACCTGCACTTCTCCTTTTAGCAGCTCAAAGATATTCAGCAGCAAGCTCTGACCAAAATTCAATGCTGACAGGGCTACTATACTGATAGCTTTGTTATACCCCCCCTTGCGTTTCAGCGAGTTGTTGTTGTTGTGTCAAGTGGCTTTGTTCAACTGTTTCCCCAGCCACATTGGGATGGTCATGTGTATCTTGTTGGACCCTGGCCGCTGGTGCCACTGGGATGGAGTTAAAATTCAAGTCACCTGACAGATCAATGCTGGACTTTTGATTGAGTCATTGAGGTGAAGCCAAGTATAGTCATTCATTGCTAGTACAACTGGCCTCCTGTGCCCAGTACCCAGGAGGGGATTTGAGGCTATTTTGGGCAAGTGTCCCCTTGAGTTATCTGGTGTCAAGGGTAAATAATGTGGCGATGATGCAGTTTGATTTCCTTGTGTCACTGACATCATTCTTGCCGTTACTGCCGTTATGCATTGCCCATGTAGTCAGTATAATCTGTCTCAATCTCTTCCGGATCATCGCAGAAGCACACACTCTGCAAGTAATACATTTTTTTGTCAGGCGAAAGAGTAATGTTAATGCTTTGTCTTGTTTTTTTTACTAAAGATGTGACAGAAAACGATATCAATGCGATGCTCCAGGCACAGCTAAGATTACAAATGTGGTTTAAGTTCAAACTCTATTGCTCTGGAATTTAGTAACTCAGTAACTCTCCAACTCTGTAATTCTCGGTGTTACAATATTACTCTACGACAACACCTCAAGAGTCAATGGGCCTCATTACGAGCATGGCATTCCCGAAACAAGGGTGCCTGTAGCAACATACTGGCACCCTTCTGGACCACCATATTCTGACAATGCTCGTAGGGGCCACAGATCCCCCATCATGTCTGACCTGCCGGGAATCCTGGCCCCTACTGGCATTGTCTTCACAGAACCACCGGCACCGTTAGCAATGGTGCCAGTGCTTCAGTGTCCTCATTCCCATGCAGTCTAATGGGACTCCACTGGAATGCAGGCTTACCATTTCCACCGCCTGACATCCCGGTCTGCCACCACTTGTACAATCCCGGTGGCACTGGGATATCAGGCGGTTGGGCAGTGTTACGAGGTCGGTGGCAACCTTGGAATGAGGCCCAATGAGGCAATAGTAGACAAAAGACCAAAAGCAAGCATAGACCTGAGGGCTCACCACAGCACTTCCAGGTCTGCACCGGCACAAAAACTGTTTCACAAGCAAACTGTCCGTTTTCCCCAGAAGAGAGTGTTCAAACCGCCACGCTCCCCACTCCCCCATCTGACCACTGCAGACCACTTTTACACCTCTCCACACGGTGCTCAGTGCAGGTCTGAGGATTTTAAAGGTTTGAGTTCTGAGCTCCTGCTTGGGGTGCCTCCTAGAGAGTAGGCCCTGTACAAACACTGAATGGTACAGGGCAACCACTGCAAACTACTCTTACACCACTCTGAGTACTAGATATGTTAATATAGCCCAAGAAGGGCATTTGTAGATGATGGGGGCCAAAAGAAAGTGGGCATCATCACGAGTTGGGTGGTAGCCCTTAAATCCAGCGGTAATGATATTACTGCTGCATTTAAGGGTCCTCCCAATCACAAGTCTGGCAGTATTTACCCCCAGCTCGAAGCTGGGGGTAAATGCGCCAATTTAACACCCATTTTCAGGCACAATTAGCGCGGAGCTATTAGCGGACGCTAATTGTGCTGAAAATGCTCCATTGGGTTCAATGGACCCAATGGGGAAGGGGCAATACCCATTACTGCCCAACCCTTGATCCGGCGCTAATAGCGCTGGACAGGGTGGCGGTAAGGCTATTAGCCCAACTCGTGATGAGGCCCAGTGTGTGAGTAATATTGGTGGCAGATATTCATTTGAATGTGGAATGAGTTGTGGGATAGTTTGGGCTGTATTTAAATGCTGATAAAAGTTTGGGGCAATTGACCAGCTTGCCCCATACCAGCACAAGAGGGTCATTTGAAATGATTATGGGCCTCATCACGAGTTGGGTGGTATCCCAGATGTAATACCGGGCAACTCTAATAGCGTTAGCGCCTACCGGTTTGGTGAATCACGGGTTGGGCATTAACTGTAAATCCCTATTCCCCATTGGGTCCATTGGTCCCAATGGGGAATCTTCAGCGGTAATATCGCATGCTAATACACCCAGCAGTAATACAGGGTGCAAAAAGGGATTTTCACCTCCAGAAAAAAAGTTGGAGGTAAAACTGCCCATTTAGCACCCAACTCGTGATAGGGCCAGCCCTTAAATGCATCTGTAATACTGTTAGCGCGGCATTTATGGGTTAGAGCCAAACTCGTGATGAGGACCTATCAGTGAACATTCTCAGACTGTACTGGGTGCCATAATACAAGTATGGGTTTGTGGTGAAAATGTGGCGGTAATGGAATTCCTTCCACATTTACCACACCTCCATATTTTGAGGCTGGAGGGTAGTTGGAGGAAAGATCTGCAGCACTTGGCTGGAGGTTTTCCCTCCACATTGCCACCAGAAAATGGTGGATTTACTACAGGTGAAGATAAGACTCATGGTAAATTATCCAAAACCATAATGGAATCCTATGGGATTTAGAAATCGGGACTGACATCACCACCCTACTTTTGAAAATGTGCCAGATTTTCTGCCAAAGAGAGTAGTGGAATGGTAAATGAGTATCACAGAATTTCAACAGGAAATGCTGCCTTTCTCTTAGTGAAGTACAACGTGTTGGGAAGGTCAAACAATTACTTGATTATTGTAGTGGATCAATTTCCAAAGTAGACAGAAATTATGGTAGTATATCACGTCGCCACAGAGAAAATAGTGGAACTCGTGGAGCACATATTTAGAAGAGAATAGCCAGTGAGCAACAATGTAGCACAGTTTTCACCCAGAGTAACAAGGGACAACAGTGTTGGTTTGAAGTACACCTCAGTGTATCATCCTGAGACAGATTCTATGATGGAATGATTGACATTGTTTGCTTAGCAACAGCCAATGGATTGGACTAGAAAATAGGCATAAGAGACTTGTGTAGATTGAAAACATCTTCTAGGCGTGCCCCTGGAGTTCCACGGTTTAAGATTGTGGCAATGAAGTGAACTGCAAGCCTTCTCTGGCATTGGTGTGCGGTGGGGGAAGGGGGTGAAAAGAGGAAAGTGGAGTTGAGAGAAGAAAAAAAAACTCAAGATGGGTATAAATAATATTAGTGGCACAAGAGAAAGAAAAGACATATGCATGCAAGCTAAAACGAGAAAGGTACTTCCATGAAGAAAGTTAAAACACATATTACTAAACCAGTGGAAGAGACTGAATTATGTAAATATTCTGGAAGGAGAAATGACGTTGAACTCTAACCTTGTTTTCAAAACAGTAGTATACTGAATAATTGTTGGAGTGTGGGGGATGAAGAACAGTGTGTGGACCATAACAAAAACGAGGGAAATGCTGTGAAGGAGAGGGCACGCTCACATGGAGGTAGTGGGTAGTACAGAGGCAGAGGCCACACCCCTGTAATCAGGTACCACGTGGTGCTGCGGATACGCCCCCTTCACAACCCCCAAAGCATCAGCACAGGATGTGAACAGTGCAAGAGTTAGGAGGAGCCCAGCAAACCCAAAGAGTACATTTGAAATAGAAGCGATACATTGGCTTTTATCACAATGTTGGTCACTGTAAAGGCTGGTCTGTTTTTGTGCGCAGTGGCTTAGACAAGTGGGTCGTGCTGTGTTCTAGTGTTTCGTTGGCAATATTAATAGGTGATAATATCAAGGGTGTTATGGTCTGTCAGGAGGCTCGAGGCAACCTTTAGGAATTCTATTTTAGGCAGGTGAGGGTTACTCCTACTCTAAGCTATCTACGTTAACTCTGCCTCAGTTACGTCACTACCCATCTACAGATCTAAATATAACCACGACTCCAGTCCGTAGGATATTGCTCAGCTGTACTGCATCCACCTGTCTTGTGTACTTCATGATGTTAAACGTAATGGCGATCAGCACCTTCATTATTCATGTCCCTCACATAGGCCCTTATTCGCGTGAAGTACTCTGTTACTGCGACGTAAGCGAGTTAATGACAAATTCTTGCTGGGTGAAGCGCTTCTTTGGAAGCGATTCCTGCTCAGCCCTGATGCATACACAGTAATTAAAGATGATAGTTCCTTTATCTTGATGCGAATGAATATATCTTCAGCCTTGCCATTATGATGCATTAATGTAGTGAATCATCAGAGGGCTGTCAGTGGGGTGATATATTAGTAAAACACATCATGTGTCGCGGGGAGGCGCCAAGGGACACATGCATCGAAGATGTTCTATTTTTAAAGCTAGTGATTTAAACAAAAATTATTTTTCAAACGTCTGTCTTCATGGAGCAAAGGGAAAGTGTAAGACAAGGGTCTGTAGAGAAAAGCCTGGATACTCCCCAGTGGCACTAGAGTGTCAACGGCACTGTTTACCCAGGAAAATGGACTGGGCCACAAACCGAATGGTTTAGTCTGACTTTTCAAAAACAACTGCCTGATGTTATTCTCCTGTAAAACATGTGACCTCGGAAGTAAAACATCGGAGAAGACACGTTCCTTAACCTCTGGAACGTATTCTACTGCTTACCCAATGAACACCTTATGAGTTATACATGTATTTGTCAGTTTATTTATATATTTGTTTCATTTATTTAATAATTTCAATATGGGAGGTTAGGTCTACTGCTTATTTACTACATGAACAGGAAGACAGTACTAGAAGATATCCTCTTTAAATTCACATATCGTGCATGTAAAAATACCTACCAAGTCAAAGGCAGGTTAGGTTTGATAATGGATGACGGTATTATAGATTAGGATTAAAGTTAACACCTATAAAATCAGGACTCACAATAATAACATAAATATTAACAATAATAATATTAACAATGATTGTTATTATTAAGTATAGTAGTAGTAATCGTGATAATGACAGGGATTCTTTATTAGCTTGCATCTAAATAGTTATAACCAAAGCATCATGCTACATGAATAGTTTTCAACTGCCTGCAAAATGATTATACAGAAACAAATCGTTCCCAAATTTGAATCTCTCGCCTTTCCCTTTGCCTGTGTGAGACTGCGCTTGTGACTTCCGAATGTGGTGACGTTTTTTAGGCTTTCAAAAAGGTATAACTCAGTCAATACATACAGATTTGTAAAGGCTTTGTCTGTAAGTGCTGCAAGCCCTGTACTGTAGAACTAATTTCCCTTTAGAGTAGTGGGGAAGGTAACTCCTATGCTAACAAGACAACACATCTGCCCTAAGTAGCTGGAGTGTAGACGGTTCATTGGAACAGTGGAGCAATCAGGGACAAGGACAGTACATTTCAAAACTCTCTAAATAAAGGAGAAAGTCCACATAGGGCTTAATAAACATGAAAACAGGACTATGTTGCTGCAAGTATCTAGTAAAATGCAATGTCATCACAGCTGGACCAGCCTAAAAAATAAGGCGGCGCGACAGAATAAAATGCAAAGATGAAACACTATTCTTAACTGTACGTGTCCAGGAAAAACGCAAAAGCTAAGAAAATATGTGAACAAGTCATAGAAATAGTGAAAATCCTGCCAAACAAGGTCTTCTAGCTAATGACAGTAATATACAATCAGTTTAATAGCAAAGAACGGATAGTTTTACTTCTCAGACAGCAAAGCAGCTCCAAATCTTGTGCCATCAGCTGTGTATTATTCAGACCCATGGTTGAGTCATTAAGTCAATGTGACTGTTTTCCTCACATGTAGTAGTAGGCATTTGTATTGCGCCTTCATTCCATTAATATGGCCTCAACACACTTGTGGTGGGAACAGCTTCGGGGGAACAGAGTCCAAGGTGTGGGAAATAGTGCGAAGGCTAGAATGCATGTGTGCATTTGGCCAGGTAAGGAGTTAGGAGGGCTGGCCAGGCTCCATAATGCTACCAGTGAGGTCAGACGCGTGGATCGGTGTTGGGTAGAGCAGATTATGTGCAATAGCAAGAAAAATTAACTAAGTGTCCAGCTAGACCGAATGTTGTCATAGACCGTCACTGCATTCTGATGGCACAGGTGTGGTGTGCAGTGTTTAAGCCAGGGGTAGCATTATGTGGCCAGCTAGACTAGAAGTTATGTAGCATGTCATTGTTGCATTCAAAATACGTGTGTGTAGGTAGACGTACCTGCGGCCGAAGTTCACTGAAGTGTTGCATGCATACCTTGAGGCTCGGATGGAACCTTGTTTTTTAAGTAGATTAAAGAGGTCATCTGTAGATGGCTGTGTTATCTCTAGATGCTATAGACATGCTGGCCTGATGCATCTTCTAAGCCAAATGGACAGGCTGTCATCCAAAAAACATATGATTCCAATTTCAAGTATCTATTAAGTGCATTTATCGGCAATCCCATAAATCTTTCGACAGCAGCAAGGCTAACAACATGGATCTTATAGAGGTGCAGTCAATGTGCAATAGGCAGCAAAAGCGCAATGTGTTTTTTGTGCCAAAGGCAGGCTATCCTAGTAAATTCCATGTTTAATGTACCTGCTACCCTCTAACTTTCAGGAGTTATCCTAATACATCTTCTAATTGCAATTATCGACCTCAAGAATCTTCCAAGTGCAATATCTAGACCACAGGCATACATCTTACATAAATGGATGCATGAAACTGTGGGTGCATTGCCTGCCTGGGAAGTAGGGGAGTTACCACCATTAACCGGACCGAAAAGTGTGCATGGGAGAATCAAGAGTGAGTACATAAAGTAAAATGCATGCTACAGTAAGACATATGGACAAGGGCAGTTTTATTAGTATTAGAGGGGCGAAATCCCTAATAGGAGGAACATTAGAATATGGGACAAGATAAGAGGATACCTGGACATAGGCAAGGAGCTGCAGGGTTTTGGAGAGAAAAAGATAATACAAATAGGAAGAGAGTTAGCTGTACGAGAGGAATCAAGAGTGTTATTTGTAGAATATGAGCAATTACACCAAGTTTAAAGAAGGAGGTAAAAGATGAAGTGAAGAGGGAGAGACTGAAAAGGGCTGGCAGATAAATATAAGCACACAACAGCGAGAAGAGAGAAGAAGGGATTGGGTCAAAGGAGGGGCAGTGGAATGAGCACAAGTAAGGAAAGAGGCAGTATCAGGATCAGAGAGAAGGGAGAAGAAGGGAGAAGTGAGGAAGAGGCAGATGACAGAAAATCAGCAAGTCAAGTGGAGAAGGGATGGAGAAAGAAGAATCTTTGAAAGTGAAATAGTTGGCAAAGTCAGAAGATGAGAGGTGTAAATATGGTGGGTCAGGGAGCAACGAGAGCAAATATGATTGAGGAGTTAGAAAAGATGATAGGGTGCGGAGAAAGAAAGAACGAGTGAGGTTAGAAACGCAGTGTTTCTCAGTTAGTAACAGAGAGATATTATCAGGGGAGTGAAAAGAAGAAAGCAAGGCAAGATCATACTCAAAATGGGATTACTTCTATCGACTTTAGGCATGGGATAGTGAAGTCTGGCGGGCAAAGCACAGCCACAGAGCAGGATAATAAGCATACAAATGAGAAAGTGCAATAGTTCATTGATTCCCGACTGTGAGAAGTTATTCAAATAACTGTATACCTCTGCTCAGCATGCTCTTTGTTGGAAATGCTGCACTGCAACTTAAAGCAGACAAGCATACAAACAAACCTCATTCTCCATGGCTAAATATATCTCCTTAAATGTTCTCAAATGTCAGATGGTGTGTGTACACTATGCTTCTGTACAAAAGGTTGTTTTCTCTCTGTATTAAGGTAATGTACATGATAGAAGAAACAATGTACTGCACAATATAGGCTGTGTTTAGAAACATCTCTTAGAATTGTAGCTTGGGAAAAGGGAAGTTTGCGTTTTGTGCAATGATTACATGCAGGATGATAATGGTGTGTTTTAGCTAAACTGTAACTGTCACCTATTATCTGTGATAAGAACAAGGAAATGCAATTGATTCACGCAATAAACTGAACCCAGAAGAGAGTTTAGGACATCACTGATGTCAATACACTGAACACACACTAAAACAAGTTCCCAGCATTTTGTTACAAAACACACTAAAGGTCAAACAACTGACAAAATGAATAGCACTAAACACTATTTCCTCAAAGTTCTCCAGAATCATACTCCATAGCCTAAACATTTCCTGAAAATCACAGATGTGAAGCTGCCGTGTACCCCTTTTCTCACAAATTATCAAAAGCCACAATTGAACTGGAAGCACGCTTTGACTTATATAGATGTTTTGACTTTCTTAAGGAGATTCCAGGGCTCTGATGGCTGAACAAATTCGAAGAACTCAACAGATATGCATTAGAGTGCTCTGATTGCCTGGATGAGCTAGACAAAAAAACCTGTGATTTGACCCAAGATCTGAGGCTTCTGATTTGATATAACATCTTTGAGAGAGACCAGGAAGTCCACTGTGAGTTCGACCCCAGATTACTCATTGTTAAAAAGGCATGCCACTCTCCCACTAGAGAGACGTCTTGCAAAAAGGAATTAGAGGACCCACTCGGTCTATTTTTAACAAGTTCTTACAGACCTTTGTTTGACCAGACCATATTCTGTGCTAAAGAATTTCTCATTATTTTTACCAGGATTAGATTGCCAAAGAAGTTGTGCTTCATAGGCAGATCAACTACACGAAGGCCATGTGAAGGAATATGGTGTGGCAAATATGCTATTAATTGTGTATCCCCAAAGGATTAATGGGATCCATGGAAATAGGTTTTGAACAGTAAATGGCAATAACAGATATAGGGAGATCAGGGGGAGTAGGTATAGTCATGCCCAAAGGTGTTCTTAGGGCACAAAGTATAAAAACCATTAGGCATGGAATGGGGCACCCAAACAATCATTGCCTAGCACAGGTGCTTAACCCTACATTCTGGGGCAACTGGTGTGGTATTACCCAATTTGATCTAATATAATTGATCGAATGGTACATCTGGCCGATTTCGCCCACTACCAGGGGAGTTTTTAGATGAAGTGTGGTGCAAATTGTGCATTGTAAAGAATATTTATTCAGCAACAATGGTCAAGACTACTAGTCGCAGAGTGAATTAAATCACCAAACTGACCCAAATTCACAAAAAAGCTGGCCCACTTTGACCAAAAAAACGGGCCTACACCAGCATTTTGTGTTTTTGGTTCGGCCATGGCTGTATTGCCCTATTGCCCTATAGGCCAGTCTGAGCCTGGGGGCAAGCATGGCAGACAGTTATCTCTCTGTATCACTTCTCTATTGTGTTCTGCCTCCATATCTGTTTCTCTCTCTATCTCTCTGCACCACACACACACACACACACACACACACACACGTTTTTGTCTCTTCCTGTGACTCTCTCAGTCTCTATCTCTCTTTCTCACTCAGTCATGTGGAAAGATTGTGTAAATGAGACCACAGGGGTTTAGAAGAGAAGCCAGGAAACAATACAATAAGGTGGATACGTGCAACTGGAAGCATGAAGACACAATGGTACTCTCACTATTTTATTATATAACCCAATGGGTTTCAAAATAATCCCTGTTTCCAAACATTCTGAAGCTTCCTCGATAATTCTCAAACAGCTATGTTTCAAGGGTGCATCCAATGTTTTATGAGCATGCCATAAACGCTGCATCAATGCACCTGTTTGTGCTTCCTGTAATTTCTTACAAAGTATCATACGTTTTTGACAAAGCACTGTGTTGCAGCTGTACATATTACACCTAAGCATGATATATTCAACAGGCAGTGTAGATGTGTTCTTATACATTTTCTTAAGATTTTTGCTTCCAATTTATTCAGTTTCAACCGATTTTTTCTCACCCCATGTTTCAACTCTGTATGTCATTATAGATCTATCTCTAGTCTTCTATAAAGTCATAATAGTCTGTGTAGTGTGCCTGCCATGTCTGCCTGCACATGCACTAATAACTCCAGCTATCTGGGTAGCTCACATTTTGACTTAATCCCATTGTCTATATCATTTCAACCGGTCATGTATGAGTACACCTAGGTATTTGTATTCTTTGACAAGTTCAAACTCTTGATTATCAATATACCATTTATGCTTTTTCAAGACCTTACAAACTGTATTCATGTTTTAGTAATGTTGATTTTCAACCCGCTCACATTAGAATAAGTTTCCATCTTGTAAAATGTTAACTGTAGGCCTTGTGGGGTGTAATCTATGAGTAGTAAATCGTCAAATTCCCCCAACCATGTAAGATACATATCATCATATTTCACAGGACAAGTTCCGAGGACATCTAAGATTTCTTTTAAGTCAGACAGGTATACATTGAATAAGCAGGGCGTGAGAATGGAACCCAATTTTACTCCCACTGTGGTCTTGATCCAATTTGTAACCTTTGCTACTTCATCAAAGCCAGCACATACCCGTGTGCTTGTATGCATGAACATAATTGTTAGGGAGAATTCTCAGAAATGTGCCAATTCCTCCCACTTTAACGACCTCCAGCTCTTTTGCTGAACTTTGGGACTTTGAACTTTTCAATTCAATGTGATTTTCTACACTGTGTTTCTTTTGGTTATGGAGTCTAACAAACTCCATAGGCATCACCTTTTACAATTGTGTCCCAAAGCACCTTCAGTGTAGTGACACAGGGAAGTCTTCCAGATTTCCCAAGGTTTAAATACCTTCTCTGGGATAAACTACTGTTTCCCAGAACAGTAAAGTGAAATTGACTTTACTTAGCATTGTAACTTTCTAGACCCAGCACATACTATCTTACAATTGAGTGCTGGAGGGGTTACCAAGTATCCCCCTTGTCTAGCTTCTTATGTAACATATTTTGCGTTACCCCCTTCCTCACTGAATGGCTGGTGGCAGTGGTTTTGTTTTGCACTACTGTGGTTTGCATTTACAGAGACATCTTTGATAAAATGGCCCCGGTTTTCTTTTTTCGCCATGTCTTTGTGGAAACGTCCTTCTAGAGAGTTTCTCTGTGCGCCAAATCACGTTTGGTCTCTTTGTTCATTTCGCCTTTGGCAGGGTTTCTGGCTCCAGAGTGTCTGGGGTAGGCAGGAAGTCAGGGAGGTGCCCAAAACTCCCTGTGCTTAGTCTCCTAGAGGACGCCTGCTGCAACTCCTGGACCATTGGTCTGCCCGGTGAAGCCCTGCTGCAGTGCCAACTTGCCAAGTTCGTATCGACAGAAAAGCCCCTGCAAGGACGACTTCTCCCTTTGAGTTGGTGGTACCAATCAACTCTGAAATAAGCCACCTGGACATCCATCTCGGAGCTGGTTGAATTTCCTCAGAGTTGCTGCAGGAAATTGAATAGCCAGGGAGAGGAAAACCAGATTGTGTGCGATGCTTTTAAGCTGGCCTAAAGCTTTTGGAAGGTACTCCGGACTCCCACGAAGCAGCACTGACCAAGCCTGAGTCCCCTCACCAGAGTGCGGGAACCCAGAAGCAAGGAAAGTCCACCTTGACAGCCAGGAACCACATTGTTGCTATTTGCAGTAGCAGCAAGAAGCTGAAACGCGAAACAGCCACTGAATGTGAAGTTTGCCGGTTGCAAGTTTTGACAGTCCCAGTGCATTGCAGGTGTCCCCCAATGTCCTCCCTTTTGTCCCCACGACTGAGGCCCAGGAACAGTGAGATCTGCAGAACTGCACAGGAACAGACGCCGTCAGCTGCATCTTTTTTTCTTTACCAAGGTTCTGTAAAACAAGTCTAAGAGAACTTACCTCTTACTGTGGAAGTGCTTGTAACCTCTGCAACTCACAAGTCTAATCAGCTTGTGGCCCTACAATTGATTCTTCTTTTTATCAAAGACTCCTAAGAACCTGTGCAAAGACTTTTCCATTTACTTAACTGAAGTGCTGCATCCTGTACAAAGAGTTTTGCCTATTGATTTTGGCTAAGCCTTTAGAATTGTACGACTCTTCTAAGAGGATCTGAAAGTATTTGCCCGAATTATGAATATTGGTGAACTCTTGTGTTCTAATAACCTTTGCCTTTTACCAACTTTTAAGAGTGTTCTGAATGCCAACAGTAAGATATTAATGTCCCCAGCACCCTTGTTATTGAAGTCACCTGTGGGTGTAGGTTTTGTCTGTGGGCCATTCCAAAAGGGTCTTGTCTGATTCTAAAACTCAGAGTGTACAGTATTGAAGTGTATTTGTGTGTTACTAGTCTATTACTCCCTTCTAAAGAAGGATTAATAACTGACTGATACATAAATTAATAATTGTTTATGCAAGAAACCTTGGGTGTAAGGGTTTATTTGAATATCTGTAACTGTGAATCTTTGTGTAACTCCACTACAGCTCACATCTCCCCTCTTGAGATAAGGCTGGCTGCTCAACACGCTACCAAAACTTTGTAGTACAAGCTTATACCAAAGTTGGGTTGCCTATACCTGTAGTCATAGTTACTTGTAGTGTTCCCAGAGTGTACTGCATTCAAACTTTGCCTAACAATGATCATGTGGAGGAGCCCACTCGCAATGTTCTTTTCAACAAGCTTTTCCCTTAGTCTAACTCTAATGACCATGTCAAATGTAGCCGAGTAATCTATATATGCCGCATCGTCCAGCAAGCCTCCCCTATGCCACAGATATTCAATTATCCTAACAAATGTTAGCATATTGCATGTCGTGCCAACTCCTGTTTGAATTCTGTTTGATTACAAGGAAGAATATCACCTCGTTCAATCCATTCCATCATGTCTTCGAGAAGAACCCAGACAAAGATTTTAGGAAGTGTAAGAAGATTCAATTCAACACTACAGCTAAGTCAATGCCTAGTCTGGGATACTGAATGGAAACCCTTATTGATATATCTTTATGTCCAGTTCATGAGTTCTGGATGACTACCCCTATATAACACCCCTCTCTTAGAATCCCCCTGACCCCACTGAGCCAAGAAGTAGTTCTGTTTTGCAAGTTTAAAAGGTTTATTTGAGAATTTAAACAATATATATATATATATCACACTTTATAATAAATTAATATCTGATAGTACACTTAGACATATGATGTTGATCAACAATGGGTAATCTGGCACTAGCACACTTCTTTACAATCAATGAGGAGTTAGTATAGGATGGATCAAGTAGCAAAAATACTTTTATGATTTCAAATGGATGCAATGTTGAATGAAAATGCAGTACAGAACTAACTAATATGGTTTCACAAGATATCATATGTTCACTTTTCCCCTGGTGGCAATTCACCCCTCTCCCCTATGCAATGTAAGACATGGAAGTAGATGGAAAGAGGGGCACACAGTTCTCAGGAATGTAATCAAATACAATACGAAATTCAGTTTCCCCCCAGCAAGCTTAGAGAAAACCGGTATGAGTTTTAAAACACAGGCAAAATTCTTTGAATATGGTGACAATGAAGTGAGAAATATGCTGTAAATGCTTTTAATTCCCTTCAGGAGGTTCAGGGTGAGTGGTATCTAGTTAATATTAGTTCAGGCCCACTCTAGCAATGATTCAGGGATGGTTCTTAGGAGGAAAACGAAATTTTAGCAGTTCAGGCAAAAGCTACTGATTTTTACAGGTGGCTGAAATCAGGCCAAATCGCAAATCGCGGTAAAATTCGCAAGTGCGTGAATCGTGATTGCAGAAAAAGTATAAGGAGTAGTCAGTTCTAGGCTTGATGGAAAGGTAAGATTCTAAGCTTTCAGAGGAAAGTTAAACCACGTTCCTAGCCCAAACGGTTCCAGAGATACGGACGATTAAATAAAGGTAGTTTTTCGGATTTAAAGTAAACTCAAAATGACAGGTGACAGCTTGCAGCTTCAGAATTGACAAGTGACAGTGGTGCAGCTTTACAAAATGACAAGTGACAACTTCTAGGAGGCAGTTCTGGTTAGATTAAAATAGTTTGGATTAGATTATTTTAACTAAGAGATTGTTTCTGCACAGTTCTGCTAGGTACTCACAATATATTTTTGAAATAGGCCGCGCCACGGATCTGGTCAGGTTTTGGACTGGACTCCGGTTCTGGTCTCGGCACTTCACAGTGATCTGGGTCAGCTCTCTGGTTCTGCTAACAGCGGTCTGGGTCACTCTGCATCTCTGGCCTCTGGTTCTGGATACTGCTCTGCTTTCTCTGGGTACAGCACTGCTTCTGGATCTTTCTGGCCTCTGGTTCTGGATACTGCTCTGCTTTCTCTGGGTACAGCACTGCTTCTGGATCTTTCTGGCGCAGGGTTTCAGGCCAGAATCAACAGCTCAGCCCGGCTGTGAATAGTCTGCAAATGATTTTGGGCCTGCTGACAAATACTTTTGCTTGCAGTGGGCCTTTTTGGTTCAAAGTTCTGTAGTCTCTGTTTAGCTTGGAAGTCTAAGTGTAGGATCTCTGGATGTGAAGTCGTCGGTCAGCATGCTCTGCAGCAAATGGAATTGAATCTCTCTACCTGTCCCAGCAGTCTCTTTTTATGTGTTTTGAAAATGGGTGTGTGCCTGGGCCTAGCTAAGCCTGCCCCTCTCTACTTGTCATTGGCCCAATTCTCCCCTCTCCCATGATTGGGGGAAGGAAATGTGAGTCAGAGTGATGCTGTAGGTTTTATGGGTCAGAGGATCCTCCCCTGGTCAGTTTGCCCACAAATCTATATTTGATTAAAATACATATTGCACAGATACACAGTTGTTTAAAAGTACATGCACCCATCACATATCACATGAGGTATACTCTGTTCAGACTCTGCTCTTCCTGGGGGCTTGCATTCAGAAATGGCAACATTTTGCACTTTTTATCTGGTTTTGCAATATCGGATATTTACCCAAATTTACACACATGTGCGCAAGGAGTGTGGACATTAATTGATGAAGTGTCAGATTTTTAACATGCAGACATTTGGAGTGACAACCTCTTTTCCGCTCGTAACCCCCCAGATCATACCACCGGGTCCTAAAACCTCTTAAAATATGGGCAGAAAAATCACAAGAATTATGGTATCATTTAGATAATTTTGACAAGTCAGCACCATGAGTTATACATCTTTCTTAAAATCATATTCTGGCCAACAGGGGTGTGTCTTCCCAGGTCACATGGTGGAGAAACCAGTCTATCCACTTTCTTTAAGCTCAGCCTGTCCTCAGAGGGGGCTGCCCCTCCCCATTTCTGCCAAGAGGAAGCCACTTTTACGACGCCCCCAATATAACTTCTGCCTGAGTCAAGGAAGGGCTTTGTTCAAAAGGACGCCATTTACGAACCCCCCAATAAACCATCTGCCTGGGCCCAGGACATGCCTTTGTTCAACTCCCTGTAGCTGCTCCACCCCTAATCTAATCAGAGAGGTGACAACTCCTTTTGGCAAGGGGAAGAGTGGCTGAGCAGGTTTTAACTCCTGTGGGGGTAGATGTCAGGCAGAATTCAGTTTCATTAAGCCAGGTTTCAGCTAAATGTCACTTTTTGTCCCCCAGTTTAAGTCTATTACGATTTTTACATACACATTAAATAAATACTTCCTTCAAGTCATTTTAGAGTATAGTTTTACATTGTATCCACCTCTTAGCAAGTCTTTCCTTGGTCTGGTTTTGTTTCATTTGTTCAGTTTTACACAAAGGTCTGGTGGTTTTAAAACGCCGGCTTTCTGATAGTGGTGAGTACTGGTAATGCAACCATTTTTGGGATTTAAGAAAATGATTTCCCCACAGTTCTAGGTTGCTTTTGGCAATCAGCATTGCCATTCCGAATGGTTTCAGGCTACTGTGTGGGTAGCCCAATGGTGGTTTTAGGCAGTGCCCTCCTGTGCTCACAACCTAGGCAAAAATGGGTGGCAGCCTATTCTTCATGCATTTCCCTGTGCATTTTCTGGGAAGTTCTGGCCATCCTGATGTTTTCCATGCCAGTACTACACAGTTTTCCTATTCTGGCGTACATGTGGGCTTTTTGGCCATCTTGGATTTTCTAAGCCCACAGCACCAAATGTTGCAGCATGATAGCTCAAACGTGGGTCAGGACACCCAACAAAGCCCCCCGTCGCGACTGCACTTTGAACTTGAGTCGATGGGGAGTCGGGTGCACAGAAGGTTATGACCCACGCACTGGTATGTCCGCATAATCTTCTTCCAATTCTGCAAATGGCACAGTTCAGCATCTTTTCCTCCATCCTGTACTGATCGATCGGTTCTCCTCGCCGGTCCTGATGGGAATATTGGGTGGTACCCCGGGCCCCTTGGGTCTCT